>NC_072477.1:107392859-107699109 GCF_027574615.1 Eptesicus fuscus | reverse complement strand
CACAGGACAGGAATGGGGGGTGCTGGAGGTGAAAGAAAGACAGCGTGCCACGACACTCCACTGACTGCCCATGGAGATACCGGTCCTCTCAGAATGCTCCCATTTCTGTCTGAATGTTTGGCACATGCACTAAATAGTCCCCAGCCTCTGGCCTTCCTTCTTGTCTCCTTTTAAACTTCATTCTTTCATTTCCTTCCCCTCTCTTCTCTTTGGTCTCTTTTTCTTTCTGCCTCTCCTCTTTTTTCCTCCCTCAAGAATTTCATAAAATCCAAGGGTTGAAATGATGAGGAAAATAAGACATTTAGCAGCCTGACTCTATACCTAGTTCATCAGTGTCCCTAGTGCACATTCTGGTTAGCCTATGGTCGAGTCACTGCCCCTTCCTTAATTATCTGGTCTTGCAAGACCTGTTTACCGAAATACTCCCATTTTACAGAGGCCTTAAACCATGAACAGTACACAACCCCCAGAGGGGGTTATCAGCACTGGCGCCAGGCCAGGCCTTCAGGTGTGGTCTCACATCCCCCATCCCAACACACAGGGCTTTTTGCAAAGCCCTCGAAAGGTCCAGAAGTCTGATCCTTATTCGGGGGACAAAGAGGTCAAAGGGTATAAAGAGAAAGCTTCCTCCATATTGGTTTGCTCAGGATTTGGAAACAGGCTCCCCTTGTTACAGAAAACCGAAGAAGAACAAAGCAACACTTAGAGAGATGGAGTTACATTTATTACGCGGGTCCAGAGGAAAATGTCTCTCAAATTCTGGGCCCCTACATGCAGGAATTTTCCCTATTTATATGTTTTTACCTTCTTTGTCTCCCAAATATGGGGTGTTTCCGGCCCCTTTTGCAAGTTCTTAAAGAGCCCCTATGTCAGTGATGGCGAACCTGTGACACGCGTGTCAGCACTGACACGCGTGGCCATTTCTGATGACACGCAGCCACTGAGGCGGCCGCATGCCGAGGATGAAACATTTGCTGCTCCTGAGGATGAAACATTTGCGAAATAATGTTTTTTCCTCAAAGTGACACACTACCCGAGTTATGCTCAGTTTTTTGGCGAAGTTTGACACATCAAGCTCATAAGGTTGCCCATCACTGCCCTATGTGCTGGGGCCTTGAGACCTCAGCCAAAGGCCTAGCCTGGCGCCAGCACTGATAACCTTGTCTGGGGAAGGTTTAATGGCCTCTCTGAGGTGGGAGTAGTCTTAGCAAGCAAGAATTTACAGAAGCCAAATAGCAGGGTTAAAATTTCAAACAGCAGTTTTCATACAAGATGGATGCTTCAACCTGAGTCATGGTACTAGTACATCTGGAAATAAATGGGTTTTTCCTGTATCCCCAAGTACTCCTGTGTGTGTATTTTCCAGTCGTGTGGTAAATTCTGTAACAGAAAGGGACCCTGAAGACTTGCTAATCTATTTACCCACTTGAGGTTCATTCTTTTTCTACATTATCCCCATTAGGCGGTTGTACTCACAGAGTTGGGAGCTCACCATTCACGCCCTCCCCTCAAGGAACCAATTGTTGAGCAGTGTAACATGTGTCTCTCCCTCATGTAACCCCTAAGCCTGACTCTGTCACTGGCAATGTGCCCTGTGAGAACCTGCAGCTCATTCCAGAGCTCCAAAGCTTTTCATTCACAGACATTTTTTGAGCATCTAGTGCATCAGGTGCTGTGCTGGCTTAGCTCTCTCCAATGTGTTTTGTTAGAAAACTGACTTGGATGCAACATGGGAATGGAATCTAATGGGTTGAAGAGTGTGTGTGTGTATGTAGCGGGGAGGGGGTAATCGGAAAATAGAGAATGCAATAAGACAGCAGTAGCCTTGGTACTCAGAGCAATTTATCAGGGGCAGTCACTCTCTGAGCTGCAGAAACCAGATGCCCTGTCCAGGAAGTGGCCTTGAATCATATCGGAAACCTGTTGGCAGAAAGGTGACTTGAAAGGAGTGCCCCCGACTCCAGTGTCTCCTAGAAGATCAGCAGGAATGAAGACCCTCCAAGATCACTTGAGAACGCCCATTAAGATAAAAGGGCAAAGGAAGGTATTGCTTCCCTGAGAAGAAGCAGCTGTGTGGGGTCTCTGCTTCCTAATCTGGTGCCTGGAATGCAACTCTCCCCCATGACCTCCAAATAACAAGCACAGCTAAAGCTAGCCTCTCTAAGATTACTTGAATGAGTAAGTGTTTGGACTGTTACTCCCTCGTGGTGATGGTAACCTCAGTCTGAGGGCCATGCATTTTGGCAGGTAAAGGAAAGGAAGTGGCGTGTTGCTATGATTGCCTCACCTCAGACTTAACATCAGAGCCTCAGTTATGAGGCATTCCACAGGGAAGGGGGACCTGCAGTCTGCACAACCAGAGGCACCATCAGCAGAGAAAGAACCACAACTGCATGAACACTGAGCAAGCGAAACTGGAGGGCCTTATCCTTTCAGAAATGAGGTGTGTTCTTCACTGGAAAAGCCAAGCCCAGGTACAGGGATCTAGGCCTCATGTAGAGGCCATAAGTTGCCAAGTCTGACCTAAGAAATAGTATCCTTACCTTGTAAATCTCCAGCATAAAGATATAGATAAGAGCAATTCTGCGGGAAAATTAAGGATGGAGCAAGCAGAGCCATTTCAGTAGTTTTATGCCAATTAATTGATTGCATTTGCAACACACCCATCCACACACATGTTCAATGACAAGATTTTGCAATAGGACTTAATAGAAATAACATTATATTGAAAATGAAAGATCTTCTGTGATTGGCATATAAAAAAGATTGAATGTCTTGTGTCTAGTTCAAAATATGGGCAGTAATACTAATGAGACTTGATATGGATTTTTTTTAAGTCATCCAAACACCCATGATAGGTAGAAATCAAACCAACTTTGTTGGGTTAAATTAGTTGGAAAGGCTTTGTGTCACCCTTTGGTTGAATTGTGCTAATTGTGCGTGCTTTGGACATGTGAATGTAAGCGTAATAATTAAGTTTAAGTCCACATGGATTAAGGAGAATAAAAGAGAAAGATGCAAATTGACCATACCTCCACAACACCCACCAGCCAATTAGGAGTGAGTATGCAAATTAACCTGACAAAGATGGTGGGTTACTTTGCATACGCAGGCACCAGCGGCCTGAGTCCCAGGAACATGCTTGGGATCCAGGCTTCTCCGAACCTATAGACCCACACATAGCCCTGAGCTGCCGGTGTCCCAGAACACCCTGGCCACTCCTGGCCTACGGGCCTTGGCGCTGAGCGGCCGGGGGTGGGGCGGCAGAGGCTTGAGCAGGGCCAGAGTGGAGCTGGGGAGGCCCTGCCCAAGCCTTGGCGGAGGCTTGATCGGAGCCGGGGGGCCCTGCCTAAGCCTTGGCGGAGGCTTGATCGGAGCCAGGGGGCCCTGCCCAAGCCTTCGGAGCCGGAGCAGAGCTGAGGGCTGCAGAGGAAACACCTTTTCT
Organism: Eptesicus fuscus; assembly: GCF_027574615.1. Lineage (NCBI taxonomy): Eukaryota > Metazoa > Chordata > Mammalia > Chiroptera > Vespertilionidae > Eptesicus > Eptesicus fuscus. Next base: position 107,695,664 of record NC_072477.1, on the reverse strand, counting down.
GACTGCTCATTGGCTAAGCTCCTGTACGCCGCCACTGGTAATGTTCTTGGTAACTTGGGTAATAAGAATCCAAAAAGGTGACCTAGGGTTTTCCCACCACACTTCTGGGGAAAAAAATGAAGGTCTGCTGCTGGAGGGCTAAGAAATGTCACATCCTGCCCTAGCCGGTTTGGCTCAGTGGATAGAGCCTCAGCCTGCCGACCACAGGGTCCAGGTTCAATTCTGATCAAGGGCATGTACCTAGGTTACAGGCTCCTCCCTGGCCGGGGCCCAGGTCAGGGCTCATGCAGGAGGCAACCAATCAAAGTGTCCCTCTCACACTGATGTTTCTCTCTGTCTCTCCCATTCTCTTCCACACTCTCTAAAAATTAATGGAAACATATCCTCAAGTGAGGATTAAAAAAAAAGAAGAAAGAAATGTCATATCCTATGAAAGACACATCTTGAAAATGCCTAACAAAAGTTGTCATTTTTTTTCGTGGTGAAGGGACTGGAGTCCTGTGTTGATGAAAACACCTTGGCAGCTGCGGTAGCTGGCAGTGGCTGCAGCAGCGGGGCGATGGGGCTGGTGCCTTCCCCTGATCAGCCCGGTCGCCTCCCACAGAGGGAGGCCAGACTGCAGCATAGGCCCACTCTCCATGGGGAGCGGGCTTAAGCTGTCAATAGGACATCCCCTGAGGGCTCCCAGTCTGTGAGAGGGGGCAGGCTGGACTGAGGGACCCCCACCCCCCAGTGCACAAATTCATGCACCAGGCCCCTAGTATGTATGTGTGTATAGATATATATATATTTTTTTCAACGTTTTGCAATATGTCCCCTTGTGTATTAGGAGTTAATTTGGTTTTGGCAAATCAGATGCATTTTCTTTTAGCAATACTCCAGCAAACTGGTCCTTAAATTGAGTCTAAAAGCCATTTCATTTGAGAGGAAAATTGCACAATCTTGGAGATCAGAGGAACTTCATAAGAATTGATCAGTGTTACCTTGGTCTGTGTGCTCAGTGGTTAGAGCCTGTGTGGGGAGCGGGATGTAAGATGACACGGTCCTTGCACCTGTAGGGGCTAGCAAGGCTGGCACCTACCCGCACAGATTTCCCAGGCCTGTTTGGATGGCAACTAATCAGTATAACGAGAGCAGCCCCTGCCTACAGAGCTTTCCCAGGGTTTGTTTATATGACTGCTATCAGTAGGATAAGAGCTACTTTCATGGCTGACCAAGAAATATGTATCCAACTAGTGAGATTTATTGTAACAAGAAACCTGTCCTTCAACTTATCCCTCCAGTAGTGATTTTAGAGGAACAAAGAATGTTTGCCTTGTGAGTGATTCCCTACTTAGTGTCTTATGTATAAAAAGCACTGTACTGCTAATAAAAGTTGCCAGAGCTTCTCGAGAGTTCTTGGACCTCCTGATCCTGCTGTTGTTTCTCTTGCTTTTGTTTCTCTTATTCTTTCTTTTCTCAAATCCCACCTCCCTACCTCAGCCCGGTTCAACTATCAGGCTGGCCCTGACAAGCCTGGGTCCTGCACACTGAAGGGTTGTGGGTTCAATTCTTCTCCAATGGCACGTACAGCTCCCTGCCCCTAGTCAGGGTGCGTATGAGAGGCAACCAGTCGAAATGGCTCTCTCACATTGATGTTTCTCTCTCTCCCTCCCTCCCTCCCTTCAGCTTTCTCTAAAGAAGCAATGGGGGAAAAAATACCCTTAGATGAGGATTAACAAAAAAGAAATAATTGATCAGTGTTGAAATGGGGAAAGAATGGGGAATTGGGAATTAATGATCAATGCTCTTTAATAAAAGTGGCTTTTATTTAATAAAATTACATTATTATTTTTAAAATATAATAAAATAAAAATTTAGACTGGCTAAAAATGCTAATGGTCACCATATATTAGTATAAATATTGACAATATTGACAGTAGCTAATATTTATTGAACTCAACATATTCCAGGCATATGGAATTTATAAGCATTTTATTAATCATTTAGATTTTTCTTGTCTGGGGAACTCTTTATCTGTCCTTTGATTCTAAATGATAGCTTTGCTGGGTAGAATAATTTTAGTTGTAGGTCCTTGCTTTTCACCACTTTGAATATTTCATGCCAATCTCTTCTGGCCTTCAAAGTTTCTGTTGAAAAATCAGCTGACAGTCCTCTGGGAGTTTCCTTGCAGGTAACTAACTGCTTTTCTCTTGCTGCTTTTAAGATTCTCTCTTTGTCTCTAACCTTTACCATTATAATTATGATGTGTCTTGGTGTGTATCTCCTTGGGTTCATCTTCTTTGAGACTCTGCATTTTCTGGACTTATGTGTCTATTTCCTTCACCAGGTTAGGGAAGTTTTCCATAATTATTTTTTCAAATAGATTTTCAATTTCTTGCCCTCTCTCTTTTCCTTCTGGCACCCATATGATATGAATGTTGTTACGCTTAAAGTAGTCTCAGTAACTCCTTATGCTATCCTCATTTTTTGGATGTTTTTTCTTTTTGCTGTTCTGATTGGGGCTTTTCTACTTCCTTATTTTTCAAATTGTTTATTTGATCTTCTGCTTCATCTACCCTACTGTTGATTCCCTGTAATGTATTCTTCATATCAGTTAGTGTATTCTTCATTTCTAACTAGTTCTTTTTTATGTTTTCTATTTCCATTTTTTGTTTCATATCTCTCTGTTGAAGTTCTCACCAAGTTCCTCTACTCTTTCCCTAAGTTCATTGAGCATCCTTATGACCACTGTTGTTGTTTTTTGATGTTGTTGCTGTTGTTTGTTTTTTTATTTTTGGTGGTTTTATTTTTTTATTATTTTTTCCAGTTACAGTTTACATGCAATATTATTTTATATTATTTTAGACGTACAGTATAGTGGTTAGACAATCATATACTTTACAAAGTGTTCCCCTGATATTTCCAGTACCCAACTGGCACCATACATAGTTAATACAATATTATTGGCTATGTAAAGTATATTGCTATACTTTACATCTCCTTTACTATTTTGTTACTACTAATTTGTACTTCTCAATCACTTCACTTTTTTCACCCAATCTCCCAATTCCCCTCACCTCTGGCACCCTTCAGTCTGTTCTCTGTATCTATGAGTCTTTTTTTTTTTTTTGGGGGGGGGGGTTTGTTCATTATAACCAGTTATTTGAACTCTGCATCTGATAGATTGATTTTTATTCTGTTCTTTCATTTAGAACATGTTACTTTGTCTCCTCATTTTGGCTGACTCTCTGTGTTTGTTTCTATTGTATTAAGTAGAGCTATGTCTCCTGATGTTGGTAGAGAGGCCTTATGTAGTAAGTGTCCTTTAAGGCTCAGTGGCACAGCCTCCCCAGTCACCCAAGCTAAGTGCTTCAGGTGAACCACTGGTGTGGGCTGTGTGCACCCTACTATTGTAGTTGAGTGCCGGAAGCCAATTCCAGCATGTCATAATTGCAAGAGTTTCATCAAAAAGTTGATGGAACTTGGGGACTCAACAAGGGCTGAGTCACATATGTTATTGCCTGCTGGAATGGCTAAAGGCATTTCCCCAAACCTGAAAGGGATGCATAAATTGATTACTTGCTGCCAGACATCTCAGGGCATCTTAATCTACATGTTATTGCCTCCTGTTGGCCAAACACCTGAACAGCCATAGGCAATTCCCCAATCTGACAATGAATTCTGTACGAAACCCTACCCTTTGAAGTGTATATCTCCACCTTGCCTTAGGACAATTTGTGTTAATAAAAAGCAAGGGGTCCTGAGAAAAGGAGAACTTTGTTTCTTTAGCCAGGGTCCTCTCTCCCCACCCCATGCCTTTCAAAATTATGTTTCATCTCTGGACTCTTATTAATTTACGCACAGCCCCTTCTCCAGGTTTCCTGAACCCTTCTAGATGTCGGATCAAGACCACTGACGTTAAATGGCGCCCAACATGGGGCGTTAGTTGAGCCTTGATTGCTATTGGCATATCAATGGGAGGGATTTACCTCCAGGCCAATCAGCTGCAAGGACTGGCCACAACAAATGTGGAGGATCTGCTGTGCAGGTACTGACCCATGGAGCAGGACTCATTCAGTGGGGCTCAGGTACCTGCCAAATTCACCCCTTGAGTGTGTCACTTGTGGAGGTGATTAGGTGGTTGTTCAGTGTGGTCTGAAGCTGTCCACTGGGTGCATTGGCTCTGAGGCTTCCTGTGAGTTGCAGGCCAAGATCAGTTTACATCTGTGCCTTGCCCAGGGCCACAAAGCTTGAGCTACAAAGCAATCTGCAGATGGCTGCTACTCATGCTGGGCTTGGAGGTGCCTGGTAGAGGCCACACTGTGAACCAAGGCCAGCTGCAGATAGTGCGGAGCCTAGGGCCACTTAGCAAGAGGTATAGGGTATGCAGAGGCCAGATCCTACTTGTTTGAGAAATTTTAGGAAAGTCAACAGTGTGAGCCAAGATAGGCTATATATATGGAAAAGCCACTGGAAAGGGCTTGGGTGGGCCTGAAAGTTGGGTGGGATAGGGTCTCAGAGAATCACCAGGGCTGAGAGAATAGTGTTAGGTTGATGGAGACTCTATATGGTGCTCTGCTGGCTCTGTAGGGGAGGGCTCAGCCTGTTAATTGGTTTTTAAAGCCAGACGTTATGGGGACTTCTCATCCTGGCACTAGAACCCAGGACTGGGGGATTTGGTATGAGGCTGAGTCCCCTGGCTTCTCAGGGCAGACCTCCACAGGTAAGATATCCATCCTGATTTTTAACAGCCACAGGTGGGTGTGAGATCAGCCTGTTCCTGTCTCTGCCCCTCTTAATGTTCATGGTGGTTGAAACAGCACCAGGTATTAGACTGGTGGGTCAGACTGTACCTTGGCTCAGCATCCTGGGTACTTGAGTTCTGGTTAGGAAATAATTCATAACCAAGATGCAAATTATAAGAGAACGTTTATTTAGAAAGTCACAGAGGTAGGAGAAGTGAGTGGTTAAAGAAATGGGCTCAGGAAACAAGTTACAGAGGAAAAAGAAGGGCCCTTGGAGCTTAGGAGAAAACAAGACGTAAGGAAACTGTGCCTGGCAGAAAGAAAAGGGAGAGGGGGAGGGGAAAGGCATGAATATGCCCTCAGGAGGAAGGGGGCTGGGTCTTCCCTCCTAAGAGCCTTTAAGGGCCAGGATTTTAGGGAAGGTCCCAGGGGAGGATCCTAATAGAATATTCATCAGCTTTCCAGATATGGCCTTTCAGGGTCATGGTCTGCACTGATTGGTCAACACCAGGGCAGGGGGTCATTAGTTAATGCAGCTGGCCTTGAAGTCAGCCATGGTGTCATTTTTCTGGTTTTGTTGCTTTTCTGGCCTGGGGCTGAAACACAACTGAGGCCTAGATGTATTTGATGGGGGTCAGAATCTCCTTGTCCTGGGACTTAATGCTTAAGGGTTATTCTACAGTGTTCCTGTTCCTTCTCTAAGTGGGTCTAACCTGCATGACTGGCTATAGGCTAGGGGAGGAAAAGTTACCTTGGGGCGAGATTCTTGTTTTCCCAGTTTTGCCTGTTGCTAGGGACCCAGGGCTTTCCACCCTGGTGATCTTTTGTACCTGACCTGTCATCCTGGCTCTGCTTGTGTCCGTCTAACTGCCTACCATACTACCCAGCTCAATGTGGCTTCTTCTTTATATCCTTAGTTATTAGACTTTTGTTCAACTAGATTTCAGGTGGTTCTGAATAATGATTATTTGTAGTTTAGTTGTAATTTTGATGTGGTTATGGGAGGTTCTGAGTATTGTGTTTATCTATGCCACCAACTTGATGGAAAATCTATACCTCAATTTTTAAAACTTCAAAAGTTACCCTTGTAAATAAGGAAAAAAAGCAAATATGTACTTATTATAGAGCTGCACTATTCTTTATAGTAGTCCCTAGCCACATGTGAATATTTATGTTTAAATTTTAATTAATTAAAATTAAGTCAAAATAAAAATTCATTTTGTCAGGTGACATATGCAATACTTTCAACAATGAAGACTTTTTTAAAAATTCAGTTTCTCAACCACACCAGCCACATTTCAAGTGCTGAATAGCCACACTCTGTGAGTGGCTACTATATATTGGACAGCAGAAGAATAGAGCATTTCTATCATCACAGAAAGCTCAAATGTAGTGCTGTTATAGAACATTGAAAAATACAGAAGTGTATAAAAATAACCTCTTACTTATAATACGCCCACCCAATGAAAACCATAGTTAACATTTTTTAAACAATTCTTAACAAAGAATTTTTTATTGATTTTATAGAGAAAGGAGGGGAGAGAAAGAGAGAGAAACATCAATGTAAGAGAGAAACATTGACCAGTTGCCTCCCATATACGCCCAGACCAGGAATCAAACCTGTAACCTTTTGGTGTATGGGATGACACTCCAACCAACTAAACCACCTGGCCAGGGCTATAGTAAACATTTTATATTCTTGCAGTCTCTTTTAAATAATTTTTCAAATTAAATCATGAGTAACATATGAATGCATTCTTATCCTAAAGGAATTAAATATTGATAAACTGAAACTCCCCCTCTGCAATCCCAGAGCTCTCCCCCGTGGTGATCACTCTTACCAGGACATCATATATTTTTTCAGATTATTTTTTGCATGCACTTATAAACATGCATGTATCTGTATGGAAATATAAAGTGATGCCATTAACACCAACCCAGTTCAAGGAGCTTCCATCTGGTCCAGTTCACTCCCCTCAAGGGCATGTGGAGGGTATTATCTCACCATCCACGTCCCACCATAAGTCTAGGGCTCTGCTCCTCCTCATCTCAAGCTACTATGGTCCTGGGATATTGTAAGAACAAAAGGTCACATGAGACAAGTCAGATGAGCAGACAAAGCACAGACTCACAGTGCAGAACTGACAAGTGCTACTCTTATCAGGTGTTCCCAGAGCAAGGTGTTGACTGTAAGTCAAGTGACACTAAAAATCCTATTTTCACTATTTATGATATGGAAATATCAATGCATCTTAACAGTGATAAGATAGGGTTATAAATTAACTTGCAAAAGTTAACTCTACCCTAAGCAATAGTTGTAAAACTATTTCAAATGGATGTGCAGCATTTTAGAATGTCTAAGAAAATCTTTGCAATTAAATTACTTTAAAAATTGACTATAGTCTCATAAATCAATCATCCTTTTTCAATCTTTCTTTTTAAAATTTAAATGCCCCTCAAACACATATAAATATATAAAATACATAAATATGTATGGACATATAATATAAAAATTCCATATTCATCCCATACTGACTATGTGGAGAGCTAGCCTGTGGCCTAGGGCCAGCCTCAGGTGAATTCTGGAAGGTCTGCAGACATGACTCAGCTCCTACTGGTGCCTCCCACAAAGGTTTTTTGCTGCTTTAATGCCACATTGGAGAAAGGAACTCTTTTGTGAGGCTGCCCAGAATCCTATTGGTACCAACATAATAATTTTCTCTCTTGAGTAGCACTGCAGAATGCATGGTACAGGTTCCCTCTGACTCAGACTAATACGCTCTTCAAAGTTTACCTTTTGAAGGACAACCAAATGACTCAACAGCAGGCTGCATGGGGCGACCAGGCTGGCAGGGGGTTTAGTGAGGGAGACCAAACAACTGAACAGCAGGATGCGTGGGGTGATCAGGCCGGCAGGGGGGGGGGTAGTTGGGGGCAATCAGGCTAGCAGGTGGGAGCAGTTGGGGGTGACAGGGCCAGCAGGGGACCAGTTGGGAGCAACCAGGCTGGCAGGGGGCAGTTAGGGGTGACCAGGATGGCAGGGGGCAGTTAGGGGTGATCAGACTGGCAGGCAGAGGAGGTTAGGGGTGATCAGGCCAGCAGGCAGGTGAGCAGTTAGGAGCCAGCAGTCCTGGATTATGAGAGGGATGTCTGACTGCTGGTTTAGGCTTGATCCCACAGTGAAAAGTTAAAATCCTTTTCTTTAAGATCAGGAACAAGACAAAGATATACAATTTCACCACTTTTATTCAAAATAGTATTGGAAGTCCTAGCCACAGAAAATAGATAAGAAAAAGAAATAAAAGGCATTCATAATGGAAAGGAGGAAGTAAAATTGTCATTATTTGTACATGACATGATATTATATAAAAAGAATCCTAAAGATTCTACAAAAAAATATTAGAACTAATAAATGAATTCAGTAAAGTAGCCAGATACAAAATTAATATTCAGAAATTGGTTGCATTTTTTTAAAAATATATTTTATTGATTTTCTACAGAGAGGAAGGGAGAGGGACAGAAAGCTAGAAACATCGATGAGAGAGAAACATCGACCAGCTGCCTCCTGCACATCCCCTACCGGGGATGTGCCCGCAACCAATGTGCATGCCCTTGACCGGAATCGAACCTGGGACCTTTCAGTCCACAGGCCGACGCTCTATCCACCGAGCCAAACCGGTTTTGGCGGGAAATTGGTTGCATTTTTATACACCATTAATGAAGTATCAGAAAGAGAGATTAAGGAAACAATCCCATTTGCAACTGCATAAAAAAAATTCCTAAGAATAAATGTAACTGAGGAGGTGAAGTCCTATTTGGAAAATTATAAAACATTGAAGAAGATGCAAAAAATATGAAAGGATATGCTATGCTCATGAATAGAAGGAATTAACATTGTTAAAATGTCCGTACTATCCACCCTGGCCAGGTGGCTCAGTTGATAGGAACATCATCCCATTCATCAATAGGTTGTAGGTTTGATTCCCAGTCAGGGCATATACCTAGGTTGCAGGCTCGAATCTTGGTCAGGGCATGTACAGGAGGGAACCAATTGATGTTTCTCACATCAATGTTTCTCTCTCTCTCAAATCAATAAACAATTCCTCGGGCCCTAGGTGGTTTGGTTCAGTGGATAGAGCATTGACCTGTGGGCCAAAGGGTCCCAGGTTCAATTCCAGTCAAGGGCACATACTTTGGTTGCAGGCTCCTCCCCAGCCCGGGCGATGGTCAGGGCTCGTGCAGGAGGCAACCAATCGATGTTTCTCTCACATCGATATTTCTCTCTGTCTTTCCCTCTCTCTTCCACTCTCCCTAAAAATCAATGGAAAAATATCCTCGGGTGAGGATTAACAAATAAAAAATTTTTAAAATAAACAGATCCTCAGGTGTGAAAATAAATAAATAAATAAATGAATGAATGAATGAATAAATAAATAAATAAAATGTACAAGCAACCTAGAGCCATGGTTGGCAAACTGTGGCTCTTTGTCCCCTTGTGTGTGGCTCTTAAGCCAGCTTAGGAGTACTCTAATTAAGTTAATAACAATGTACCTACCTATATAGTTTAAGTTTAAAAAATTTGGCTCTCAAAAGAAATTTCAATCGTTGTACTGTTGATATTTGGCTCTGTTGACTAATGAGTTTGCTGACCACTGACCTAGAGAATTAATAAAATACTGCTCAAAATACCAATTGCATTTTTCACAGAACTAAAACAAATAATCCTAAAATTTATATGGAATCACAAAAGACCCTGAATAGCCACAGCAATCTTGGGAAAGAAGAACGTTAGATGTATCATCCTACCTGATATCAAACTATACTACAAGGCTATCATAAGTAATCAAAACAGCATGGTATTGGCATAAAAATAGATATAGATCAATGGAACAGAACAGAGAGCCCCAAATTAGCCCACCTATATAGTCAACTTTAATCTATAACAAAGGAGGCAAAAATATGCAATGAGGTAAAGACAGTCTGTTCAATAAATGGTGTTGGGCCCATCTGGTGTGGTTCAGTGATTGTGCATTGACCTATAAAGCAGAAGGTTTGGGCTTGATGCCCAGTAGGGGGCATGGTTCTCTCTCATCATTGATGTTTGTAACTCTTTCTCCCTCTCCCTTCCTGTCTGAAATAAATAAAAATATTTTTAAATGGTATTGGGAACTGGACAGATATGTTCAAATATTAAAATTGGACCACCTTCTTACACCATATATAAGAATAAATTCAAAATGGATTAAAGACTTAAATGTAAGACCTGAAACCATAAAACTTCCAGAAAAAAAAAATATGGGCAGTAAATTCTTTGACATAGCTTTTAGTGTTATTTTTGGGGGGTTGTCTCCTCAGACAAGGGAAACAAAAGAAAAAATAAACAAATGGGATCATGTCAAACTAAATACTTTTTGTATAGCAAAGGAAACCATCAACAAAACTTAAAGACAGCCTACTGAATAAGACAAGATATCCGCCAACTCACACACACCAAAAATAAGTCAATTTGATTAAAAAATGGGCAGATGACTTAAATAGATATTTCTCCAAAGGACATACAGATGACCAATAGACATATGAAAAGATATTTAATGTCCCTAATCATCAGAGAGATGCAAATTAAAATCACAATGAGATATTGCCTCATACCTGTCAGAATGCCTACCATCAATAAATTTACAAACAACAAATGTTGGCAAGAATGTGGAAGAAAGGGAACCCTTGTGCACTACTGTTGGGATTGCAAATTGGTGCAGCCACTATGGAAAACAGTATAGAGGGTCCTCAAAAATTGTAAATGAGAACTACATTATGAGCCAGCAATCCTACTTCTGGGTATTTATCTGAAGAAATCCAAAACGCTAATTAAAAAAGATATATGAATCCCTATGTGCATTGCAGTGTTATTTACAATAGCCAAAATACGGGAGCAACTCAAGTGTTTATAGATAAATGATTGGATAAAGAACACATGGTATTGCCCTGGCCAATGTGGCTCAGTTGGTTTGAGTATTGTCCCAGGCACCAAAGAATCGTGAGTTCGATTCCTGGTCAGGGCATATACTCAGGTTGAGGGTTTGATCCCTGGTCAGGGCGCATAGGGGAGTTAACCATTCAATGTTTCTATGTCACATTGATGTTTCCCCCCTCTCTCTCTCCTTTACCCTTACTCTCTCTCTAGAATCAATGAAAAACATATTCTCAGGTGAGAATTAAAAAATAAATAAAAAAGAACATGTGGTACAGATATACTATGGAATATTACTCGGCCATAAAAGGAATAAAATCTTATCATTTGCCACAACATGGATGGATCTAGAGGGTATTATGCTAAGTGAACTAAGTCAGACAGAGAAAGACAAATTCCATATGATTTCACTTATCTGTGGAACCTAAAGAACAAAATAAATGAATAAACAAAACAGAAACCTACTTATACATACAGAGAACAAATTGATGGTTGCCAGATGGTAAGGGGATAGGGGAACTGGGTAAAAAGATGAAGGTATTAAGAAATAAAAATTGGGAGGGAATCAAAGATAGCTGCCAATGGGAAGGCAGGCTGCAAGATAGTGTGTGAGTGAGAGAATGAAAGGAGAGTGTGTGGACGTACGGGGAGTGTCTATTTGTGAGTGAGGGACAGCTATTTTCCAAGGGACTGTTGGGGATGGCTGGACCAGGCTTCCCTGACGGGAAAGCCTCCACTGCTGCTGAAATCTCTCCCAGAGCGATTGGCTCTGTGACAGAGACCATGCCATCATGAAGGGGAGAGTAGCTGTGATCAGAAGCCTACCCTTACTTTCAACAAGGAAGAATTGGATACCTACCAGGACCCTACAACCCCAACACCCAGGGACCAGCTGTGAACCCACAAACACCGGGTCTGAAGGAGCGTGAATACATGGACTTGGATGAACTCTGCACCTTCTCATGGAAAAGTCAGATTTTGCCCAGAGAAAGTCAATGCAGGAGAGAGAGAGCTAGTTAACCAGACACCCTGAGAGGAGCAAACATGGGGAGACAAAGAAATAGCCTGTATACAAAAGAAAAGGAGACAAAGAAATAGCCTGCATACAAAAGAAAAGGAGGCATCACCAGAAAAGGAAGTAAATTAAATGGAGGCAAGCAATATGTCAGAGAAAGAATTCAGAGAAATGGTCATAAGGTTGCTGAAAAGGTTGGAAGACAAATTCAACAATATGTGTAAGAACCAAGAAGAAATGAAAAATGACATCACTGCAATAAAGAACTCAATAGAAAGCATCAACAGTAGACTAGAAGAAGCAGAGGACCACATCAGTGAGCTAGAAGACAAGACAGGAAAAAATACCCAAGCAAATGCAGCATCTAGAAACAAAAACTTAAAAAACAAGAAGAGAGCTAAGGGAACTTTGGGACAACATGAAATGAAACAACATCTGCATAATAGGAGTGCCAGAAGAAGAGGAAACTGAGCAAGAAATAGAATACTTGTTTGAAGAAATAATGACAGAAAACTTCCCTGGTATAGGCAAGAAAAAACTCACACAAGTCCAAGAAGCTCATAGAGTCCCAAACAAAATGAACCCCAAAAGACTGACACCAAGGCACATTATAATTAAACTAGAGGCCTGCTGCACAAAATTCGTGCATGGGGGGGGGTTACCCTCAGCCCAGACTGCAACCTCTCCAATCCGGGACCCCTCGGGATCAGGCCTAAACCAGCAGTCGGACATCCCTCTCACAATCCTGGACTGCTGGCTCCTAATCGCTCACCTGACTGCCTGCCTGATTGCCCCTAACTGCTCCTCCTGCTGGCCTGGTCACCCCTAACTTCCCCTCACTGCCAGTCAGGTCACCCCAATGCCCCCTCCCTGCCAGCCTGGTTGCTCCTAACTGCCACCCTGCTAACCTGGTCACCCCTTACTGCCCCCCCAACTGGCCTAGTCACCCCCAACTGCCCCCCCACCAGCCTAGTCATCCCTCACTTCCCCCCTGCCAGCCTAATCACCCCCAACTGCACTCCTCCCAGCTGGCCTGGTCACCCCCAACTGCCCTCCCCTGCTGGCGTGGTTGCCCCTCACAGCCTGCTTGTTCAGTCATTTGGTCATCCCTCACTAACCCCCCTGCCGGCCTGGTCATAGGCAGCCATCTTGTGAGTGCACGACTGTCAATTTGCATATTACCTCTTTATTATATAGGATTGGCAAACACCAACAACAAAGTAAGAATCTTAAAAGTGGCCAGAGAGAGACAGCAAGTTACTTACAAAGGATCCCCCACAGACTAGCGACTGATTTCTTAACAGAAACATATCAGGCCAGAAGTAAATGGAATGAAATATACAAAGTCATGCAAAGGAAGGGTCTGAATCTAAGAATACTATACCCAACAGGCTATCAATCAAAATTGAGGGTGAAATCAGGAGCTTCACAGAAAAAAGGACTAAGGGAGTTTATTACCACCAAACCAGCAATGCAAGAAATGCTAAAAGGTCTGCTGTACAAAGAAGAAATAGGAAGGGAAGAAGAAACACAAGCATAAAGAATAAAATGGTGACAAACAAGTACCTATAAATAATAAATTAAATATAAATGGATTAAATGCCCCAATCAAAAGACATAGGGTAGAAAACCAAGATGGCGGCATAGGTAAACACCTGAAATTGCTGCCTCGCAAAACCACTTCAAAACTACAACTAAAAGACAAAATGAACATCATCCAGAACCACAGGAAGGCTGGCTGAGTGGAAATTCTACAACTATAAGGGAAGAGAAAAGCACACTGAGACTCAGAGGAGCTGCGGAAGTAAATTGCAGAGGTATGGAAGTGCACACGAAGGCCTGGCCACTGAGAATGCAGCTGTCTTTTTCAATCAGGAGGGAGACACAAGCTCCCTACTGCTCTGAACTCCAGTTCCAGGCGAGACTCTGGGGACCCAGACTCATACGGAGAGAAACTGGACTGTCTGGCATTCACTGGAACTTGAGGGTGGCTTTCTCTCAGAGGTACTTGCAGCGATTACCGAGGGACAGTGAGACTCAGGCCTCTTAGGGCAGGGCTGACGGGAAGCCATTGTTATTTGCTCCACCCTGTTAATTTCCTGAGACACCACCCCACACAAGCTGAGCACAGAGACCTTTGCATATGAATGGCCTGGCCCTTTGCATTCTAAAATTACCTAACAAACTTCAGCTGGGTCAGAGAGACCCAGAACATCCAAAAGAAGGCCCAAGGCCCCACAGCAGCTTGCATTGCTTCACAGCTGGGCCTTATCTGGGCACCTCCAAACCCCAAACAAAGAAGAGGAATCTACAGATTTCTCTGCTGGGTGGCCTCGGGCAGAGGCTAAATTAGCACCTACTTAGAGATCCAAGAGCCAGTGTACCCAGTGATCAGAGTGGGACCACCCAGGTTACAACTCCTCAGATCCATAAGGGACACACTCAGGGGGCAGACTCAGTGAGCACCAAAGCCCCACTGAAGCAAATCTTGCCCAATAAAGGTGTCTCCAGCACAGAAGTTCTCCCATCGTAGACACAGCTGATCCTCACAGCCAATTGACCTGGAGATCAATTCCTCCCAGTGATACCAACAACAATCAAGGCTTAACTACAACAAGACTGTGCACACAGCCCACAAAGGGGTGCACAAAGAGTGTCCACTTCAGGTAACTGGGGAGGCTGAGCCACCTATAGGACACCTAGCATACAAAGCCACTCTATCAACTCAGGGAAGCAGCCAAAATGCGGAGACAAAGAAACAGATTACAAAGGACAGAAATGGAGGAAAGCAAAATACTGGATATAGAGTTCAAAACCATGGTTATAAGGTTTTTCAAGAATTTTCTAGAAACCGCCGATAAATTTAGTGAGACCCTCGAGGATATGAAAAAGGACCAACTAGAAATTAAGCATACACTGACTGAAATAAAGAATAATATACAGAGATCCAACAGCAGACTAGAGGATTACAAGAATCAAGTCAAAGATTTGAAATACAAAGAAGCAAAAAACACCCAACCAGAAAAGCAAAAAGCAAAAAGAATCCAAAAATATGAAGATAGTGTAAGGAGCCTCTGGGACAACTTCAAGCGTACCAACATCCAAATTATGGGGGTGCCAGAAGAAGAGAGTAAGATATTGAAAATCTATTTGAAGAAACAAATGACAGAAAACTTCCCCTACCTGGTGAAAGAAATAGACTTACAAGTCCAGGAAGCACAGAGAACCCCAAACAAAAGGAATCCAAAGAAGACCACACAAAGACACATCATAATAAAAATGCCAAGAGCAAAAGACAAAGAGAGAATATTAAAAGCAGCAAGAGAAAAACAGTTAGTTACCTACAAGGGAGTACCCATATGTTTGTCAGCTGATTTCTCGACAGAAACTATGCAGGCCAGAAGCGAGTGGCAAGAAATATTCAAAGTGATGAACAGCAAGAACCTACAACAAAGATTACTTTACCCAGCAAAGCTATCATTCAGAATTGAAGGTCAGATAAAGAGTTTCACAGATAAGAAAAAGCTAAAGGAGTTCATCACCATCAAACCAGTATTATATGAAATGCTGAAAGGCATTTTTTAAGAAGAGGAAGAAGAAAAAGGTAAAGATAAAAATTATGAACAACAAATACATATCTATCAACAAGTGAATCTAAAAATCAAGTGAATAAAAAATCTGATGAACAGAATAAACTTGTGAATATAATAGAATCAGGAGCATGGAAAGGGAATGGACTGACAATTCTCAGGGGGAAAGGGGTGTGGGGCGTGCGGGAAGAGACTGGACAAAAATCATACACCTATGGATGAGAACAGTGTGGTGGGGTATGGGTGGTGTGGGAACCTGGTGGAGGGGAGCTGTGGGGGGGGGGGGGAAGAGCAACAACTGTAATAATCTGAACAATAAAATTTATTTTTTTAAAAAAAGAAAAATCTCACCACATCTGCACACCTTCCCGGGTTGCGGGCTTGATTCTTGGTGGGGGGCATGAGGGAGGTGGCTGATCGATGATTCTCTGTCATCGTTAATGTTTCTCTCTCTCTCCCTCTCCTTCCTCTCTGAAATCAATAAAAACATATTTGGGGAAAAAATACATAGGGTAGCTGAGTGGAAAAGAACACATGACCCATGTATCTGCTGTCTACAGGAAACCCACCTCAGAAAAAAGGACTCACAGAGACTGCTGGTGAAAGGATGTAAAAAGGTTTTTCAGGCGAATGGAAATGAAAAAAAAGCTGGGGTAGCAATACTTACATCTGACAAATTAGATCTCAAAGTGAAGGACATAACAAGAGATATGGAAGGCCACTTCATAATACTAAAGGGAGCAATCCAACAAGAAGATATAACTCTGGGGAGAGAAAGCAAGATGGCAGCATGATTAAACACCTAAACTGCAGCCTCACACAACAATTTCAAAAATACAACTAAAAGACAAAACGGACATCATTCAGAACCACAGGAAAGCTGGCTGACTGGAAATCCTACAACTAGAAGGAAAGAGAAAACCACAAGGAAAATCAGAGGAGCTGTAAAAGCCTGAGGTACGGAGACACGGGCGCGCACACGTGCGGAGAGGACGGAGCCGGAGAGGACGGGGCGGCTGAGTGCCTGGCTGGTGTTCTCTAGCGGGAAGGAGACAAAAGCTCCAGACTGTGCTGAACCCCAGGTCCGACTGCACTGAACCCCAGTTCTGGGCGAGACCCTGGGAACCCAGGCTCATACTGGGGGAATCTGGGCTATAAGGCGGAAGCTCAGGGGAGCGGCGAAAGGCAGAGCTCCGGAGGCGCACACGTGAATGTGCGCAGAGGACGGACTGTTGACTGTGCCGCTGGATTGCCCTAGCGTGAAGGAGACAAAAGATCTGGACTGCGCTGAACCCCAGTTCTGGGCGAGAATCTGGGAATCCAGATTCATTGGGGGAGAGACTAGACTGTTTGGCAGCGGGCAAAACTCCAGGGCGCCTTTCTCTCAGAGGTGTTTGCAGGGAGTACAGAGGGACACTGAGACACAGGAACCTCATAGGGTGGGGCTGACGGGAAGCCAAGACTGTAGGCTCCACCCTGAAACTCCGCCCCATCCAAGCTGAGCACAGAGGCTTTTACAATTTTTCAAGTCTAGTCGAATAAGGCTGTCTCCCGGCGTAGACATAGCTGATCCTCACAGCCAATTGGCCTGGAGGTCAACTCCTCCCACTGATACCAACAACAATCAAGACTTACCTACAACAAGGCTGTACACACAGTCCACAAAGGGGTGCACCAAGGGTGTCCACCTCAGGTAACTGGAGAGGCCAAGCCACTGGCCCATATAGGACAACTAGCACACAAAGCTATCCTACCAACTCAGGGAAGCAGCGAAAATGGGGAGACAAAGAAACATAAAAAAAACAACAACAAAGAAATGGAGGAAAACAAACGACTGGAGATAGAGTTCAAAACCACTGTTATGAGGTTTTTCAAGAATTTCCTAGAAAAGGCCGATAAATTTAGTGAGACCCTCAAGGATATGAGAGAGACCCTCAAGGATATGGAAAAGGACCAACTAGAAATTAAACATACACTGACTGAAATAAAAAATATTATACAGACACCCAACAGCAAACTAGAGGAAGGCAAGAATCAAGTCACAGATTTGAAATACAAAGAAGCAAAAATCACTCAACTGGAAAAGCTAACAGAAAAAAGAATCCAAAAATTTGAAGATAGTGTAAGAAGCCTCTGGGACAACTTCAAGCGTACCAACATCCAAATTATGGGGGTGTCAGAAGAAGAGAGAGAGCTAGATACTGAAAACCTATTTGAAGAAATAATGACAGAAAACTTCCCCCACCTGGTGAAAGAAATAGACTTACAAGTCCAGGAAGCACACAGAACCCTAAACAAAAGGAATCCAAAGAAGACCACACCAAGACACATCATAATAAAAATGCCAAGAGCAAAAGACAAAGAGAGAATATTAAATGCAGCAAGAGAAAAACAGTTAGTTACCTACAAGGGAGTACCCATACGATTGTCAGCTGATTTCTCAACAGAAACTATGCAGGCCAGATGGAGTGGCAAGAAATATTCAAAGTGATGAATAGCAAGAACCTACAACCAAGGGTACTCTACCCAGCCAAGCTGACATTTAGAATTGAAGGTCAGCTAAAGAGCTTCACACATAAGAAAAAGCTAAAGGAGTTCATCAACACCAAACCAGTATTATATGAAATGCTGAAAGGTATTCTCTAAGAAGAGGAAGAAGAAGAAAAAGGTAAAGATAAAAATTATGAACAACAAATACATATCTATCAAGTGAATCTAAAAATCAAGTGAATAAAAAATCTGATGAACAGAATAAACTGGTGAATATAATATAATAGAATCAGGGGCATAGAAAGGGAGTGGACTGACAACTCTCAGGGGTAAAGGGGTTTGGGGGTACAGGAAGAGACTGGACAAAAATCATACACCTATGGATGAGGACAGTGGGGGGGCGGTAAAGGGAAGAGGGTGGGATGGGAACCAGGTGGAGGGGAGCTATGGGGGAAAAAAGAGGAACAACTGTAATAATCTGAACAATAAAGATTTATTAAATTAAAAAAAAGAAGATATAACTCTGGTAAACATATATGCACCCAATACAGGAGCACCCAAATACATTAATAACCTCTGGAGGATATCAAGGGAGAGATTGACAGCAATACAGGGGGACTTTAATACCCCAATAACACCACTGTACAACTCCTCTAAACAAAAATCAGCAAAGAAACATCAATCCTAAATGACACACTAGATCAGATGAAATTAATTGACATCTTCAGGACATTTCACCCCAAAACTATGGAATATACATTCATCTCAAGTGCACATGGGTCATTTTCAAAGATAAGACCATATACTGGGACACAGGCAAAGTCTCTTCAAATTCAAGAAGATAGAAATCATATCAAGCATCTTCTCAGATCACAATGGCATAAAATTCAAAATCAACTACAATAAAAACAATTTTAAAAAATCAAACACCTGGAGGCTAAATAGTGTGCTATTAAACAATGACTGGGTTACCAAAGAGATCAAAGGAGAAATAAAGGCATCATGGCAACAAACACCAATGAAAACACAACACTCCAAAATCTTTGGGATATAGTGAAAGTAGTCCTGAGAGGGAAGTTCATAGCTCTATAGACCTACCTCAAAAAACAAGAAACAATGGTAATAAATTATCTAACCCTACAACTCAAAGAGTTAGAAAAATAGCAACAACAAAATCCCAGCAGTAAGCAGAAGGAAGGAAATAATAAAGATCAGAGTGGAAATAAATGACATAGAGACAAAAAAAAAAACAAACAAACAAAAAAAAACAGTACAAAAGATCAACAAAACCAAGAGCTGGTTCTTTGAAAGGATAAACAAGATTGATGAACCTCTAGCCTGGCTCACCAAGAAACAAAGAGAGAAGACCCAAATAAACAAAATCAGAAATGAAATCAGAAGTGAAGTAACAACCGATCCCACAGAAATACAAACAATTATGAAAAAAATACTATGAACAACTTTATTCCAACAAAATGGACAACCTAGGTGAAATGGACATATTCGTAGAAAAATACAAGCTCCCAAAACTCAACCAAGAACAATCAAAAAGCCTGAATAGAACGATAAATACTGAAAAAATTGAAACAGTGATCAAAAATCTTCCAACAAACAAAAGCCCTGGTCAGGACAGCTTTACAGGGGAGTTCTACCAAACATTCAAAGAAGAACTAAAACCTATACTCTTCAGACTATTCCAAGAAATTCAAGAGGAAGGCACACTTCTGAGCTCTTTCTATGAAGCCAGCATATCCCTAATCTCAAAACCAGATAAAGATACCACACACACAAAAAAGAGAAGGACAGGTCAATATCCTTGACGAACATAGATGCTAAAATCCTCAACAAAATTCTAGCAAATTGATTTAGCAATACATCAGAAAGAGCATACACCATGACCAAGTGGGATTTATTCAGGGGATGCAAGGATGGCACTGCAAATCAATAAATATGATACATCACATAAACAAACTGAGAGACAAAAATCACATAATCATATCAATTGATGCAGAAAAAGCACTTGACAAAATCCAACACCCTTTCTTGATAAAAACCCTCAGCAAAATGGGGATAGAGGGATCATACCTCAACATAATAAAAGCCTTATATGACAAACCTATAGGCAACATCATATTCAATGGGCAAAAACTAAACCTATTTCCCCTAAGAACAGGAACAAGAAAAGGATGCCCACTTTCACCACTCCTGTTTGACATAGTACTAGAAGTACTAGCCATAGCGATCAGACAAGAAGAAGAAATAAAAGGCATCCAAATTGGAAAAGAAGAAGTAAAATTGTCATTATTCACAGATGACATGATACTATACATAGAAAACCCCAAAGACTCCTTCAAAAAACTACTTGACCTAATAAATTAATTTGGCAATGTAGTAGGATACAAAATTAACACCCAGAAATGTATGGCTTTTTTATACACCAATAATGAATGCACAGAAAGAGAAATGAAAAAAACAATCCCATTTACCATTGCACACACACAAAAAAAATTAAGATATCTAGGAATAAACTTAACTAAGGATGTAAAAGACCTGTACTTGGAAAACTGCAGGACATTGAAAAAAGAGATAGAGGAAAACATAAACAAATGGAAGAACATATTATGTTCATGGATTGGTAGAATCAACATCATTAAAATGTCCATACTACCTAAAGCAATCTATAGATTCAATGGAATACCTAAAAAAATACCAATGGCATATTTCAAA
Source organism: Eptesicus fuscus (assembly GCF_027574615.1). Lineage (NCBI taxonomy): Eukaryota > Metazoa > Chordata > Mammalia > Chiroptera > Vespertilionidae > Eptesicus > Eptesicus fuscus. The sequence goes on along the minus strand of NC_072477.1, from coordinate 107,675,147 downwards.
GATCTAGAACAAGCTCTCCAAAAATTCATCTGGAATAAAAAAAAAAAAAAACCTGAATAGCCACAGCTATCCTGAGAAAGAAGACCAAAGTTGGAGGGATCACAATACCAGATATCAAGCTATATTACCAAGTCACTGTTCTCAAAACTGCCTGGTACTGGCATAAGAACAGACATATAGACCAATGGACCAGAACAGAGAACCCAGAAATTGACTCAAGCCATTATACTCAATTAATATTTGACAAAGGAGGCAAGAGCATACAATGGAGTCAAAACGGTCTCTTTAATAAATGGTGCTGGGAAATTTGGTCAGGTACATGCAAAGAAATGAAACTAGATCACCGACTTACAGCATACACAAAAACAAACTCAAATGGCTAAAGGACTTGAATGTAAGATGGGAAACCATAAAAATCTTACAAGACTCCATAGGCAGCAAAATTGCAGACATATGTCATAGCAGTATCTTTACAGACACAGATCCTAGGGCAAGAGAGACTAAGGAGAAAATAAACAAATGGGACTACATCAAAATAAAAAGCTTCTGCACAGCAAGAGAAACCATCAACAAAACAACAAGAAAGCCTACTGCATGGGAGAACATATTTGCCAATGTTATCTCTGATAAGGGTTTAATCTCCAACATTTACAGAGAACTTATACAACTTAACAAAAGGAAGACAAACAATCCAATCAAAAAATGGGCAAAGGACCTAAATAGACACTTTTCGAAAGAGGACATACAAAAGGCTGAGAGACATGAAAACATGCTCAAAGTCACCAATCATCCGAGAGATGCAAATCAAAATGACAATGCAGTACCATCTCACACCTGTCAGAATGGCTATCATCAACAAATCAACAAACGACAAGTGCTGGAGAGGATTCGGAGAAAAAGGAACCCTCGTGCATTGCTGGTGGGAATGCAGACTGGTGCAGCCACTGTGGAGAACAGTATGGAGTTTCCTCAAAAAATTAAAAATGGAACTCCCATTTGACCCAGTAGTACCACTTGTAGGAATATATCCTAAGAAACTGGGAACACCAATCATAAAGGATATACGCACCCCTATGTTCACAGCAGCACAGTTTACAATAGCAAAGATTTGGAAACAGCCTAAATGCCCATTAGCAGATGAGTGGATCAGAAAACTATGGTACATCTACACAATGGAATACTACGCTGCTATAAAAAAAGAAGGAATTCTTACCATTTGCAACAGCATAGATGGAACTGGAGAGCATTATGCTAAGTGAAATAAGCCAGTCAGTGAAAGAAAAATACCACATGATCTCACTCATTTATGGATAATAAAGAACATTATAACCTGATGAACAAAAAGATAGATACAGAGGCAGAGAAGCATCAAACAGACTGTCAAATTACAGTGAGAAGGCTGGGGAGGGTTGGGGTGGGAGGAGGTAAGAGATCAACAGAAGCACTTGTATGCATGCATATAAGCATAACCAATGGTTGCAAGACACTGGTGTGTGTTGTGAGTGGGGGGGAGGTGAGGGCATGTGCAGGGGGGTAAGAGAGGCCGGGGGAAGGTCAATGGGGAAAAAAAAAGGAGACGTATGTAATACTATTTGTAATACTTAAACAATAATGAAAGAAAGAAAGAAGGAAGGAAGGAAGGAAGGAAGGAAGGAAGGAAGGAAGGAAGGAAGGAAGGAAGGAAGGAAGGAAAGAGAGAGACAGAGAGAGACAGAGAGAAAGAGAGAGAGAGAGAAAGAAAGAAAGAAAGAAAGAAAGAAAGAAGAAAGAAAGAAAGAAAGAAAGAAAGAAAGAAGAAAGAAAGAAAGAAAGAAAGAAAGAAAGAAAGAAAGAAAGAAAGAAAGAAAGAAAGAAAAAAGAAAGAAAGAAATAAAGAAAGAAGAAAGAAAGAAAGAAAGAATCAGGAGTTTCAAAATTGTCACAGAAATGTAAAGTATAGCATAGAAAATATGGTCAATAATATTGTAATACCTATGTATGGTATTAGGTGGGTACTTGAAATATTGGGGGAAGATATCACAAATTATATAAATGTCTAACCACTATGTTGTACATTTGAAACTGTTACCAAATCCAGTTCGGCTACCTGCTGTAACAAAAGCCAAATCCATGAGGCAGGTGTTGGTAAAAAAAAAAAAAAAAAAAAAAAAAGGATGTTTATTACAATTGCCTGCAATTTGAGAAGATGGGGGACTCATATCCCCAGAAAAGCCCATCTTGAGATCTCAATGCAGGCAGAGGTTTTTGTAAGGATGAAGAGGAGAGAAAACCAGGAGTCACTGTGGGTGTGCAGGCAGTGCCCTTGCCCACCCCGATACGGTGCTCATGGTCAGCATCCTTGAGTTGGCCATCCGGTTGAAATCCTATGTCTGGGAGGTTAGAGTTAGCCAGGGCCTGGAAGGACAGGCTGCTCCTTAGGTCCACAAAGGAACTGAAACTCCTGAATTGTAAATTATACTGAAAAAATCAACCAAAAAACTTTTAATATGCAAGCTCTAGCTTCAAGAGAACAATATCAGGTTAGAGTAATAGGCTAAGTTTAACATTTACTAAGGTTAATGTGGGTAATCCCACTTCTAGGAATATATCCCAAGAAATCAGAAACACCCATCAGAAAGGATATAGGCACCCCTATGTTCATGGCAGCACAAACAGTAGCTAAGATTTGGAAACAGCCTAAGTGCCCATCAGCAGATGAGTGGATTAGAAAAATGTGGTACATCTACACAATGGAATACTACACTGCTGTAAAAAGAGAAGGAACTCTTACCATTTGCAACAGCATAGATGGAACTGGAGAGCATTATGCTAAGTGAAATAAGCCAGTCAGAGAAAGATAAATATCCCAAGATCTCACTCATTTGTGGAATATAATGAACAACATAAACTGATGAACAAAAATAGAATCAGAGTCATAGAAGCATCGAACAGACTGTCCAACCTAAGAGGGAAGGCAGGGGAGGGGGTAAGAGATCAACCAAAGGACTTGTATGCATGCATAGGAGCATAACCAATGGACACAACTTGGGGGGGGGGCGGTGAGGGCATGTGCTGGGGGTTGGGGGCAGCCAGGAAGAGGTCAATGGCAGGGGGGAGGGGAAAGGAGACTTATGTAATACATCCTAATATATAAAAACCCAGGGTCTGTAACATCCAAAATGACTGAAGGCTCGACCGACCAGAAGTCAATGCTGGGTTGCTGTGATGACGCAGCACTGATTGCCACCGCTGCAGGAGCACCAACCCAGCACTGACTGCTGAGGGGGCTGCGGATCAGGCCCAGAGTGATGCCTGGAGAGAGAAGCAGGGTCTGATCCGTAGCCTCCGTGGCAGCTGTTGATCAGCACTTGCCTCTCTCTTTTGCTCCAGGCCTGGCCAGCAGCTGTGCCTCTCTGATCAGGCCCATTGATATGCCCAGAGACGCTGACTGGCATAGAAACCGACCAATCAGAACCTAATCTGGGTGAACTGTGAAGGCAGAACCTAAGGTGGGGGCTGAGGAAGGGTTTTAAGGGCAACAGCTGTTTGGTGTAAGGTGTAAGAAAGCGGTTCAATTTTTTAATGACCGGTTTGGCAGTATAGTGCATATGGCTGGCTATCAATCCAGATATAGGGATTATGTATTTTTGTCTGCCAAGAGCATCTCCTCCTCATAAAAAAGGCTCCTCCCCACCCCAATTTAAGCAATCCTATCCTATATAATCTATCTATACTACTAAAAGGGTAATATGCTAATTAGACCGGGCCTACTGGCCATCTTCTGGACGTCCAACTTCCTTCCAGACAAAGCCATGGTGGTGGGGGCCAAGGTAGAGGCCATTAGGGGCGATCAGGCGGGCAGGGGAGGGCAGTTAGGGCGATCAGGCAGGCAGAGGCAGTTAGGGGTGATCAGGCAGGCAGGCAGATGAGCAGTTAGGAGCCAGCGGTCCCAGATTGCAAGAGGGATGTCCCTGATAAGAGAGGGCGCAGGCTGGGCTGTGGGAACCTCCCCCCCCCCCACATGGATGAATTTTGTGCACCAGGCCACTAGTCCTATATAATAAAACACTAATATATAAATAGACCAAACAACGGAACAACCAAACAACCAGGCGCTATGATGTGTGCTGACCACCAGGGGGCGCATGCAGAACATGGCAGGCATCAGCCCCAGTGGGATGGTGGAGCAGGTGAACGGGAGCGCCCGACCAAGGCAGGGTGCCGGTCACTGTCATTGGGGCGAGCCTCTGGTGGTTACTGAAAATTCTTTGCTCCTGCGCACCATGGTCCTGCCTGGCACTTGCACCCGCTGCTGGCGCTGGAGCAGCTGTTCACACCCAATGCCGCCCCGATCTCTGGGTGCCATCAGCGGGTGTGAGTGGCATCTGCCGGCCCTGATCACCCCTCAGGACTTCTTCATCTCCCCCTCCTCCTGAGGGGAGGTCGGGGCTGGCAACCACCACTTGCACCCACTGCCGGCAACAGCCCTGCTCGCACCCGCTGCCAGTGCCCGAGCCACCGCTCGCACCCGCTGCTGGTGCCTGGCGCTGGTCCCAACCGCTCAGCGCCATCAGCAGGTGTGAGTGGCGGCTGCTGGCCCTGATCACCCCTGAGGCTTCTCCCCTTCCCCCTGCTCCTGAGGGGCGATTGGGGCAGCAGCCGCCACTCACACCTGCTGACTGCGCTGGCCCCACTCGCACCCATTGCTGGCACCGGCCCCAATCACTCCACACCGTCAGTGGGTGTGAGCAGTGCTGTGCCGTCAGTGCGTGGGACCACTGCGGCAGGAGTGGGGCTGCTGTGAGACAGGGGACTGCGGCAGGAGGGTACTGACGGAGGTGTGGAGGAGGGGCCGAGACCCGCCCCTGTGCCTCTCGCAACCTCGTGGCTCACAGTTCCTTTCAAGGTGCACGAATTCATGCACTGGGCCCCTAGTTAAACAATAAAGCATTTAAATTAAAAGAAAAAAGATTAATATTGGTAGCTTTATACAAGTGTTGTGTATTCATTCCCTGTTACAAATGTCAACTGTAATTGAAAAAAAAACCAATTATAAATGTAGTTCATAATTTCTTATAAAATTAAAGTTTTATTTACTGTATTTTTTCCTCTCAAGGTCTGAAAGTTACAAATTCCATGTCCATCTTCTGGCTTTTCTATTCCGTAAACAAAGGAATATATATGAAACATTTCCTTTCTTTTCTTTGGCTATAGGATGTGCTCTAGGTATAATTAGATTAAATTTTACCCAGCAGAGGGGAAGATACTGTTTGTGGCCCAGAAAGAAATATAAAATACTGTATAAAGTAAAGCAATCAAAATCAGCACAGGACAGGAGCCCCGTGGGTCTGTTTGTATGTGAGTGGATGGTTATTGGAAAATGACTGGGGAGTGAAATTTATCACAGTGGTCTTGTATTTGACACTTACCATGAGCACCAGTCCCTGGAGATAGGCCAAGTGTCCACAGTTGCCCGTGGCTAACCCTCTGTTTTGCCTTGACCACACTTAATCAGGAGTAACCCTCTCCTACAGGTCCCTGAACTCAGCTTTCTCCCAAGTTTGAGCAAGCACAAAAAGGTGGCCCATGTCCCCCTATCAGCCTCTCCGGGGAACCAGCTGACCATAAGGACACCTTCCTATCGTATTTCACTGGTGTTTTGCCTTACTTGTTCAGCTTCCCCTCCAAAGAGACTCCTATGTCTGCTGCTCTCCTCTCCTCTACCCTATGAAAAAGAGCCTTTTCTTAAAAAAACAAACTTTATTTATATCAGTGAGGAAGGGAGAAGGAGAGATAGAAACATCAATGATGAGAATCATTGATCGGCTGCCTCCTGCACGCCCCACACTGGGGATCGAGCCTGCAGCCTGGGCATGTGCACTGAGCTGGAATCCAACTGTGACCTCCTGGTTCATATGTCGAGGCTCAATCACGGAGCCACACTGGCCGGACAGAACATTTTCTATTTGACATTAACACACTCACAGACCTCTGAAGTGGTTGTGTTCTCCCTATTGCAATAGTCTTTCTTTCAATTAAAGTCTCTCACTGAGTCTGGATTTGTGTTTGTTTGATGAGTTACAAACATTGTTTGCTGGGAATAAAACAAATTGGATAACATCAGCAACCTGAAAGTGTACTCCTGCAGCAGGAGGAGGAGTACTTGACTCACTGCTCTTTCCTAGTGCTTAGACTTCAACGGAAGCACAGGTGCGACTGAATGTGTGTTTTCTGGATGGTTAGATGATTGATGGATGGATGGATGGATGGATGGATGGATGGATGGGTAGATGAATGAATGAAGTAACAGTTGCTCAACTCAGGGGACAGAGAAGGAAACCTGATTTAGAAGTGAGGTTTTCCCTGCTCACAGCTGTAGCTGCCAGGAATTCTAGAAATACACCCTTCATCCTTATAAATATGTGTAGTCACAGAGCGGGAAACTTTAAGTAACTTTTCTTTTTTAAATATCAGTTTATTGATTTACGGAGCGAGAGAGAATGTGTTGTTCCACTTATGTGTGCATTCATTGGTTGCTTCCTGTATGTGCCCTGGCGGGACTGAACACCCAGCCTTGGTGCAGCTTGGTGCATCAGGACGGTGCTCTAACCAACTGAGCTATCCAGCCAGGGCCAGTGTGACTTTTCGGAGAGAGCGATACCACGTGGAAGCAGATCTCTGAATGTCCTCACTCCCGGTGGAGTCAGTGACTGGGCAACAATAATGGACCTGACATGGTTAGTACAGTCTCGCATGAAGTTAAAACAGCTGGTTGGAAATGCAAAAATTATTGCCAGGTTTTTTTAGTTCCCTGCCAGCCCTTGCCTTGCTTTCTTCATGTTTACCTTCTCCAACTTCTTGCAGCTGGATGTGGACATGTGTCTCCACGGCGGCCTGGCCTACCTGTGACTGAGGGAGGAAGTAGGTCTGTTAGCTGCTCCTGACAAAGCAGGTCAATTAAAATCTGTTCACCTTCCCCAAGCTGCTGCTGAGGCAAATCCCACCCCCTGGAGGCTTGGCTGGGCTCATTTACCTTTTCATCACTCTTGACTGGTTCTGGACTATTTCTGGATCCTATATCTGTCCCCACATTTCTGCCAGCTTCCTGGAGTCTATGACTTCCTGGAGGCATAGAAAACGACATTGTCCGACAGAATTAGCATCCCACTGTGGCAAAAAATTGACTCGTCAAAAGCAATTTGAGCACACATGAATGTTCCTAGTCACTGAACATCCCAATCACTGGTTTTCCCATGGAGAGTTTTGTAAACACTTATTCATCATTAAGCATTTTTATGGTTTGATTTTAATATTGATAGGTTTTCCTCTTTATTCCTTTTACTTTAAAAATTATTTTTAGATCGTTACTCCTTCTCTGGGCTATCTGGAATAGCCACAAGCTAGAAAAATATAATCATCCAACAGTAAGAGACATTTCCCCCCACTCGGTGGTGCTTTCTGGGGCTCAGCTGTGGGGAGGTTCACTTTTCTCCGCCCACTGGCTGCGTCTGTAGCTAACCTGTGGTCAGCTGGCCTAGCCCTCTGAGTTTCTCAGGAATCTTTCCAACCAGCTGACCTCTCCTTAGTACATCCCAATCTAACAGAGCACCTTCTGCTCCCAGGGGCTGAATGGAGCAGAGTCATATTCTATCTGGGCACCCAACTTGCTCCCTGATCCGGGAATGCAGGCTGCACCCCAGGAGCCGAATCTGCTCATATTCCTGCCCCCTTCAACACAGAGAATTGAGGATATTTTATTAATGAAATCCTCCCATCACTCACATGGCCAAACATGCCCCCACTTCTCTCAGTCGTGTGTAAGGCTGAGAAGCAGCAATGATGATTATAGCATCACCTCCTGCCTTTTCATCTACACAGACGATAAGTTGTGCATCAGTCAGAAAAGTCACCCTGAAAACCATCTCTAGTTTGGGGAGGTGACACACTCCTATTTTGTTCTAAGAGATGTGCTTCAGTTGTTCTCAGTGTGGGGGAGCATGCTGGGCTGTGAGTAGCCATCTCGCTGGGGAGGAAGGGATCTGTTATCACATGTGGAGGCTAAATCTCACAGATCAGAATTTTTTATCCTCCAAAAAGAAACTAATGATGAGTTGAAAATAGCAGCCACTGAATTAGCCTGGGCATATCACACAAGCTCACTTGTTATTACATTGTTTCTTTGATTGCTTTATGAAACTAAGTAAAGTTATGTGTCCTGGTTCAGAGGTTGCAACTGCCATAAAATGTTCTGCTGAGAAAGAAATGGGGGAAATTTTGCTAGCAGATGTGGGGTCCTATACAGTGCAGAGTGAACCTGGACGCTATTCCACCGGCATAAATTCTGCAATGCATCAAGCAGTGTTGAACACGGCAATGAAAAGCTGTTCTCCCTAACTCAAGTATTTTGATTTGAAAGATGGAGTTGCAAATTGCTGTGCTCATTCCTATGAAGATCTCCCTGAAATTGAAGAACATATAAAGCAAAAGATTGTTGATATCTTGTCCAAATGCAAACTAGACTTTGCTCATCTATCTGCATATTTGGCAAATGGTGAAAATGTAAATTTTGGAAAACTCCACTCAGTCTATGAACTTCTTATCAAAGAAAAAAAATTGTAAGTCTTACCTGCTAACTGTCCTGTACACCTTTTACATAACACTATTAAAAAGAGGTGAGATTTACCAGTGCTATTGAAACCTTCATAATGACATTTTGGGTCACTTTTCCATTTTCTCAAAGCATGAAGAAGCAGTTAATGAGTTTTTTATTTATTTATAGGTGTGGAAGGAGATAGCCTTGTTAGACACATGTCTACACATGCCTTGTAGAAAAGATGTAAATGCATTGGCCTGTTGTAAAATGATATTTTCAAAGTGTGAAAACTTTCTGAATTTGAAAGTATATTGGGAATGGAAGGGAGAAAGGGGTTACTATAAAATGGAAAATTTTATACTGTTTCCCCAAAACTTTTTAATGATCTTTGAAGAGACCATAGAAAAAGGTAAACTCTGTGCACTGAACTAGTTCCATTTAGGTATACGGGCTGTGCAAAAACTCATCCAGTGAAAAAATGACTAACTCCTTGGAAATAAGACTTCTTTGGAAACAAAAAGTCATCCCCAGTTAAACACAGTCAAGTTAAAAGGACTTTCTGAATTTTATTACTAAAACAGAAACTTATTTGAACTCCAACTTTAATTTCACAAGTTCAGACGACCTCTGTGCTTTAAAATCATTTTTCCTGAGAAAAGAAGTTTAATGTATGATGACCTTTGATGCACTTTGAAATGTTTTTAACTTACGGACATTTAGACATGGAGAGCTTCTGTGATGAATTTACGGATGCAAAGAACCTGCCTGACAAACAGCTGGTCTACCAAACAGGCTTTGGCCACAGAGATGGACATTCCAGAGAGTGGAAATTAATTCCCATAAGTCTAAAAACCTGCTGATGTTAGTAAGTGAAACCCAAAGTGTCCCATGCTCACACACTCTTTCTGAGAGGATATTTAGCGTGCTGCCATCACATTGATCTGACTCTAGGAACCGTGTAATGGGGGCCTGAAAAGCGCAGAGCTGAAAGTCAAACTGAATTTTACATTGGTCTCTACTCAGTTTACCAGCAAAGAAAAGAAGGATGTTCTAAAGGTGCAGGCAATCAGAAGTACTTTGGGGAAAGGAAGCTGGAAGAGTAAATGTATTCTACTGCAGCAAGGGTCAGAAGGAAACACGCCATCCTTTTTGTTAAATATAGGTTATATCTGTTCAATTAATACTATTACCTTTACATTTTTCATGTTTTAGAAGTCTTACAGCCCGCTCGCCTGGTGCCGCGGGCCGCGCGCCCCGCACACCGGACGGAGGCCCGGGCGCCCTCTCCGTGCACCTCCCGGCGGCGCTAGACTTCAGTAGAGTTGACTGAATTCAAGGGATTAAGAAGTATAAATTGGGGGGACGCCGCGGCGGCGACGTCCGGAACACGGCGATGGCGGTGCCTGGAGCTCGGCGGCCGCCCAGCGCCCGTCCCAGCCGCGCGGCCCTCGCGCGCCTGGTTCCGCGGGACGCGCGCACCGCGCACCGGACAGAGGCCCGGGCGCCCTTTCCGTGCACCTCCCGGCGGCGCTAGACTTCAGTAGAATTGACTGAAATGAAGGGATTAAGAAGTACAAATTGAGAAGTTTGAAAAAGATGGCAGCGGAGCTTAAAGGCTGTTCTGTTGCCTCGCACCCAGCGAAATCGGAGGGGATGAGGTGTGGAGGTGCGTGGGTCTGGCTGGTGGCGGGGGAAAGGGGCTTTTGTTCCAAACCTAAGGGAGATTAGCTCTCCATCACCCTGAAACCAATCTTCTGGCGAACCCCGGGAGACCCAGATGCCTGCGGGGAGAGGCGGGACTCTTGCAGAGGTGCGCCCAGCAATCAGTGTTTGCTGCGCTGGAGTGCGGAACGAGGGGACTTAGATACATGGAAGGCAGAAGGACCAGACTCACAGCCATCGAGGCTCGCCGCACCATGGCCTGTTGGCGCCCTGAGACCCCGCCCCGCCCTGGGACCCGCCCCGCACGTTTTGAAGACCTGCCCCGCAAGTCTTGCAGGCACACCTGCGCCCCAAGCAACGGCTTATGCATGTGGGTGGCCTGCCCTCTGGCAGCGGACCAGATGATCTGCTGTTCTAGTCGGACTGCTCCAGGGCCACTCAGACAGGAGGAAGAAACTACAGTTTTTGCTGTAATCCTTGCTGAGTGCCTAAGGCAGTAGCTGATCTACACCCCATTGGAGACCCAGAAACGAGGGCATCTAGTGGTTTGTGGGAGATGACACCAGATTTCAACCACGTGCATAAGGGACACATTCAACGGGAATATTCAGTGAGCGCCAAAGCTTTGCTGCACCAAGACCCGGCCCATAAACGTGTCTCCTGCACAGCAACTCTTCCTTTATAGACAAAGAGAGCCCCCCCAGTGACACCAACAACAATCAAGACTTAACTATACAAAGGAGGACCAAGATGGAGGCATAGGGCGGAAGCCTGATTGTTGCCTACCTCAACAACTTTGAGACTACGACAAGAGAGCAGAGCAGACACCATCCAAGACCACCATAGGGCTGGCTGAGTAGATGCTCCACAACTAGAATAAAAGAGGGGTATGTGGGATGATGCTGATGCCGGTGACCCAAAGACCACACTTTAAGAACTACAGCTCAGGCGACACAAAAGAACTATGGCTCAGGCGATACAACAGCGGCCTGGAACGTGCTCGGCGCAGTTCCCCCGGCGATCTCCGGCTGAGGGGACGGCTCCACTGGCAGCCAAGCACGGACAGACGAGCCCCTTTGAGACATGGGGTGGGAGACTCCGCGCTTGCTGACCTCTGAGTCCGTCAAGAATCTCAACGCCCCGGAAGCGGCCAGGTGCGCATGCTCGGCGACCGGCCACCGATGCAGACCCAAGGGCCGACGCAGCGACGCCAGACTGGCCCACCGCCATGCACCGGGTGCACCGGAGCTTCGCCGAGCCGCCGCCCGACGAGTTCTGCAGCAGCCATACTGGAGCTCCGGAAGGATGGCCAGGGGAATTGCTGAGGGGGGATTGACCGGCAGGAATTGGGATCGGGAAGACGGGGCCCCGCTGAGACCCGGGTGCGGGCGGGGTTGCGCGCCTCTGGGCTCGGGTGTGGTCACACGCCTCTGGGTATAAGTGAGGCCTCACGTCCCTGGGTCTAGGTGAGGCCACATGCCCCTGGGTCCAGGTGAGGCCGGACTCCGGGTCCGGGTGAGGCCAACTGCCCCTGGACCCGGATGACGCTGGATCCCGTGCCCGGGCGAGGCCAAGCGCCCCTGGGTCTGGGAGAGCCCACACACCCCTGGGTCCAGGCGAGACCATGTGTCCCTGGATCCGGGTGAGGCCGCGTGCACCTAGGCCCGGGTGAGCCCAAGTGGCCCTGGGTCTGGGAGAGGCCAAGCGTCCCTGGGTCCGGGTGAGACCATGTGTCCCTGGATCCGGGTGAGGCCTCGGGCACCTAGGCCCGGGTGAGGCCACGTGCCCCTGGGTCTGGGAGAGGCCAAGTGTCCCTGGGTCCGGGCGAGACCATGCGTCCCTGGATCCGGATAAGGCCTCGTGCACCTAGGCCCGGGTGAGCCCAAGTGGCCCTGGGTCTGGGAGAGGCCAAGCGTCCCTGGGTCCGGGTGAGACCATGTGTCCCTGGATCCGGGTGAGGACTTGTGCACCTAGGCCCGGGTGAGCCCAAGTGGCCCTGGGTCTGGGAGAGGCCAAGCGTCCCTGGGTCCGGGTGAGACCATGTGTCCCTGGATCCGGATGAGGCCTCGTGCACCTAGGTCCGGGTGAGCCCAAGTGGCCCTGGGTCTGGGAGAGGCCAAGCGTCCCTGGGTCCGGGTGAGACCATGCGTCCCTGGATCCGGATGAGGCCTCGTGCACCTAGGCCCGGGTGAGCCCAAGTGGCCCTGGGTCTGGGAGAGGCCAAGCGTCCCTGGGTCCGGGTGAGACCATGTGTCCCAGGATCTGGGTGAGGCCTCGTGCACCTAGGCCCGGGTGAGCCCAAGTGGCCCTGGGTCTGGGAGTGGCCAAACGTTCCTGGGTCTGGGTGAGACCATGTGTCCCTGGATCCGGGTGAGGCCTCGTGCACCTAGGCCCGGGTGAGCCCAAGTGGCCCTGGGTCGGGGAGAGGCCAAGCGTCCCTGGGTCCGGGAGAGACCATGTGTCCCTGGATCCGGGTGAGGCCTCGTGCACCTAGGCCCGGGTGAGCCCAAGTGGCCCTGGGTCTGGGAGAGGCCAAGCGTCCCTGGGTCCGGGTGAGACCATGTGTCCCTGGATCTGGATGAGGCCTCGTGCACCTAGGCCCGGGTGAGCCCAAGTGGCCCTGGGTCTGGGAGTGGCCAAACGTTCCTGGGTCTGGGTGAGACCATGTGTCCCTGGATCCGGGTGAGGCCTCGTGAACCTAGGCCCGGGTGAGGCCACGTGCCCCTGGGTCTGGGAGAGGCCAAGCGTCCCTGGGTCCGGGTGAGACCATGCGTCCCTGGATCCGGATGAGGCCTCGTGCACCTAGGCCCGGGTGACCCCAAGTGGCCCTGGGTCTGGGAGAGGCCAAGCGTCCCTGGGTCCGGGAGAGACCATGTGTCCCTGGATCCAGGTGAGGCTTTGTGCAACTAAGCCCGGTGAGGCCACGTGCCCCTGGGTCTGGGAGAGGCCAAGCGTCCCTGGGTACGGGTGAAGCCAGATCCTGGGTCCGGGTGAGGCCGTGCGCCCCTGGATCCATCCGGGTGAGGCTGGGTCCCAGGCCCGGGTGAGACCACGCGCCCCTTGGGTATGGGTGAGGCCACGTGCCCCTTAGTCCAGGTGAAGCCGTGCCCCTGGGTTTGGCCGAGACCAAACCAGAGGGAGTCGGACCTCCATTACCACCATTTGTCCACCATCCAGAGCTGAGGGGTCAGTGCTGACATGTACACATAAGGAACTACTGGACATCGAAATTGGGTCTCAAAAGAACTGTTGGTCCAGGGGGAAGCTCGCTACAGATTGATTCATTTGCCTGTCAGCATAAATATTATTGCTCGTCTCACATTCAGTTCTTATTAGTATATATCTAGTGACATTTGATCTCGTTCATCTAGAGGAAATGATGAACAACATAGACTGAGGAACAAGAACAGAACCAGAAGCAAGGAGGCATCGATCGGACTATCGGGCCTCAGAGGGAGGATAGGGGAGGGTAGGGGGAGGGTGGGGGGAGGGGGAGAGTTCAACCAAAGGACCTGTATGCATGCATATAAGCCTATCCAACGGTTAAGTTCAACAGGGGATTGGGGCATGCGTGGGGAGAGGGGTGGGATGGGAATGGGGGGATGAGGACAAATATGTGACACCTTAATCAATAAAGAAATTAAAAAAAAAAAAAAAGAAGTCTTACATATATGTATCTTGAGAGTATACAATAATTAATCTATGGGATTTAAATATCCAATAGAGCCTAAAAGTTAAAATAAATTGACATATTGAAGGAATAGAAAGAGTATTAAAAATTGTTATATTTTTCTTATTCATAGTATTTATTTAATTAGTCCTACCATTAGTACTAATTTCCACTGTTAAATGTTTAGTTTAAATAATGGAATTTATGTAACAGAAAGTAAACAGTACAGAATAAAATACAATTTCATATAAACACTTATTTTTCATATTTGTGCAATAATATTTAAAAAGTAATAGCGTGGCCCTGCTGGTGTGGCTCAGTGATTGAGTGCCAACCCATGAACTATGGTTCAATTCCCAGTCAGAGCACATACCCAGGTTTCTAGCTCAATCCCCAGTAGGGAGCATGCAGGAGGCAGCCAATTGATGATTCCCTCTCGTCATTGATGTTTCTATCTCTCTCTCCCTCTCCCTTCATCTCTGAAATCAGTAAAATATATATATATTTAAAAGTAATAGCATGTATGGGTATAATTACTTATTTTATATTAGTGTGGATTTAGGGGGCCTGGCATGGCATGACTATTTTAGGTTATCTTTCTAAAAAGTAGATTACCTTACTTGTCACTGAGCATAATGCTTCTGAGATTCATCCATGTTGTGTGTCTCAGTAGTTCAGCTCTTTTTTTTGCCAAGTAGTATTCCACAGTATGAATGTAACACTGTTGTTGTTTTTTAAATCCATTCACTCACTAGCTGGATTGACATTTATGCTGTTTCTAGTTTTGGGTGATTGTGAATAATCTTATATAATAAAAGCCTAATATGCAAATTGTCCCCATGGGCTGTCATTTGACCAGGAGACTGGGAGTTCGACTGCTCGCTATGATGTGCACTGACCACCAGGGGGTGGCACAGAACATGGCAGGTGTCAGTAACGCGGTGCTGGCAGCAGGCAGCAGTGGAGGCGCTGCCAGCCCCAATGAGGCCCAAGGAGAGCAGGACCGTGGAGCAGGTGAGCGGGTGGCACCAGGCCACGGTGGGTGTGAGCGGGGCCCCTATAGCCCCACCGATTGCCCCACAGACAGCAACCAGTGGCGGGGGGCCCAGCCCTGATCAATCACCCTGCAGACGGGACAGTGGAGCAGGTGAGGGGGCGGCACCAGGCCAAGGAGGGGTGCCAGGTGGGGCTCCAGGGCTGCAAAGCTGGGGGCACGAGCTGGGGCTGTGAGGCTGGGTCCTGATCTCCGCAGGCCACCCTGAGGGGCCCCACCCGTGCACGAATTTGTGCACTGGGCCTCTAGAGATATTATAAATGTGTAGATATAGGTTTTTGTATGAACACATTGTATTTTCTTCAGTAACTACCCAAGAATGAAATTAATAGGTTGCATGATAAATGAATGTTTCACTTTGTGAAACTCCCTACTTGTTTTCCAATGCAGCTGTACCATGTTGCATTCCCCCAGCAATGTATGAGTTCCTCTGGATCTTTGATAATTTCAGTTTTAAAAAGACTTACTTTTTCAGTCACTCTGATAGATGTATGGTGGTATTTCATTATTGTAACACTAAAGGCCTGGTGCATGAATTTGTTCACAGGTGGGGTCCGGCCAGCTCACCCTGATGGGGGCCCATCAGGCCAGGCTGGCATGGGAGAGGGGCCACGGGTGGTTGGCCGGCCAGCCCTGCCCCCTATCGAGGTGTGGGGGCCGATTGGGGGTCAGGCTGCTGTGGGGAGGGGACAGGTAATCAGGGCCCGGATCAGGCTGGTTGGCTGCCACCGTGCGCATCATAGCCACTGGTTGTTCTTGTCATTCCGCCTTTCCGGTCGCTGGGCTTTTATATATATAGATTTCATGGCAGCCATTTTGATGGAACTGAGACAAAAAGAAAACATGAGTAAAGAAAACTCCTCCTGTGAATCTGAAGGATGGGACAGATGTGGAAAGCTCCCAGGAAATGTGTGACTTTGAGCATATTCTGAGTAAAAATTCAGCTTTTGGCAGATGAGTAGGAGGGGACATCTACCAGGCTCTCCCTTCCCCCAGAAGTTCCCACCCAGCGCCCTAAAATTTCTCCAATGGAAAGAAGTGGTGGCAAGAACTCTTGATCAGAAAGGTCCCTCTCAGAGGGTGGCAGCTGCTGTCAGTCTTGTCCCTGCTCTATCCCAGAACCAGGCTCACTGCCTGCCACATAAAGGAGCCCAGAGGTTACTGTGGAATGAATGAATGAGTGCCTCTAGTCTAAGTTGCTCCCTCTCCCCATCCCTTTATGAACATCACCTAGAAACAGTGACTGCACTCTGCCAGCCTGGGGCGGGGGGCAGTCCTCTTTGCTCAGCCCAGTCCAATCGGTGGCCCATCTGTGGTCACGTCTCTTTATGACCTCTACCCCACTGCTCCTCCTCTGGTGACTGACACAGCCTAGTAACAGTTCTCCCTTTCTAATCTATCTTTAGATTAGAGGATGCTGAATTCATGACCGCAGCTCTTATCCTACATCGCTCACACCCAAGCACCTGCTCTGGCTCCTAGGTGCCCACAAGAGAAAAGCCAACAGGCAGTCCAGCCCTGGCTCCCTTCCTACAACTCACTTCCCTCTGGCCCACGTGGAACTTGAGGTTTGGGTTAAATTCCACCTGCATGTCTTTTATCCTATCCTTTCTTATTGAAGCCACATCTATCCAGCCAGTAAGGTCTCCTGAGAATCAGACTGACTGGATTTGAACTCCAGTCTCCTTATTTCTTAACCAAGGGGACATTGACAAATTTTTTAACCTGAACCTCATTCAATGTTCCCTTCTCTAGAATGGACAATACAAACAACTGCCTTTTGTGTAGTTGTAAGGAGATGGTATGAATAAAGGATCTGGCACATAGTATGTATTTAAATAATGGTAGATATGATTTTTGGTAATTCCTGGCTTGAGTAAGAGAGAAAGGTTAAAAATGGGTATAATTAAATAACTTTTTCTGATCTCCTCCTAGCCAAAACCTAGAGGATTCTTCCCTAAAAGCATCGGAGAAACTGCCTGGGAGAGATAGGGTTCAGGTGTGGGTGCTGCTATCTCTAAGTCCCCTCACCCTGGCATTTGGGGTACCCCAATGGCTCACACACCTAAAGAGAAGCTGGTCAGTCAAGATGTTCCCCCCCAACTGCCCTCTACCCCTTTCTCCCTGCTGGTTGGCCTTCCTCCTTGGGAGAGAGGTCTCTCGGAAAGGCCAAGTGCAAAATAGGATCACAGCAAGTGAAGGAGGACTTGCATTCCCCAGTGTGGGCAATTAGGGTCACCTCAGTGTGAGCGTCACAAAGGAGTAGGATAAAGATAAACCAACAGAACATGGTCCCTCAGCAGCTCCCAGAGGGCAGTTCCTGAGGCAGGACTGGGCACAGAGGGGAACAGAAAAGATGAATGATGATGGGAGTTTTTCCAAGAAAGGGACCCTCAAAACTTCTCCAAAGCCATGGACTCCTAGGAGTAGAAAGTTCCTAGCAGTGATGGTGTTTTAGTGAGAACATTACAATTGAGTATGGGGGGGCGGGGGGGGGGGGAGCGTGAAGCTTCATATGGGCTCTTTGTTTAGATAACCTCTCACTCCCCCTGCCTCAATCTGGGGCCTACCACAGAGAAGGCCTTACTAGGGTCTCAAAGAGCTTCAAGCCACTTGGAAAGCAAAAATAAACAAAAGATTCTCATATGTCAGTAAGGTAAGTAATTAAGGAAAGTGGGGGCTTTTAATACCAGGCGATCTCAGCACAAGATGTATACAAAGTTGGGACAGCTTTAGTACAGCAGGTCCTCAAATAATGCCACTTCATTACAGTGTTGGTGAGAAGAAAACATTGATTCCTGGCCACACCTTTGTCTGTGTGGAGTTGGCTTGTTCTCCCCATGTCTGCGTGGGTTTCCTCCCACACCCCAAAGTAGTGCATGCATGTGAGGCGAACCATTGTGACTCCATTGTCCCGGTCTAGTGAGTGTGGAAGGGGGTCCTGTCCAGGGTGGGGTCTATCTAGTACCCTGAGCTGCTGGGAGAGGCCCCAGCACCCTCTTGAACCCTTACTTGTTTTTATTCATCTCTCTTAAATGTATGTATAGCTCACATTTATACCAATGTTTAATATTAGGAGTGTTTGGGGTCTTTATTTAGAAATTTAGTGACCCGAAATATGCCATAAGAACTTAAGTCTTGTTTATATCAGCCTATGATAAAATTGGTTTCCTTATACATCATTTTGCCTAAAATCACAGTTTCCAAGAACCTATCAATGATGTTAAGTGAAGACTTAATATATTTGGAGAAGACACATTATTCATAAAGAAAGCCATTAAAAACTCCAAGAAAATCAAAAGCTGTACAAAGAAGTCATTGCCCAAATATAAAGGAAATGAAGTGTGTCTCATGCCTTTGAACAAATGATGGCGCCTAAGAAAATCACATGCGCAGGACCTCAGTGTGCATTTAGCCACCCTTCGAATGGCCTGGGCATCATGACATTGGATCAAAGGGGAAGGAAATGTAATTCTTGGGCACATACTCCTTGGCTCGGCACCAAACTATCCTCCAAATAAGGTCTCATTCTAAAGTACTGGGGTTAGGACATGAACATATCTTCTTGGACAGAATACAATTCAACCCATAAAAAAGAGGAATTAGACACTGTATCTAGTTTCTATATTAATACATGGTATTCAGTGCATATAATCTGGATATATGCAAGTCAATGTCACTTTAATCCAGGTGAGGGGCCCCTACCCTGACTCCCGTTTTGTAGAGGGCTCATCCCTGGCCTAGAGTTGCCAGATTTGGAAATTTCAGATAAACAATGAATAGGTATGTGTGTGTGTGTGTGTGTGTGTGTGTGTGTGTGTGTGTGTTTAGCACAGATATGTTCATCGTAATATTTGGGATATGCTTATACTAAAAAATTATTGCTGTTTATCTGAAATTCAGACTTAACTGTTGGTCCTATATTTTATCTGGCAATCCTACTATGGCCATGCCTTGCCATGGGGACCTTTCCAGCTAAAGCATGCATCTCCACTTCTGGACCAAGTTTCTAGAACCTGAGACCCTGGAATTCTCTGCTCAAATGAAATGGCCTGAGCCTGCTTCCAGGGCCTCTGGAAGTCTTTTCACCCTGACCACTCCTGCCCAGGGAGGTGTGTGCACCTCTAAGGCCCAAGTCAGTCTGAGGTAGGTGAGGCATGTGGATAGAGCTTGGGTGTGAGGACTGGAGCATCTGCCTATATAAGAACGGAACCCCTTGTGGGGAGTGGGAAGAGAAATAGGACAACTGTAGGCAGGGGGACTGGGTCTATCTGCCTGTCTAGTTCTGGTGAGGGATTCTGAGGAGTTCAAGAATCCTCTATTTGAACTTGGCTTTCATGTGGTTATGTAAGTACCTTGTCAAGGCAGGAGAATAGAACACATTACTTAGTTTGCAAGATTTATAACTTTTAAATACTTAGACATATGGTTTGTACACCTTTAAATGCACTTTTGCACCAGACTGCACATGTTATGGGCAGGCCTGTCGTGTAACTACATCAGAACTAAAAACAGAAACCATCCCAAGTTGTTGCCTCTGGGGAATGGATAAGGAAAGGAAAGATGGGGGACAGAGAAGTGAAGCATCCTACCTTATAATAGAGAAACATGCAAATTGACCGCACCTCCGCTACGCCCACGATTGGGCCAGCAGGAGGCTGGGGGGCGGGACTTTGGGTGGCCTATCCAGCCGTTGAGAAGATCAAGATGGCGGGTCTTAGTTCCGGGGGTCCCTGGGGTGATCGGCACCCTGGGGGCAGGGCAGGGCCCATGCAGCCGCTCCCAGGGGTCCCTGGGGCGATCAGCAACCCAGGGGGGCGTGGCCAGGAGATCGGCAACCCGGGGGGCCTAGCCGGCCCATCCAGACGCTCCCAGGGGTCCCTGGGGAGATCGGCAACCTGGGGAGGGGAGGTGGGACTCGCCCAGCTGCTCCCAGGGTCCCTGGGAACATTGCAGGCATGTGGTTGCTGAGATCCAGACCAGGCCTCTGGCCACAGATTCATAGCTTTGCGGAGACCTAGGGCAGGGATCTGCCTCATCTGCAGAGATACAGAGGTTCTGCAGTGGGTGGGCCCAGACGTGGGTGGGCCCAGCCAGGGATCAAGGGGCATGGAAGGACTCCTGGCAGAGGGGCAAGGACCCTCACCCCTGAGGCGGGGGTTGAGGGGTGGTGCCACCTCAGTGGAGGGGTGCTGCACTGCAGGGTACTGGACTGACTGATGTGATTCAGAGAAGCTCCCAGTGCTAATGGGCCTTGCTCAGGCGGCCTTCACACTTCAGAGGCAGTGACTACTGCTCCTGCCTTCACCCAAAAGCAAGCTCGCTACACCCTGCCCCATAGCAGAGCATGCCTAGGCAGTGAGTGGGAAGCCTTCCACCTGCTTCGGAGAAGGGGGGGGGCAGTAAAGAATGGGGGGAGAGGAAAGAATGTGGAGCATCCGCAATGAAGAGGTGCTTGAGAAAGAGGCTGGGAAGCCTGACTGGAAGGTTTGTTCTGTTTGCTGGGCCGCTGCCCCTTAGGAAGCACAAAGAGCATGGCTCTGAGGGCTTCCTGTGTGCTGAGTCAAGTTCCACAGCCAACTGGAATTGGCCTCAGTTTCCTGGTGTGTAAAATGGATGAAGCGTGTCCCAGTGCCTTCACTGAGCTTTGATGGCCAATTAAGATACTATATAAAGAAAATGAGGGAAGAAGTGAGAAAGAAAAGGAAGGACAAGCAACACAAAAGAAAGACTGAAAGGAACCTGTAAACCCATTGTCACTTAAATAGGGAATATAGTCAATAGTGTTGTAATGATGGTATGATGCCAGGTGGGTACTAGAAATATCGGGGAACACTTTGTAAAGTATATGATTGTCTAACCACTATTATGTAACTAATATAAAACCTGAAACCAATACAAAATAATGTTGAATGTAAAGAAATGAAAATTGGAGTGAAATTTTTATAAATTTCAAAGTTTAAATAAAAGCTGTAAAGGAAGGAAAGGGAGAATAAAAAGTGTTTTTCATTTTGCCACTTCATTAAAAAGACAGTTGTCTTTATATGGTGCTTTTATACTTTTCTAAGTCATTATCTCATTTTAATTTCCGGGCAACTTAAAGACAAGATAAATATTCCCTCCGCTATTCAAAGAAAGGAAATCTTGGTGTCTGGTCCTAATGATTCAATCGTCAAGCCCTTATTGTAAAGCAGGGTTAGTAAAATTTTCTGTGCAGGGTCATATCTATACTAATAAAAGCCTTGGGGGTGATCAGGCCAGCAGGGGAGGGTATTTGGGGGCAATCAGGCCTGCAGAGGAGCAGTTAGGGGGCAATCAGGCCAGCAAGGGAGCAGTTAGGGGGCAATTAGGCAGGTAGGTGAGCGGTTAGGAGCCAGCGGTCCCGGATTGTGAGAGGGATGTCCAACTGCAGGTTTAGGCCCGATTCCACAGGGATCAGGCCTAAACCTGCAGTTGGACATCCCCCAAGGGGTCCCATATTAGAGAGGGTGCAAGCTGGGCTGAGGGTCACCCTCCCCAGTGCACGAATTTCGTGCACCGGGCCTCTAGTTTTTGTTATAAGCCTCTCTGTCAATCTGATTGTTTTATCATTTGCATTCTTTGCCTTGTTATGAAAATCATTGAGGTCCCACCTCCTCCCTCAAATCTTCCTGATCCATAGCTCTCACCTCCCTTCTCCCAACTTCTATAACCCTCAGTGCTGTGCAACCTCCTGCCCTTCCTGGGTGGCTCTCCTGAGTCCTCTACAGCCAAAGCCACATCTCCAAGCAGACTGGCTGACCCTGAGAGGTGTCGAGGTCAGCATGTCTTTATGTCCTGGCCTTCCCCATGGCCAGCAGCCTCTGCTGGAGCTCCTCTCCATGCCCCCATCTCTAACGGGGACTCCCACTTGCATCCCCTGGTCATCTGCTCAAGTTTGGGAAAAGCCTGGTGGCCTGCTTGAAGCCCCTTTCTGGTGGTTGGTGTGTTAGCAGAGTTGCAGGAAAACTGCGTTGCAGCCTGACATGCTGATGAGAAGCAGGTGTCCACTGTGCCAAATAGCTTTCTGCCATCGGCGCGAGTTGACCTTCCTCCTGACTGTCACTGTTCTCCTCATGTCTCAGTCTCTGCCTGCTCCTCTCTCTCTGCCCCGTCTTTCTGTTTCTCCCTTTGTCTCTCCTTATGCATTACTCTCCACCCTTTTGCTCATGAACTCGATTCCACTTTCCTTACAGAAACAAGCACCATTGCTACTCTCACATTCCAGACTCCAGGCTCAGCTTCATCCATGGGATTAAACTACCCGCCCCACCTACTTAACCTGCACCCACATCTGATCCTGGCCTTTTCAGCTGACCCCTAACAAATGACTCTGGGCTAGTGCCTAGTGCCCCACAGCTAACATGGTGATTAGGATCCTGACCCTGTAACTCTGGCCCCAGTCTAGAACTTTAAAACTCATTATCATTTATAACATTCCCAATCCCACTCTTAGCTGGTGGGAGGCACTGGGGCTGAAATTAGAGATCTGCTATGTGCCCTGGGTGTTTGTTTGGCCAACGTCTGTGTTCCTGGAAGTTGTGGGATAGGTCTGAGAAAGAACAAAAAATAGTTCCTATGAAATATGTTCCAGTCAGTGCAGCTGCTGAAAATAGTCTCTGTGGACTAAGGGAGAGGTCAGTGAGGATGACACTAGGAGGGGGACTAAAATGCTGGCTGGAGAGGGGCCAGTGAGAGGGAGGGCAGTACCACAAGGAAGGGAGGGGCTGTCAAGCCCCGGCAGATGGAAGAGAGGTGGTGGTGGTAAACGGGTGTGGTGGGAGTGGGGGTGGGGGAGAGCCTTCCTGCTGGATGCCCAGGGGTCATTCTTCATTCATTCATTCAGCAGCTATTTATTGAGCACCCACTTAGTAGATGGCCCTTTGGTGGGCTGAGGATAGCAGTGAACAGAACCAAGTGCAAACTGACGTGGAGCTCACATTCAGACTTGAGAGATGGATAAGACATATGCTCACAGACATGTCAGGAGTAAGTGCTAGAAAGAGGGACAATAAAGCAGCAAGAGGGAACAGAGCAACGGGTGCTGTCCACCAGGGAGTAACAGCTGAAAATTCAGGCACCCTCTTAAAGGACCAACACACAAAATTTTCTGTGGAGCCATCCGCCTTGTGCTCCAGCAGAGGGAAGATGAAGTAGACTGGAGCTGTGAGAGCAGAACCCAGAACTGGGGACTTGGAGGATAGAGCTCAGAAGGCAGATACCCCAAGTTTCCTGTGCTGAGTCATTCACTCACAGCTGAGGACATCTTTTCCACATAGACTTGCCTGGGGGAAACACAGTTAACATACCCTTATAGAAAACACCTTGCCCTGAGGCCACTTAAGAGATTAAAAAGAACAATTAGCCTCCAGGCAGAAGCCCCACCCTGGTGAAAAAAAACAAAAAACACTCTTGCCACACCTGAGGACAATTGTCTGGGAGGCAATTCAAATTGGAATCCTATCAGTCTGTAGGCAGAGGTAGTCTCTGGAGACATTGAGTCTTTGCCTGATCTAATTAGTCAGAAATAACCTTTAACACTGTCCTGCACTAGAGATTGAGAGGTGTAGAAGATCTACCTAATACATAGTTACAAACCAAACAGACAGCCACAATAAGGAGATAAAGAAACAACCCCCAAATGAAAGAACTAGAGAATTCTCCAGAAGATGAGATAAATAAAGCAAAGACAAGAAGTTTATCTGAATCAGAGTTCAGTATAATGATGATAAAAATTCTCAACAGCATGAAAAAAGATATAGTAACTATGAAAAAAGAGTAGTCTCAGATAAAGAATGACATAACACAAATAAAGAACACATCGGAAGGAAATACATAGCAGATTAGGGTAGGCTGAGGATCGAATCAGTGAATTAGAAGACAGTTGACAGAAGACTCAATCAGAGAACCAAAAAGAAAAATAATTAAAACAGGAGGACAGCTTATTGGAGCGGTGGGACAACGTGAAATGTAACAATATTAGAAGAGCAGATATACCAGAAGAGGCAGAAAGGGAAGAAGGGATAGAGAAGGTGTTTGAAGAAATAATGGCAGAAAACTTTCATAACCTGGTAAAGGAAAACTTCACACAAGTTCAAGAGGCACAGAGAACCCCAAACAAGAAGAACCCAAACAAGCCCATGCTCAGACACATCATAATTAAAATGCCAAAAATTAAAGACAAAGAGAGAATCTTAAAGGCAGCAAGAAAAAAACAAACTGTTACCTAAAAGGAGTTCACATAAGGCTGACACCTGATTTCTCATCAGAAGCTCTACAGGCCAGAAGAGAATGGCATGAAATACTTAAGGTAATGGAAAGTAAAGATCTGAGACCAAGATTACTATAGCCAGCAAGGCTATCATTCAAAATAGATGGTCAAATAAAGAGCTTCCCAGATAAAAAATAAAAAATAAAAAAGCTAAAGGAGTTCATCACCACCAAACCAGCATTACAAGAAATGTAAAGGGATTGCTGTAATGAGAAGAAGAAAGAGAGAGAAACCTAGCCATACAGAATTAAAATGGCAATAAAAAAGTTCATCTCATTAATAACCCTAAATGTAAATGGGTTAAATGCTCCAAACAGAAGGTGTAGGGCAGCTGAATGGATACAAAAACATGACCCAACTATATGCTGTCTAAAAGAGATCCACCTCAGACACTTACAGGATGAGAGTGAAGGGATGGAAAAAAATTTTCCATGCAAATGGAAAAAAAAAAAAAAAGCTGGAGTAGCAATACTCACATCTGACAAAATAGACTTCAAAATGAAGGCCATCATAAGAGAAAACAAAGGTCACTACATAATACTAATGGGATCATTCTAACAAAAGGATATAATCCTGATAAACATATATGCACCTGATATAGGAGAACTAAATACAATACAGTCATAGTAGGGGATTTTAACATCCATCTGTCTCCACTGGATAGATATTCCAGACAAAAACTTAATAAGGAAACAGAGACTCTATAGGACACACTGGATCAGATGGATTTAATTGAAATTTATATAACATTTCACCCCAACACCGCAGAATATACAATCTTCTCAAGTGCACATGGATCATTCACAAAGATATACCATATGTTAGGACACAAAACAAGTTTCTACAAGTTCAAGAAGATTGAAATTATATCAAGCATCTTCTCAGATTACAGTGGAATGAAATTAGAAATCAACTACAGTAAAAACACCCCAAAACATTCCAACACATGGAGGCTAAATAGCATGTTATTAAACAACAAATGGGTTACCAACAAGATCAAAAAAGAAAATAAAAAACTTCCTGGATAGAAGAAGAACCAAGATGGCAGCATAGGTAAATACCTATACTTGCTGCCTCTCACAACCACATCAAAATTACAACTAAAAGGCAGAACAACTACCACCCAGAAGCATGGGAAAGCTGGCTGAGTGGAAGTTCCACAACTAGAGAGGTGAAGAAAGCTCATTGAGACTGGTAAGAGTTGTGGAGGCAGGAAAAGTGCTGGCACCTGGATGTACTGCTCTTTTAATCAGGAAGGAGATACAAGCTCCTGCTTGCTCTGAACTCCAGTTCCGGGAGAGACTCTGGGAGGCCCAGACACATATGGGGAGAAACTGGACTGTCTGGCATCGGGACAGGAATGCAAGGGTGGCTTTCTCTCAGAGATGCTTGCAGCGATCATTGTTCCTGCATGGGGGCATGGGACATGGAGACCCAGGAACCTCTCCAGTGCAGGGCTGACTGGCAGCCATTGCTGTTTGCTCCACCCTGGTAATTACCAGAAACTCTGTCCCACCCAATTTACAACCCCACCCAAGCTGTGTGCATCAGCTTTTGCATATGAATGGCCTGTCCTTTCTCTGCCTAAAACTTGTCAAACTGCAGTTGGGTTAGAGAGCCCCAGAGCTTCCAAAAGAAGGCCCAAGGCCTGGCAGCAGCAGCCTGCCTTACTTCACAGCTGGGCCTCGTCTGGGCACTTCCAAACCCCATACAAAGAGGAGGAATTTGCAGATGTCTCTGTAGCTCCTGCTGGGCAGCCCCAGACAGTGGCTGACTTTGCACCTCCTTAGAGATCCAAGAGCCAGTGTACCCAGTGGTCAGAGTGAGACCATCCAAATTACAACTCTTCACATCCATAAGAGACACACTCAAGGGGCAGACTCAATGAGCAACAAAGCCCCACTAAAGCAAGTCCTGCCCCATAAGGGTGTCTCCTGCACAACAGATCTTCCAGTGTAGACACAGCTGGTCTTCACAGACAATTGGTCTGGAGGTCAATTCCTCTGAGTGATACCAACAGCAATCAAGGTTAACCACAACAAGACTGTGCAAACAGCCCACAAAGGGATGCACCAAGAGGGTCCACCTCAGGTGACTGGGGAGGCTGAGCCAATGGGCCCTATAGGACACCTACCACACAAGGCCACTCTATCAACTCAAGGAGACTTAGCAGCTACCCAGTACATAGAAACAAACACAGGGAAGCTGCCAAAATGCAGAGACAAAGAAACAAGTCACAAATGAAAGAAATGGATGAAAGCAAAATACTGGATATAGAGTTCAAAACCACGGTTATAAGGTTACTCAAGAATCTTCTAGAAACCTCCAAGAAATTTAGTGAGACCCTCAAGGATATGAAAAAGGAACAATCAGAAATTAAGCATACACTGACTGAAATAAAGAATAACATATAGAGATTCAACAGCCGACTAGAGGATCGCAAGAATCAAGTCATAGATTTGAAATACAAAGAAGCAAAAAACACCCAACCAGAAAAGCCAAATGAAATAAGAATCCAAAAATATGAAGATAGTGTAAGGAGCCTCTGGGACAACTTCAAGCAAACCAACATCCAAATTATGGGGGTGCCAGAAAAAGAGAGAGGGCAAGATATTGAAAACCTATTTGAAAAAATAATGACAGAAAATTTCCCCTACCTGCTGAAAGAAATAGACTTACAAGTCCAGGAAGCACAGAGAACCCCAAACAAAAGGAACCCAAAGAGGACCACACCAAGACACATCATAATTAAAATGCTAAGGGCAAAAGACAAAGAGAGAATCTTAAAAGCAGCAAGAGAAAAACAGTTACCTACAAGGGAGTACCCATATGACTGTCAGCTGATTTCTCAACAGAAACTATGCAGGCCAGAAGGGAGTAGTAAGAAATATACAAAATGATGAATAGCAAGAATCTACAACCAAGATTACTCTACCCAGCAAAGCTATCATTCAGAATTGAAGGTCAGATAAAGACCTTTACAGACAAGAAAAAGCTAAAGGAGTTCATCACCACCAAACCAGTATTATATGAAACTAGAGGCCCGGTGCACGAAATTCTTGCACGGAGGGGGTTGTCCCTCAGCCCAGCCTGTACCCTCTCCAATATGGGACCCCTCAAGGGATGTCCGACTGCCCGTTTGGGCCCGATCCCGGAAATGGGCAGTTGGACATCCCTCTCACAATCCAGGACTGCTGGCTCCCAACTGCTTGCCTGCCTGCCTTCCTGATTGCCCCTAACCACTTCTGCCTGCCAGCCTGATCACCCCCTAACCACTCTGCTGCCAGCCTGTTTGCCCCCAACTTCCCTCCTCTGCCAGCCTGGTCACCCCTAACTGCCCTCTCCTGCAGGGTTGGTCACCTCCAACTGCCCTCCCTTGCAGGACCAAGCTTGGCTTCCTCTGTTACCTAGGAAACCTTGCTCTCTGTAGCTGTAGCCATCTTGGTTTGGGTTAATTTGCATACTCGCTCTGATTGGATGGTGGGCGTGGCTTGTGGGTGTGTCGGAGGTATAGTCAATTTGCATATTTGTCTATTATTAGATAGGATACTGAAGGGTATTCTCTAAGGAGAGGAAGAAGAAGAAAAAGGTAAAGATAAAAAATTATGAACAGCAAAGTGACAACAAATACATATCTATCAACAAGTGAACCTAAAAATCAAATGAATAAAAAACTTGATGAACAGAACAGACTGGTGAATGTAAAAGAATAAAGGGCATGGAAAGGGAGTGGACTAACAATTCCCAGGGTGAAGGGGTTGTAGAGGGTGTGGGAAGAGATTGGACACAGAGCTTACACCTATGGAAGAGGTCAGTGGGAAAAGAAGGGGGGAAAGCCAGGAGTGGGGTGGGAACCAGGTGGAGGGGAGGTATGGGGGGGGGAAGAGGAACATCTGTAATAATCTGAACAATAAAGATTTAAAATATAAAAAAAAACTTCCTGGATAAATGAGAATGAACACACAACAACCCAAAATCTCTGGGACACAGCAAAAGCAGTCCTGAGAGGGAAGTTCATAGCACTACAGGCATACCTCAAAAAATAAGAAAAATGAGCAATAAACTATTTAACCCTACAACTTAAAGAATTGGAAAGAGAACAACAATAAAAGCCCAGAGTAAATGGAAGGAAATAATAAAGATTAGAGCAGAAACAAATAACATAGACACTAAACAAACAATACAAAAAAATCAATGAAACCAAGAGCTGGTTCTTTGAAAGGATAAGCAAAACTGATAAACCATTAGCCAGACTCATCAAGACACAAAGAGAGAGGACCCAAATAAATAAAATAAAAAACAAAGTGGAGAAGTAACCACTGACACCACAGAAATACAAAGGATTGTAAGAAAATACTATGAACAACTATATATGCCAACAAGCTGGACACAGTGGATGAAGTGGACAAATTCCTAGGAAAACCCAATCTCCCAAAACTGAATCAGGAAGAATAAAAAAATCTGAATAGGCCAATAGCAACTGATGAAGTAGAAGCAGTAATTTAAAAACTCTCACCAGACAAAAGCCCAGGTCTGGATGGATTCACAGGGGAGTTTTACCAAACATTCAGAGAATTAATACCTATACTCCTCAAACTATTTCAGAAAATCCAAAGGGAAGGAACACTTCCAAGCTCTTTTTATGAGGCCAGGGTAATTTTTGGAATTACCCTAATTCCAAAACCAGATTCCAATTTTTGGAATTACCCTAATTCCAAAACCAGATAAAGACACTATAAAGAAAGAGAATTACAGGCCAATATGCCTGATAAACATAGATGCTAAAATCCTCAACAAAATATTAGCAAATCACATTCAGCAATATATTAAAAAGATCATACACCACGATCAAGTGGGATTTATTCCAGGGAGGCAAGGTTGGTACATTATTCACAAATCAATAAATGTGATACATCACATAAACAAATTGAGAGACAAAAATCACATGATCATATCAATAGACGCAGAGAAAGCATTCAACAAAATCCAACACCCATTTTTTATAAAAACTCTCAGCAATGTGGGAATATAGGGAGCATATCTGAACATAATAAGGACAATATATAACAAACCTACAGCCAACATACTCAATGGGCAAAAACCTAAAACCATTTCCCCTAAGAACAGGAACAAGAAAAGGATGCCCACTTTCACCTCTCCTGTTCGACATAGTACTGGACATGCTAGCCACAGCAATAAGACAACAAGAAGAAATAAAAGGCATCCAGATTGGAAAAGAAGAAGTAAAACTGTCATTATTCACAGATGACATGATATTGTAATACAAAACCCCAAAGACTCCATCAAAAAACTACTAGACTTACTAAATGAATTTGGCAAAGTAGCAGGATACAAAATTAACACCTGGAAATCTATGGCATTTTTATACACCAATAATGAACTCACAGAAAGAGAAATGAAAAAAAATCCCATTTACCATCGCAACAAAAAAAATAAGATACCTAGGAATAAATTTAAATAAGGAGGTAAAAGACCTGGACTCAGAAAACTACAGGACACTGAAAAAAGAGATAGAGGAAGACATAAACAAATGGAAGAATATACCTGTTCATGGATTGGTAGAATCAACATAATTAAAATGCCCATACTACCCAAGGCAATCTATAGATTCAATTCAATCCCCATTAAGATACCAATGGAATATTTCACAGACCTAGAATAAACTCTCCAAAAATTCATATCTAATAAGAAAAGATCCTGAATAGCTGCCGCAATCCTGAGAAAGAAGTACAAAGTTGGAGGGATTACAATACCAGATATCAAGCTGTATTACAAAGCCACTGTTCTCAAAACTGCCTGGTACTGGCACAAGAACAGACATACAGATCAGTGGTCAGCAAAGCGTGGCTCACGAGCCACATGTGGCTCTTTGGCCCCTTGAGTATGGCTCTTCCACAAAATACCATGTGCGGGCATGCACGTACAGTGTGATTGAAACTTCGTGGCCCATGCGCAGGAGTTAGTTTTTGGCCTGGGCGAGTCTATTTTGAAGAAGTGGTTCTAACGCCGAACCACACTCAAGGGGCCAAAGAGCCACATGTGGCTCGTGAGATGCGGTTTGCCGACCCCTGATATAGACCAATGGGACTGAATCAAGAACCCAGAAATCAGCCCAAGCCATTATGCTCAATTAATATTTGACAAAGGAGGCAAGAGCACATAATGGAGTCAAGATAATCTCTTCAATAAACGATGTTGGGAAAATTGGACAGATACATGCAAAAAAATGAAACTAGAACAGCAACTTACTCCACACACAAAAAATAAACTCAAAATGGATAAAGGACTTAAACATAACACGGAAAATCATAAAAATCTTAGAAGAATCCATAGGCAGCAAAATATCAGACATATGTTGTAGCAATATCTTTACCAATACAGCTCCTAGAACAATGGAAACTAAGGAGAAATAAACAAATGGGACTACATCAAAATGAAAAGCTTCTGCACAGCAAAAGAAACAATCAACAAAACAACAAGAAAGCCCACTGCATGGGAGAACCTATTTGCCAATGTTTGTCTCCGCTAAGGGTTTAGTCTCCAAAATTTACAGAGAACTCATACAACTTAACAAAAGGAAGATAAACATTCCAATCAAAAAAATTGGCAAAGGACTTAAAATAGACACTTTTCAAAAGAGGACATACAGAAGGCCAAGAGACATGAAAGCATGTTCAAAGTCACTAATCATCTGAGAGATGCAAATCAAAAGACAGTGAGGTACCATCTCACACAAATAACAAGTGCTGATGAGAATGCGGATAAAAAGAAATTGTACTGCTGGTGGGAATGCAGACTGGTGTAACCACTGTGGAAAACAGTATGGAGTTTTCTCAAAAAGTTAAAAATGGAACTCCCATTTAACCCAGTAATCCCACTTCTAGGAATATATCCCAAGAAATCAGAAACACCAATCAGCAAGGATATATACTGAGTGGCCAGATTATTATGATCTCTGAACGCATAATAATCTGGCCACTCAGTGTGTGTGTGTGTGTGTGTGTGTGTGTGTGTGTGTGTAAATATAAATATAAATATAAATATAAATATAAATATAAATATAAATATAAATATGAGGCCCAGTGCATGAATTCGTGCATGGGTGGGGTCCAGCCAGTCTGGCCAAGGGGAGGGGACATGGGTGGTTGGCCGGCTTGCCTGCTGGTCGAACTCCTGGTCCAGGGGACAATTTGCATATTAGCCTTTTATTATATAGGATATACACTGCATGGTCAGATTATTATGCATTCAGAGATCATAATAATCTGGCCACTCAGTGTATGCACCCTTATGTTCATAGCAGTGCAATTTACAATAGCTAGGATTTGGAAACAGCCTAAATGCCCATCAGCAGATGGGTGGATTAAAAAGCTGTGGTACATTTACACAATGGAATACTATACTGCTGTAAAAAAGAAGGAACTCTTACTATTTGCAGCAGCATGGATGGACCTTGAGAGCATTATGCTAAGCGAAATAAGCCAGTCAGAGAAAGACAAATATCACATGATCTCACTCACTTGTGGAATATAATGAAAACATAAACTGATGAACAAAAATAGAGCCAGAGTAAAAAAATATTTTAGACTATAATAGAAGTAATCCTATTATTTGCAAATTTTTAATATTTCCTACAACTTTTGTGATAGTATACTAAGTTAGTACAGTTTTGGTAATATTATTATAATTAAAATATTTTTTCTTGAAATATGAATGTTTATTGAATATAATATTATTATATTTAAAATCATTTTTCTTAAAATATTAATGCTTATTGCATGTAAATGGTAATTATTTTGTATCTACAATCTGGTAATTTATTTTGTTTATTGTAAGTAAAATAAAATAAAATAAAGAATTTAAAAAAAAGGGTTCTCAGACATGTAAGATCTCAAAACATGTATCTCCCATGCACTGTTTCTGGAAACTATTGGAGGATGTTGTATAGATATAGATATAAACAAAAGCAATTCCGTCTCTGTGTCCAGGATTTCATTTAATTTTTAAGTTTCATGCTGGGCCTTTGACCAACTTCACTATATTTACAAACAAAGCCTGTGTTGATGGTGATCTGTGTTCCTTAAAATGTACCCATAAATATTTTTATTAGTAATAGCCAGAATGACATGACAACTGAGATAAATATCAAACTGTTAAAAGTATCAATTATGAACCATCATCTGTCACAAGACCACCAGAAGGGATAGCCCTGTACTGCTGCATTCCTTATCCCCTTATCTTGTCAGTCATTAGTACCTGAGTTATACTGTAATAAGTACAGAGACAGGGGTCTGTAGAGGAGAATAATCTGCATAGAATTTCTGGTTGTCTGTTCCATTCCCACCCAATCTTTCCATAAGTAAATTACCCTATAATAAATTCTATTATATTCTACTGGAGGCCCAGTGCACGAATTCGTGCACCAGTGGGGTCCTTCTGCCTGTCCAGCAGGATCAGGCTGAAACCGGCTCTCTGACATCCCCCGAGGGGTCTTGGATTGCGAGAGGGCACAGGCCAGGCTGAGGGACCCCACCGGTGCACAATCGGGGTTGAGGAGGGAGGCAGGAGGTTGGCCAGCTAGGGAGGGGCTGTGGTAGGGCTCCAGGGTGTGTCCGGGCTATCTCCCTCAGTCCTGATTGGCCCAACCCCAGGAGCAAGCTAACCTACCGGTTGGAGCATCTGCCCCCTGCTGGTCAGTGCATGTCATAGCTACTGGTCAACTGTCTGCCCCCTGGTGGTCAGTGCATGTCATAGCAAGCCGTTGAGCGGCCTTAGCATATCATTAGCATATTACTCTTTGATTGGTTGAACAGATGACTAGACGACCAGACACTTAGCATATTAGGATTTTGTTATGTAGGATGGAGTTACCAACTTCGTCTTTTGGTCTGAAGAAGATACCTTTCATTATTGTGGCCAGTACACCTTTGTTTCACTGTTGAACAGATTAATAAACTAAGGATGGATGAGGTGGGATCCAGGAAGCAAGAAATCCAACCCAAGAGGTGACAGGGAGCCTGAGCAATGGAGGAGGCCTTCCCTGTGAGCCTCCGGACACAGGCCTCTAAAGAACCGAGCTGAGCAGGTCAGAGGCTCAGTGAGAGAGTTCTTCCAGAAGACGACAGAAGAGAAGTTCTTCCCTTGACAGAGGACTTTACTAGTATGTGTTTACCTATGTCCAGAGGAGATTCACCCAACAAGGCCCCTGCCTAGATTGAATTAGTGATAGGTATTTTTAAAATTAAAAAAGCCCCCACCACCACCCCACCACACACACCCTTCAAGAAAAAGACAATTAGTAAGTCTAGGGAAAACAAAAGCTGTCAAAAAAGATGATAGTAAGGGCTCTGAATAAGAAAACAGGGAGGTCTGTGAGTGTAATTAATGGGGGGACCTACTTTAGCCTGGGTGGTATCAGAAGGGATGCTCTGAGGAGGTGATGTGTAATGGAAGCCTGAAATGCCAGAAGGAACCAGCTGCAGCAGAAGGGGCTGAGGTCTGGGGAGGATCTCTGCATTCTGAAGCCCTGGTATGCTTCAGAGGAGGGGGTGCGGGGGGACTGTGAGCTCCTCAAGCACCTGGGAGGCAGCATGGCCCTTGCATGAGCGGGAGGGTGTGTGGGCCATGCAGAAGCACGGTGACGCCCCTCTACCAGGAAGCCCACTGGCCCAGACGTCGCCGATTTACTGAACTCTGGATGTGTGTGCTTCCAGCTTCCGGTTGACCCACCAAATTTACGACTTTCCCAAAATTCTCTACACAATAGTGATGATGCCAGACAGGGCTTCACCTGCAGTGGGCGGGAGCTCAGTTAGACTCTAAGGATATCTTCAGCATCAGACCAGGGTGTTTTTCAGGCAGCACACTGATTCCCAAAACTTCTGCGGCCTTGCTCTGTGGCAAGGGAATGAGGATGTGATGAGCTGGGATGGGGCTCTCTGGGGACACTTTCAGCCAAAGATGATAGCTGTTTGTCCTTGGCCCTGCCAAGAGGGTAAGTTGAGTCATGAAGAGAATTCAGCCAGGTATACAGACAGAAGGAAAGGAAACTTGGGGAGGAGGACTGAAGGGACATGAGTAGACTTGTGCTGTGGAAAGCAAAAATATCCCATCTAGAAAGTTTTCAGGGGCTCCCTCATGTTTTGGCTTTTCTTCTAGCTTTGGTTTGGGGCCTCTTTCGTATCCTCATTCCCTCTTCCCTTGGGCATCCTGTTTGGAGAAAAAGGACCAGATATCCTCACCCTGGAAGCATATGCCCCTTTCTTACAGGTAGTGTTGGGACAGTGGAACTCAGGGATTCCAAGTATCGTGGGAAGCTACAGAGAATATTCCAGAAAGAGCGAAGTTCCTCCGCCTCACCTCTGCCTGCCAGGTGGGCAGTCCCGGGCGATGGAACCCCCTCTGGGAACCTGGGTGTCTCCTAGTCCCGGCAAAGGAAACAGAAGTCCAGGTGGTTCTTGTCCCCAGCTTCCTACTACTGGGTGGGAGCCCAGTCATTTCCCTGTCTGCCTCCCTGGCCCTACCCACCCACCCAGTGCGATGGGGAGCTGCGGCTGAGCCTGGGGACCTCCCTGGGTAGCCGCATGTGTTTAGGGCAGCCCAACTGCAGAGCCAGCAGGCAGGCCTGACACGGGGGGAAAGGATGTGCTTTCTTACAAAAGCAGGTTTATTTTGATTTCTCACTGAAGCCTTGAAGCCTGGTGAGTGTTTCATACATTTGGGGCTTCCAGCTTTTCACTGAGACACATCCTTCACCCAAACAGACACACGGATGCAGAGATTCATACTCACTCCTAATACAAATGCATACATGCACGCATGCCCAAATACACGTACAAACTCACACACAGAGACCGAAACACGCAAAGACAGTCTCACACCTACTCAGACACAAATACACTCAAACATTCCCAAATACACACACAAATTCACACACAGTGTCACACCCACACCCACACCCACACAAACATACATACAAACTCATTCCCACACTGAGCTGTCACGCCCACATGTACATGCACATGTAAATACACACATAACCACTCATATGGCCCAGCTTAGAAAACAGCCTCCCATTTTTTCTTGTTTAAAGTGAGATTAGAAGTCTCTTATCTTCCTTGAGATTCAGTTTCTTACCCTTCCCACCATAAAAACCCTTCTGCCCCATCTTTTCTTGGGTCCTGTCCAGCTAGTGTGTGCCTTTAAGGAAGTTGAAGCTGCTAAAAGTGAGAGACAGAGAAAAAAAAATAAAGTGCCAAAAAAAAATTTGGCATCTTCCCCTTCAAGTTTCTGACGTCACTTATGAAACACGGGTCCACGGGTCCTCGTTGCTGCAGAGAAGCAGTTGTTTTGCTGGAGGAGGGAGTGTGCAGGCTGCCTGGCTCCCACCCTTCCTCCTCTGAGCTCCGGGGCAGGGACCAGGCTGCCCCTTCCTCCAGCACCCCCTCTTCCCTTTGCGCCCTTGGCCCGGAACACTGTCCTGGCTAAGTCTGGCCTTTGTTGCTTTCTGGGTCCATCTTAAGAGAGACTCTCCTTGACCAAGAAAGAGTACTTTGAAGGTAAGTCAGTGGGAGGAGGGCTCCAAGGGCCAGCAGGAGAAGGGGGGCTGCTGGGCCCAGGGGTACCCTGGGCATTCTCCTGTGGTTTAGGGTGCTTTGGACAACCCCTTGTTTGGACCTGTCCAGGGGCATCTACAACCACAGCCCCGGAAATCCCAGCAGCATTTGGGCGGAGCCTCTGGCCTCGCCCAAGCCAGCTGAGAGGTCCCGGCAGCTGCCTGGCATAGACTTAACAGAACAGGCCACAGGGGTGACTCTGTAGAAAGGGTCTGGTGTCTACTGTGGTCAGGGCCAGTAGGAGCAAGAGGGGGTGGGGTGGTGTGCCCTGCACCAGGGGCTTTGTCTGGGCTGGGGCAAAGCATACTTCTTTCGGGTTCCGGTGGGAGGGGCTATGGCCAGGATGCAGGACTGACAGCAGGAGGGAGGTTTGCAGAGTGCTGGGGGAGGGGTGGACTGGAAAACAGATTTCAAGTCATAAAGTCAGCTAGGAACTGGCCAAAGCAAGGAGAGCTCTCCACGCAGAGGAGCAGCTAGGATTCTCATCCATCCTGTTGTCACCTCTCCTGGCTGCATGACCTCGAGCAAGTCCTGGCCGTTCTTTGGGCCTTGGTTTTCCGTTCTGTGAAATACGGGTGCTGGGCTAAGTGGTGTTGGGTTTTAGCTGGCTTATGTGGGGCAGGGCCTTCTGATGGCGAAGAGCTCTGGGTTGAGCTCCGGACTGGCACGACTGTCTTCCATGGGTCCTTGGAGTCACCTCGGTGGCATGTTCTTCCCTGCAGGAGGTAGGATGCAGGAGCTGTGTCTGCTGTGCTGGGCCGTCCTCCTGGGCCTGGGGCAGGCCTGTCCTGAGCCCTGCGACTGCGGGGAGAAGTACGGCTTCCAGATCGCCGACTGTGCCTACCGCGACCTGGAGGCGGTGCCACCTGGCTTCCTAGCCAACGTGACCACGTTGAGCCTGTCAGCTAACCGGCTGCCCAGCTTGCCAGAGGGTGCCTTCAAGGAGGTGCCCCTGCTGCAGTCTCTGTGGCTGGCACACAACGAGATTCGCACAGTGGCTGCCGGCGCTCTGACTTCCCTGGGCCATCTCAAGAGCCTGGACCTTAGCCACAACTTCATCTCTGACTTTGCCTGGAGCAACCTGCGCAACCTCAGTGCCCTCCAGTTACTCAAGATGGACAGCAATGAGCTGACCTTCATCCCCCGAGATGCCTTCCTCAGTCTTCGTGCCCTGAGCTCACTGCAGCTCCAGCACAACTGCTTGCACACTCTGGCCGAGGGCACCTTTGCCCCACTCACTGTGCTGTCCCACCTGCAGATCAATAACAACCCTTTCCGGTGTACCTGTGGCATCGTGTGGTTCAAGACCTGGGCCCTGACCACAGCCGCATCCATCCCAGAGCAGGACAACGTCACCTGCACCTCACCCGACGCGCTGAAGGGCACACCGCTGACCCGCCTGCCGCCGCTGCCTTGTTCACCACCCTCGGTGCAACTCACCTACCAGCCCAGCCAGGATGGTGCCGAGCTGCGGCCTGGCTTCATGCTGGCACTCTACTGCCATGTGGAGGGGCAGCCAGCCCCGCGGCTCCACTGGCACATCCAGACGCCTGGTGGCACGGTGGAGATCACCGGCCCCAACGTGGGTGCTGATGGGCATGCCCTGGCAGCCAGCAGCCGGCCACGCTTCCAGGCCTTTGCCAACGGCAGCCTGTTCATCCCGGACTTTGGCAAGCCGGAGGAGGGCACCTACAGCTGCCTGGCCACCAATGAGCTGGGCAGTGCGGAGAGCTCGGTGAACGTGGCACTAGCTACTCCGGGCGAGGGGGGCGAGGATGTGCTGGGGCGCAGGTTCCATGGCAAAGCTGCCGAGGGTAAGGGCTGCTATACGGTTGACAACGAGGTGCAGCCGTCAGATCCTGAGGACAACGTGGTCATCATCTACCTCAGCCGCAATGGAGGCCGGGAGGCTGCGGAAGCCAGGGGCGGGGTCTCTGGGCAGCAGCCCCCAGGCCTGCTTCCGCTGGGCCAGAGCCTCCTCCTCCTCCTCCTCACTTCCTTCTGGTTCCGCCCCCACCCACCCGAGCTGCAGCAGCCCCAGGGCCTCCTGGACGCCTCCCCCTGACTCAGTGGATGTCCATGCAGGGGTCTGGGGTTGGCAGCTCCCAAGACCTACCTCCCCTTCTCATCTCTTCTGGGGCGCTCTCCACATCCACTTCCACACTTGCTCAATGCTAGTGACTAGGCCAGAATTGGATCCCATCACTCGTGGGCCTTCGGTATTCCTTGCTGCTAACCACGTGGCCCATGCCCCCCTGTGCAGGCAGCATGCTAACAGGGTACTACCCTAAACAACGGGGCAAGGCCTCACTGATGGAATCCAGGGCCTGGGACTGACCAGCTGGCGAAGGCTGGGGGCTTAGGCCTTAGCAGGGAAATAGCCGGAAGTAGACAGGGCACAGGAGACAGGAATGGGATAGAGGGGCAGAGGCTGGTGTGGCTTGGAGACTCTCAGTGACCTGCTTGAGCTCCTGCTGCCCTGGGGCGTTCCCTAATGACTTGGGGGCTCCAAATTCTCTGCCCCCGTCTCAGACAGGACTGGAGGATCCGGGGGCCTCCCTCTTCTCACCCTTCCTCCTTTAGCCTCTGCCCTGCCCTCCTAGACACCTGCCCTGCCTTTCTCTCCAAGTGTGCATCTGTAGCCTACCCCTCTGAGGAGGCCAGCCAGCCTGGGGAATAAATGGCATTTCTGATGCTCCCCTGTGTCTGCCTGGAGTTTCGTCTGGTCTAGAAGCCCCTGTCAGGGGTAGGACCAGGGGCTGGAGAGTCAGGATGGCCCAGGCCTGTCCGCACGGGACGGGCCTGTGAAACACACACTGACTATGTGGCAGGCGGTAGCATGGGTGGCCCGTGGTGGGTGAGAGGCTGGGCCCCCAGCTGAGCTGAGTTGCAGATGTCCTTCCCCCCAAATTAGCCCATGAGACAAATGGCGGCACTAGCTACTGAGGCTTCCCTGGGGCCCTGAGTGGTGCTGTATGCAGTATGGTGTGAGGAGGCATAGTGGAGGCGGGGAAGAAAGAGCCTGGATTGTGGTCCTCTTGCTGGTCCACTCCATGTTAGAGATGTCAGGGAGTGTAGATGGAAAGGGGACAGGCTAGGCAAGATGGAGAAGTGAGAGAAGGGAGGGGATGGGGGACATAGGACACAGAGGAGAGAGGATGGAGGGAAGAAAAAGGAGCTAGGAGACGGAGGAGAACAGGTGTGAGGGAGAAGCCAAAGGAATGGATGTCCTTCCTCCCACCTTTTCAGGAAGAGGAAATGGCATTCCTGGAGGAAAGTCC
This sequence comes from Eptesicus fuscus, assembly GCF_027574615.1. NCBI lineage: Eukaryota > Metazoa > Chordata > Mammalia > Chiroptera > Vespertilionidae > Eptesicus > Eptesicus fuscus. The sequence goes on along the minus strand of NC_072477.1, from coordinate 107,635,983 downwards.
TTTCGTAGGAGTGTTTCCCCACAGAACAGATGGACCAGTGACTGACTTGGAGGGGAGGGGGGCAGGTAGGATGAGGGCCTGGCAACAGCCTGCAGATCTCTTAGGATGGGGAGCAGGTAGATGGGGTCAGGACCTGGGGACTATAAGAACCCCATATCTGTGCTGGGTCAGATGTATCTCCCCTCTGCTTCCATCCCTGACCCTTTCCAAATGTAAGGGTGCTGCACATCGGACAAGACCCCGTGGGAGAGGCTCTGCCACTTCTGCCCAGAGCTCTCAGGACTGCTGAGCACGGCAAGGTAGAGGCAGAGAGACCGAGGAGCCTGGGGTAGCAGCTATGAGCCTTGGAGGCTGGCCAGCCTCCCCCTCCCCTCCTCCTGTCCACATTGGGCACTTCTCCATCCCTCTCCAGCTGGCAGCTCCCACTGAACAGATGACACCAGCAGCACATGTCAAGGACTGTGTATCTGGTGGAAAAAAACAGCAAGAGGAAGCTGAGCCCCTGTGCTGTGCCACCTTAAATAAGTCACTACCCATCTCTGTGCTTTGCTTCCTTAGGGGAAAGAAGAGACAGGCCCTGTCTGTTGGTTGGAGCATTGTCCTGTACAGGGAAAGGCAACCCATCAGTCAGTGCTCCTCTCCCTGTCTCTGTCCTTCTCTCCCCCTCCTCTCTCTCTAAAAAAATCAATAAAAACATATCCTTGGGTGAAAATTAAAATGCCATATTTCTGAATAAAAGAATGAGTACAATTTTTTAAAAAAGATGAGGTAGGACATGGTAGTGCTCAAGGGTCCAGTTGACTCTGATTCGCTACGGCTTGATAACCCTAACCTGACTTGGACCTCTGATGTCTCTGGCTCCATTCAGTTGAGCAGGCCTGGCTTTTTGGAGTAGGACATGGGCCCAAGACCTGAGGCAGGGGCGGCTGGGGAACAGCTGTGCTCCAAGTGAACTGGCTGCTCTCCTGCTTCAAAGTCATCCATGGCGCCCACCGCCTTGGGATGAAGCTCTGAGTTTCCCAGCCGAGCCTCCATGCCACTCTGACTGGCTCTCCCAGGTCCCCACCCCTCCTGGCCTCCCTTAGGACAAATGACTTGTTCTCTAAGTGCTCTGATGAGTCTTCCTCTGCACCTGTATTCATGCTGCTCCCTCGGTCTGGACACCATTCCCCTCTTCCTTACTTGGCTCAGTCAGCCTTTGAGACTCGGCTCAGGTACCACATCCTCCAGAACGCCTTCCTGGGTGTCCTGTCACTGCTTCCCAGTGCGCACTGTGCCCTCCTCTGGCTCCAACAGCGTGTGTCGTGTCCCAGCCTGATCCCATTCTGTTGTGACTGGTTCCTTATTAAGGGCTGAGGCCCAGTCTGCCTTCTCCTCCCTGCGGTCCTGTCAGTATGGACACAGGGCCAACGAGGCATTTTTCACGGGCTGCAGTGGGATCAGAGCCTGCCTTCTTCGCCCTCCGCACAGGAAGCCTGGAAGGTGGGGCCCAGCTCCCTGGCCCTGCCCCTGGTTTCGTGTGTGTTTGGGCTGTGTTGGGGTATAGGAACGTGGAGAAGGAGTTGGTCTCCACTAATTGTGCAGACATTTTTTTAGGCCCCACTGATATTGATCTCTGGAGTGGCCACATTTCCCTCACCCTCTGTAGCCCCCAGCCCACAATGGACCCACACCCTCACCTCCACCAGTCTCCAGCAGGGAAGGGGCCACCCCCACCCCCTCTGCCCTTCCCCTCTGCATCCTCGATCTTCTACCATCAGGGCAGCTCCCTCACTGCACGCCCCCACCTTCACACCTTAATTCACATTGTCCACATCTTCCTTAAATCTCTTCTGCTCCCCAAGTCCTGCTCATTCTTGAGGACCCTGAATAAGTCCTACTTTCTAAAGCCAATGTCCCCATGGCTCAGGGGTGGCATCATAGGGTCCCTAATCTCTCCACCACCCAAAGGGATGCAGCTATGGGGAGGGTCTTCTCTGCCCCAACCCAGGGGGGCCCAGCCCAGCATGTGACCAGAATACCCATCCCCACCCAAGCCCCATAAAACCGTGTGGGCAGTTTTCCCCACATGACCCACCCCTACGGAGGACTGTTTCTCAAGGACAAGTTTATTGCAGGGCACACACTGACCTCTTCTATAACATCTAAAGGCATACCAACCACAAAAACATCAGCTCTCCAGTGTGGGCAGCCCGGTGTGGGGCTTGGTGTGAGCTCTGACTTTGTTGCCAGTAGGAGCCCACTCGCTTTCTGCTGGGCTGCTGGAGCAAGGCTGTCCCGGCTGGAATCACCCATCCAGGTCAGCAGAAGCCTTCAGCGAGGCCCTGGAGGCTGGCAGCAGGGCCAGTGAGGGGAGGGGCCTGGATGTAGCTTTTTTGGTTCCACTGGCTCCTGGACCACGGGCCTAAACCACTGATTGCTTTCTTCAGAGTCCTTAACATCCCAAGGCCAAGGGAGCAGAATAGAGCCCTCCCAAGGCTCGCAGTGCAGACAACCTCCACACAACCACAGTGACCTCCAGCCTCAGGGGCTGGTCACTGGGATACTGATCCTGGGACCTGCTGGCAGAGCTGGTGCTAAGCAGAGAGCCTACCATGGCTGGGGAAATGCTGGGAGAACCAGGGAAGGGATGGGCTGGGAAGAGGGGAAGCAAGTACACAGATGGGGACACATGCCTTGGCATTCCCCACCCTCAGGGCTGGGTGCCATTGGCCCGGGCACCTGACAGGGCTCTCTTCCGGAAGGTCTGTAGGGCCGGGTTGTGCAGCAGCGTGTAGGTCAGACCCCAGCGAGCCCTGCCTCGGCGGGCTCTGGGCCCTGTTCCCTTGGCCACAGGGTCATTGGTCTGCAGCAGCTGCATCCCTGAGAAGGGGAAACCTTCTGTCAGTCACTCCGCAAACCCAGCCGAGGCCCCTGCACCCAGACCTGAACACAGTCTGAAAATCCCCTGGGTGAGTGGAGGAGGCTGGTGAGATTGGAGTTCCAGCTTAGTGTCCCCCTCCCTACTACGCACTTCCCAGACAAGTACGGGAGGAGACGGGGAGGACAGACTGCCTGAGAGGGAGAGGAGGAGGGTGGCCCATGGTGGGGGAAGACAGAGCCCCTTGGCAAGATGGCTGTCTCCTTCTCTGTGAGAGAATGTGTGAGCATGCGGAGTGAGAAAGTGTGTGTGTGTGCGCACATGCATGCACATGATGGAAAAAATTACCAAAATGGACCAGGAAAATTCTCACTTCCTCTCTCCCACCAGCAGCCCAGGAACAGAAAGTGAGCATTTTCTTGCTCAGTGGTGCATGTTGGGGAGGGGTGTATCCCTCCTTCCTCGGAGATGCTGTGAGTGGGCTCAACTCTCCCAACCCCAAAGGGAAGGCACACCTTCTTCTTCCACCCTGAGTCTGAGGCCATCCTGGGGGGCCGGGTGGGGCTGGGGCTTCTGTGTTCGAAGGAGCAGGGTACAGAAGGCTATCATGGCTGGATGCGACTGGTTGACCTCAATCTTCAAGAAGTTGCAGTATGTGCGGTAGCCTGGGGTGGGTGAGGGATGGCAGCGCTCAGAGAGAAGAGCCCAGACAGTCCCTAAACACACACACCTACACACCTACACCTACACACACACACACACACACACACACACACACACACACACACAGGCACCCTGCACACTGCATGAAAGCACATAGACACACCTGAGCTCATGGCACATGCACTGTGCGTGGGCCCACTGCACACACCGATGTGGCAGTCCCAGACCTCCTCAGAGAACAGATTTGAACATAGACCTGGTCAGGGCATCAGGGCAGACCCTCCCTTACAGCTTGGGCAGCCTGAGCAACCCCCATCCCGGCCCTGCCCTGTGACCTTACCAGGGTCAAGAGTGGCAGCTCTAGGTGGCAGCAGGCTGAGGTCCATCTGACCAAGGTGGACAGCATTGTAGAGGGCAGAGAGAACCACTCGCCAGATGGCCACCATGATGCCCACCAGCACGTTGATGGGGAAGAGAAGGAAGGTGGCTGCATAGAGTGCGCAGCTAGGGTGAGGGAGAAGCAAGGCTAAGTCAGGTCCCCACACCCACACCCCCAGCCCCTGCCTCAGCTGATGACCACAGCTGCTGTGTATTTATTGAGCACCTGCTGCTTATTGAGTATACTTTGCATGTACCCCATCCTGTGCTGGGCCAACTCTCAACCCAACTGGCCCTCCCCACCACTCTGGGAGACAGGCCATGTACTCCCTCCTTTAGAAGGGAAACTGAGGCCCAGAGAAATTGGGTGACTTAGCTAAAGCTGCCTAGCTAGTCAGTGGCACAGTTAGGGTTTATGTTCAGTTCTACCTGGATCTTTCTATGACCCCAGCGTCTCCCACCTTCCTCCTCTGCTTCCCTTGTCCACTGACTCTGAGTCTCTCTTGGGGCCAAGGTCCTCCCACAGCCTTACCATCTAACAGGGAAATAATGTTTCTGTTAACCTCCTTCCTGCAAAGAGGGAGGCACATGGTGTGGAGGGCATAGGGGATCCAGGGGAGAGCAATGTTGATCTCAAAGCAGGAAAGGCTATGGGTGACTCTGGCCCTGTGACCGATGTATGTGGAGTAGGCTTGGCCACTGTCCCATTCTCTGCGGGTAGGACAATCTCTGTTTACTACCCACTGGGCTTCCTAACAGAGAAGGGAGAGGTGGCAGTGGAGGAGGAAGGACACAGCTAAGACAGGAAGGAGAAGAGGCTGAGGACCTAAAAGACCCACAAACCCAGGAGCTGCCTTACTGGTTGGTCAGCTCTGGCCATCCATGGTGAGTCTTCAGAAAGACCCAGTGGGCTGCCATGTTCTGCAGGGTTATAGCCAGAGCCAAGGTCAGCCAGAAAGGCCTGCAGGAGGGGAAAGAAGGTGTCACTGTTAGTGGCCCTCTGGGAAGGGGTCCCAGAGCCCTCTGCCCTTTGCCTCTCTCACCACAAGGACGCCAGTGATTGGAGGAGCAGAAGGTTGCTGCCATGGAGAATGGGCATAAACACCAGGAAGGCCAGGGCCATGGTCCCCAGGAAGAAGATGATCTGCTGTATCAGGAGCCCTGCCAGGATGAGGAGGGGACAAACATCAGCCTCTGCAGGATCCAGACCACCCCTGGCACTCTCAGGAGCCCAAAGACTTTGGAATTGGGCAGACCTCATTTCAGATCCCTGCTCTGATGCCTCGCTGTGCCACCAGCAAATTAGTTTACATTTCTGAGCTTTGGTTTCTCCCTCTGTAAAATGAGGAGCGTGGCCCCTACCACACTGGGCTGTTGTGAGGACCCAATGAGACTATGTCTGTGCAGCCCTTTGAAAACCAGTAGGTACTTTGTAAATGTTATTTTCCCTCCGTTGCTCCTGAGTCCTTGGGGAGCAGATTACATTTTAGAGTAATGCTTGCATTCTTACTGGCCAGAGTCTGGAGCACAGTAGGCGCCCCACAGTTGTCTAATGGAACAACTGGCTAATTGTGTATATGGGGACATGTGTACAAGAAGGCTTGGGAGGTACAAAGTCCACTGAGATGATCAAATCTACTCCTTGATCATCCTTCTGCCCTCGTTCTAGAGGGCAGGGTGAGAACTGAAGGAACCAGAAGGGAGAGAAAGCCGGCCCTGGCTTTCACAACACTGACCTACCTTTCTTGAACTTCAGAGGGCTTTATTCACTACAGAGCCCAAGGGGAGAATCAGAAAATTAGGAGCTAGGAGGGTCCTGGGAGTTAATCTAGTCCAACTCCCTCAAGAACAGACCCCCTTTGCAATCCCATCTATGGCCATGGAACCCTGCCTGCATACCCCAGTAACATGGATCTCATTGCCTCCTGAGGCAGTCCATCATGGCACAGCCCTCCCTCACCCAAGCAGGAATGTGCCTCCTTAAGCTCCCCACCTTCCCGCCCTGGGTCTATCCCCTGTGTACACAACTGGTGGCACCCCAGGACCATGCTCATGTTAGGGAGGCAATGAGATCCTTTCCCCAGGCTCCTGTGTCCCCTAGCACCGCCTGCGTGAGCTTCCTGAGTGGAGGGAAGGCCCGGCGGGTCCCTCTTTTCACTCTTATCCCAAAACTTGCCCAAGAACAGGCAGACACCCAGGGGCAGTCAAGAACTGCTGACCACTCCCCCCTCACTCACTGGGGTCAGTATCTGGGGCCAGTCAATGCCCAGTAGGGTGGGCTGAGGGGCTCACCAAGGCAGGTAAAAGCAGTCTGGTAAGCGCTGAAGTTCATCCAACAGAATATGGCCTGGCGAGAGGGGTGAGGGCTCTGAGGTAGGGGGCCAAGGTCCAGGGCAGCCCCTCGGTGTAGCGCTCGCAGGTTGGCCCTGTGATGAGGGTGAGAAGGCAGGGATCTCAGGGAGCACAGATACTCCCTAAATTCTTCCTTGAGGCTAGCCACTGGCTGAACTCTCAGTCTAATTACAGCCCAGAGGCAGGGAAGCTCAGGGTGTGGGAACCCAGTGGAGGCTACTAATCCAGCCTGGGAGGTCAGGGAGGAAGAGTAAACTGGTGAGGTGGGGATCTAGGGAAACAAATTCAGGCCGAAGGTTCAATGTGAGCCAAGTCAGAAAAGTGAGAAACAACAGAAGAGATGGAAAGTGACTCACAGCTCGGCCACCAGGGTGGGAGGCCAGGTTCCCCATCTATGGCCATAGAACCCTGCTTGCATACCTCCAGTGACATGGATCTCATTACTACCTCCTGAGGCAGCCCATATTGGCACATGAGCAAGAATGTGCCTGAACATAATGCAATGCAGAGACTTGAGGTCCTGGGATGCCAGTCTCAGTAGGGCTACCCCTATGAGGAAAGAGGGGTAGGATGACCTCTGAGGCCCGATGAATGTGCAGGTCATAGGAACCAGTTCTCTGACATCGACCACCCCTCCCACCCAACTAGAACCTTCTCTCTCTGCTCACATCTCCTCAGTGCTCCTTATCATTTACCACGAACAGGCAAGGCGGGCAGCCTGACGTTCAATGTCCCATAACAATCTCTCCAGTACCAGTCAGACCACCCCCTCACCCACCCACACAAGCCTCAGGCTCACGCAGCCCCTGTGCCCTTGTCATGCAGTTCTCCTGCCGGTGGCACCTTCCTCCCTCAGTTCCTTCTTCCTCTCCCGTTCCAAGGTGCCTCCCATCAAATCCAGCCCTCCCAGGTGGCCCCTCTCAGTATGGGCAAACTCTGCACTTCAGCCCCTACACAGCGTTGCCCTAGAATCATTCACAGATGGTTACCCATTCAGACTGAACCGCCCGGCTTCTCTGCCCAACACAGGGCAGCTGGCTCAGTGGCAACCTGGGCCTGCAGAGACCCACCCTCCCTCTAGCCCTCCCCACAGCCCTTCTGAGTCAGGGGTCCTATAAGCCCATAAGACACTGACCTCCTCCCCACTTCCACAGTGGGGGTCAGAGCCTGCCACTGACCTGTGAGTCACCAGTGAGCGGGTCAGCACGAGGAAGGTGAGTGAGCAGGACAGGACCAAGGCTGAGATGTAGCAAACTGGAGGGTGAAGAGGAAGAAAGTGGGAGGCCATGCCTGGAGGGTCTCCTGGCAGCTTCCAATGTGCTACCAGGGTGTGCCTCGGGGGAGTTACCCTGCCCCACCCCCCACTGTGAGCAGAAGCCTCTTGCCATATTCCCTGTTCTCAGACCCGGTGTAAGCTGACAGCCCCGGCTGGCCTGTGGTGCCAGATGACAAAGGGTGGCCAAGATGAGGAGAGGCCACCTCTGAGGTTATAGACTTGACCCTCACCTGGGTCTTGGTGCGTGCATTGCTGTGTGACTTCAGTGAGAGACGCATTCAACCTGACATCTGCCTCCAGCTCCACTGCTCCCTGATGGAGTGGCCTTCACGGGCCATTTCGTCTCCCAGCCTAGCTTGCTAATGCTGGGCACACTGCTGTGCTGCCCATCTCACAGCATGATGTGAGCATAAAACCCCATCTAGGCCTGCATCAGGGGTTTGGTCCAGACATGAGAATGCACATGCACTCGGGGTGGCCTGAGTCCATCAGAATGAGGGGAGGTGACCACTGCTACCCACCTCTACCCCACCTCCCTGGCCACCCCAGGCATGAGCACAGATCATGAGTTTGCTGTCTCACCAGCAGCTGGGGGAGAATGCATGGTTGTGAGCAAGCCTGGTATTTAAGCAGAGCGAGGATGGAGGCCTCACCCCTTTCATCTTACATCCACATCCAGCCTTGCCCTGCACCCTCAAAGCAGCCCCACAGGAGAAGCATGTGAAAACATGGAACCAAGAAAGAGGCTGGGACTCTGAGAGGTCTGCCCCCCGCCACACTGTAGGAAGTGATAGAGCAGGAAGTGTACCCATTCCCAAGCAGACCCAGAAGAGCCAGGTGCCCGCACCCTGCTCTCCTCAGCCGTCCGGGGAAGCGTTCCTGGCTTCCTGTTCCGCCAGAGCAGGGCCAGTGGTTGAGGGGCAGGGGCTGCAAATGCACATGCAAAAGGCAGGCACTAGTTGCATGTAACTACAGGCGCTGCCGAAGGCACTGCAGCACGTCCGGGTCACCTGGAGATATCAAAGCCCCATGGCCCAGGCTACCCCCAACCAATTAAATCAGAAGTTCTGGAGGTGGGACCCAGGCCTTAGCTTTTGTAAAAACAACCCTGGCGATTCTGGCATGCAGCCAGCATTGAGAACCACGGTCCTGGGGCTTTCAGAAGATAGAGCCTTAAAGGTTTACTTCAATCAGCAATCGAGTGAAAGCAATCAACAGACTGACATGTATGGAGTGCCTGCTACAGTGGTTCCCAAACAAATGTGGGCTCACGTCAGAGTTACCAGGGTTTCTGAAGTCAGGCCTGGAGCTTGAGCCTTGGGGTTTTTAAAGTTACCAGGCGATTCTTAGGGAAACTGTTCTAGAAACTGGAGTCTCCCTGCCTGTCCTGGGCTCACTCCTCCAGGGGCAGGAGGTGGTACTTTTCTGAAGTGAAGCTGCATGCTCAGAGCTTTGCCCTGTTCCATCTGCCCTTCAGGAGCCAGTTCTGCACCAGCAATGATGCATTCAGACCATTTTTGCCAGGAGGTAAGGAGCCTGCCTGCTGAGCCATCCCAGGGTCCCAGGCCCGGCCTTTGCTCTCCATCTACCTCCTGCTCTGCCTTTTTTCAATTGGTTCCAAACTTGGGTCCCTCCCAATCCTGAGGCCCATAGATCTTCCTGTGCTTTGCCTCCTCTGGGACACTGCAGCTGCTCCCTTCTGGGACCTGTTTGGTGGATCCAATTGTCTTCCCCGCCAGATCCAGGGCCTCAAGGACAAGGTTGCCTTGTTGCTGCAGCACCATTTTGCAGATAGGAAATTTGAGATCCTGAGAAGTGTCTTGCCCAAGGTCACACAGCTAGTTAGTGACAGTGCAGAAATTCTAATCTAGTCTGCCTGACTCAAAGTGAACTTTCTGTGAACAATGCCAGGTTTACTAACCAGGTGCTGGGGAGGAGAGGGTGGCAGCCCTAAAACAGGCCCTCAGTGCTCAGATGGCATGTTAGCTCCTTAGGCTAAGAACACACCAAAGGGTCCCAAGGCCAGATCTAATCTCAATTCCACTCTGGCTTGCTGACTGCTTTGGACATATCTCTAATGTCCCCAGGCTTCAGTTTTCCTCATCTTCGAACTAGGAGAGTAAACACTGCTGTTTGACCCTGCATCTGAGAAAATTCAAAATGGGAACCTTTGGGTGTGGAAACCACAGCATCCTATCTAACAAAGAGGGAATATGCTAATTGACCATCACTCCATCACAAAGATGGCTGCACCCACAGCTGAGGCCAAGTTCCCATAAGGAGCTTTAACGAACAATCAACAGGGACCTGAGGCTACGCCCTCCCCCGCCCCTGTGGGGCTTGACAGGGGACCTCAAGGTGCACTTCCCGTCCTGGTGCTGAGCTAGGGGACCTCAGGCTGCTTCCCCCCCCCCCCAGCGCCAGGTTGGGGGACCTCAGGCCGCACGCCCCCTTAGTGCCAGGCCGGGGGACCTCAGACCGCGCCCCCCCACCAGGTGGGGCTTGACAGGCGACCTCAGGCCACACCCCCTGTCCCAGCACCAGGCCAGGGGACCTGAGGCTGTACCTCCCTGCCTGGCCTCAGGCCGTGCCCCTCACCCAGTGGGGCTTGATGGGGGACCTGAGGCTGCGCCCCCCTCCCGGTGCTGGGCCAGGGAACCTGAGGCTGCACCCCCCTGCCTGGCAGAGCTTGACGGGGGACCCCACCTGGTGAGGCTTGATGGAGGACCTCAAGGCATGCCCCCTGCCCAGCGGGGCTTGACAAGGGTGGGACTGGCTGGGTCTGGATCTAGCCCAATGGAGGGGGGGCTGGGTCTGGGTCTCACGCAATTTTGAGGTGCATGTGGGTGGGCGGGGACTTGACTCTGGATCCCGTGGTGAGCCCCAGACTCTGACAGGAGGAAGGTTTTCATATATATTTTACTAATTTTCTTTCATCTCTGACTCTTCTTAATAGAGAAAGGGCAAATAGCAATATTAAATTATTTTCTCTAATTAATCCCCTTTTAATGTGCACGAATTTCATGCACCGGGTCACTAGTGTGATTATAAATGCCAGGTGTATTGAGCAGAAGCAGAATCCATTGTCCGGGGCATGTCACTTCCTGCCTCTGGTCCTTGATTCCCTATTCTGAGCTATGGCATCAATGATGTTACTCTAACAGGGCTGTTGTGAAGTCTGTGCTTGGCTGTGGACTGATGTGAGTCATGTCTACTCCTGCCTGTGGCCCAAATTGTAGCCAAGTTGGAAAATCTCCCTGGAGATGTCATTTCAGTCCACCAGAACTTGTCACCTGTCCAGCTTGTGGGCCTCAGCCGCAATCCAGGGCAGCCTCTGGCAGGGAGGAGAATTGCTCAGGAAGGTGGTGAGGCTGGCATTAGGGAAGGAAGCAGTACCGTACACATCTCTGCCCATCCCCGCCCCCTGCCCCTCCCCACTCTCTGCATGCCTGATCTGTGGATGAGGATACTGATGGTCAGGAACAGTGGCAGAGCAGTCACACCTCTGCCTGCAATACTTGCAGCCTAAGCTCCAAACATCACATGTTACCCCTCAGAAGCCAGGGTGCTCATACCAGCCAAGAACTCCAAAGTCAGCAGAGAGTGCAGGCCCCCTGACTCCTGACCACCAGGCTCTGGTCTCACAGTGGTGGAGAGAGTCCCAGCAGGGGCATCAAAAGGCTGAGTTCTTTTCTGCCTGACTGCACCACCTGAGGTGAGTGCTTCCCCATTGTTAAGCGGGACACTTCTCAGTCTCCTCCAAGGGCTATTGGGAAGGCCTGGAAGGTGGGGGAGGTGGGTAACAGAGCTAAGGGATGAAGGAAGCTTCTAACCCCAGAAGGGAAGGCTGGTATGGTTCCCCAGCCTGGGTCTCATTGTCAAGGGAGGGAAGGAGAAAGGAGATGGCCCAAGAGGACAGGGATTGGGAGGAAAAAAAGCATCTGCTGAGCCCAATCCCACCCACCTGCCATGAGAATGAGCTCAAAATTTTGGTTCTCCTTCCATCCCCACAGCTCCACCTCCTCTCTTCCTCCCCAGCCTCAGCAAAGGCCCCAAGCTGTCACCTCAGCTCACACCCATGGCCTTCCCCATCTGCAGCCTGCAGAGCTGAGCAAAGCCACTGTGGGTGAGGGTGGGAGACAACACACAAGCTGACGAGGGGCTACTGAGATGACCCCTTCAGGTCTCAGAGACTTGGGACCGGAAGCCCCAAGCCCCAACCCCCCAATTTGGAGATGAAGTTATTGAGACCCAAAGAAGGGAAGGAATGTGCCCAAGGGCGAGCAGCTCAGGTAACCCACCCAGCTCACATCCTCCCACTGCAGGCCCTCAGGGACTCCCCTTCCCCCGGAGACCTCACCTTCCAGAGCCCACAGGTGGTACTTCACCAGCTCCACCACCTCCTGCCTGTCCTCTGAGAGCACAATCCCAAAACCAGCCAGCAGGTAGGAGACGTCCGTGGTGATGCCCGCCCTCACTTTCTGGATGGTGGGTACCACACCCACCAGCAGCAGCAGGGCCACCTGGAAGAACCCAGAAGGAGAGCACCAGGGTCTGGCTGTGCCGAACTAGGCACTCCCATTCCAGGAAAAGTGTTTTCTGAGTCACAGGGAAGACTCTAGGGAGCACACGGGCTGCATCGTTCCTGGCACCCATCAGTGTTCTGATCTGCTCCCAAGAGCAGTGTCCTCATGCCTGTGGTCAGCATGTTACACACAAATCCAAGTTTAGCTAATAGGCCAGAGGTGTGCTTTCAGGCAGCACAACGACTGTCTGTCAATCTATATCAGTCATCTATCTTAAATGTCAGAATACAAAATTTCCAACTTTTCTACATTGGACAAAGCAAAGTGTCCTATGTATGAGCAGAGGCATTGAAGACAGGCTTGGACTCAGACGTTGGCTGCCCTGGGATATTAGCTGTAGGAACTTGGCCCAGTCAAATTCACCTCTCTGAGCCTCCATTTCTCCCCTCTGTAAAACAGAGAAAAACCATACCTGCCTCCTGAGATTCTGGTTGGTTGGGTGGTTGGTTGGTTGGTTGGTTTGTAAGGGGTGGTGGTGATGGTAGTGGGGATTTATCAAACACTTGTTATTTCACTAAATCTTCCCAAATTCCCAACGATGAAGGTAATTTCTTCCACTTTTAGCTGAGCCAAAGGGTTTAAGGAGGTTGACTAACTTATGCAAGTCATACAGGAGGTAAATAATGAAGCTAGGATGTAAACCCTTGTTCATATGATTCCAAAACTCATGCTCCGACTGTATGAGTCCAACAAGCGTTAACGCCTCCTCCCTCTGGGTAGGCCAGCTCTCTCAAGACATCAGAAACAGCTGGGCAGGATTGTGGGCCACGCTTTTGGAGAGCTGAGCTGGGCCTGAGCCACCCGGACTTGGGAGTCCAGAGGCAAATGGCACTGCAGAGGCAGGACATACCTGGTACATGGCCGTCCCAGTCAGGGTGGCTGAAAGCACAAGCATCCGTGGGAGTCGGAATCCTGCAGTTCCCAAAAAAGAAGGGCACGGTGAGCCTAGCACCACCCAGGCCAGGAGCGCCCACACCTCCTCAGGGGCCCAGGAAAAGGGCCAGGGCTCATAGGACCCTGGACCACCCAGGCCAAGCCAGGCCAGGGGCTCAGGGCTGTTCTTCCCGATGACGAAGTTCTGAGGGTGGCAGGAGCTGACCTGCCACTGTAGCTGCTTTGTGCATGGGAAGGGGGTGGTCACCTGTCACTCTGGACCTCAGCTCCCACTCCATACCTCGCTGTGGAGTGTAGATGTAGTGTCTGAAGCAGATCCAGGCCCGGGACAAGAAGCCATGCTTGGATGTGTGGGAGCTGCAGAAAGACCCAGGAAGTGGAGAAGACTCAAGGGAAGCCCCTGCCCCGAGACCCAGAGTTTTGTCAGTTCATCTCTGCCCCACAAGCCTGCCCATTGCCAGCCTCCCAAACAAGCCTCCCTAGCTAGCCCTGCCCGCTGGCCCAGAGGGTGTGCCTAGAACCTCACCTGCTTCTCAGCTTCTTCAGGCAAAGGAGGGTCCTCAGGTATTCCTCAGGGTAGCTGCTTTGCAGCCTCTGGGGGGACAGAGAGATGAGACCTGCCTTGAGCCATCCCTGGAGCCCTGGCTTAAGGTACCACAGTGGGCACCCAGTAGGTGCTCCATGAAAACCTCTTGGTGGTGGTGGAGTGCAGAGAAGGGCCAACCTATGGGTTGAGGCCCATATCTCCCAACACTGCCCTTTCCTCCTCCATAAATACAAGCTTAATCGGTCTCCTATCTAAGAACACTCAATGCTGGGAAGTTCTTCCTAAGGTCTAGCTCCAACCCTCTCCTGCTTTACTCAGTCACATCTCATCAGTGTTTCCCTCTTGGCGCTCACACCTCTGCTAACTGAGACTGGGCAAAGAGAGACTGTGTTCCACGGCACATCCCTGATCAGGACGCAGGAGGGGCCGTTCCAGGTCAGATGCCTAGGCCTCTCCTACTCGAGGGAGAGCACAAGGGTAATTGGATTTGTCTAAGCCACATTCCAGGCCTTAAGCTGACTTCCAAGTGGCAGAGACCAATGGGAACAGGGGGTGAATCCCTGCCCCCATTATTAGGAGAATATAGGCCATTGTCACCTGTTGCCATAGCAACTCTGGGATCCAGGACAGGTGTGAGTCAGCTCAAAGCTTGGCTGTGTCCTTTGAGGCTTAAACTCTTTGACTAAGTGCCAAAGAGGATTTTATTTCTCCCAAGACTTCTCAAGAGGAAACCCATGCAATAGGGGGAGAGGCAAGGCAGAGAAGATGCCTGGAAGGGGAGGGGGACAGATTCAGCAAGGCAGGGCCGTGCCTGGTGCACATGTATCCTGGGGAGCCAGCGGTAAGAATGGGGGGACAACAGGCTTCCCTAGAAGATAAGGAGGAAGTAGTGACAAATATTCAGAACTTGCTACATGAAAGCTAAACCCAGTCAGGTGAGCCCATGGGGACCCAGGGTGGCCCCTGTAGAACCTGAGCCCACTCTGGCCTCTTCTCCCCTCATCCTCCATCCCTCCTCAAGGACCTCGCTCCTTCTTGAGCTTCAGTCCCAGGCCCTCTCCTGAGCTCCAGGCCTTGGTTCAGCTGCTCATCAGACCCTCAAAATGCAAACTAACACACTGTGCATGGTCCCCTGTACTCCTGCTCTCATCTAGTGCTCCATATGTCAGCAACTGGCACCACCACCTCCCAGCTCTGTCCTGGATGCCATCCTTCTAGCCTTCCCTCAGCTGAAAAGTAACCAGTCTTTTTCCCCTGTGTCCTCGGGCTTTCTCAAGGGCCTCTGTGGAGCAATTTCCTCTTCCTCCTCTTTCACCAGGAAGAGTACCTGACTCCGTCTCCATCCGCGCTCCCATGCACTTGGATGAGGCCCAGTTGTTCCTTTCACCTTGCTGTAAACATGGGCTGCTGCATCCAGCTCCCCCAGCTCACTGGGAGTTTCGGGGTCAGATGCAGTCAGTCAGCTCCTGGTCCACAGCACCCAGCCCCGGGCCTGGCACTTGGTAGGTGCTCAGAAGTCTTCTTAATAAGATTATCACATCTCTTGACACAATGTACCCATCCATCTACCCCAAACTTCAGAAATATTTGCTGAGTGTTTATTGTGTACTAAGACTTACTGGGTGTTGCCAATCAGGCATGAACACATGAACAAAACAGACAAAACCCATCTCTGCCCCTTTATTCATGCTTTTTCCAGTGCCCGCAGTGCTTTCTCTTTATTCTCTCCCCATTCCAGATCCCGCCTGTTCCTTCAGGCCACTGCTCAAGTCCACCTCATCCAAGAAGCACCCCCCACCCCACCCCCCCACTCCCTTATCTGACATTAGCCAACTGAGAGTTGATTCATTATGAAATTCTGCCCTGAGTGCTTCCTGGATCATGGCAGTCTCTGCAGGCTCCTCACAGAGACGAGGCTCCTGACTTGTCTCATGTCTCCAGTTGGATCCCAGGGGTTCAGAATCAGAGCTACGACTTACTGCCTCTGGCCCAGTTCTCCTTTGTTAAATGGATAAGAACAGGTACTACACTTGATCTTAGCCAAAAGGCCAAAAAGTGATGCAATTCTCCTTTGTTGAGTCCCTACTGTGCACGTAGCTCAGTGCCCCACATATCTTGGGTGCCATCCCAGGGCCTGGCCTAGCCTTTGCCTTAGGAGGGAGGACTAACCAGTTACTTGGCAACTCAGAAAACCTTTCCTGAGACCTGCTGCACGCTGGGTCCTCCACCAAGTATCACCACACATAGAGGCCAACAGACAAGGGAGCACAGCCCAGCCCCTTTACCTCCGAGCCCGCTCCTGTCCTATGGCTGAAGCTTCTCACTAGCTGCATCGGGTACCAAAGGCTCAGGAATCCAAGGCCCAAAAGGAGAGGCATGGAAGCCAGCAGGGAGTAGTACTTGTAGATCTGTATGGACAGACAGACACCAGACACACCTACCTTCTGCCTTCCTGCCCAACGGAAGGCCAGGGTCCATTTCCCTCCCAACCTCGCCCAGGGCTCTGTGGGGGGTCTGGGTGCCATGGAAAGGCTCTGGTTCTACCACCATCACCCACCCCAACCAGGGCGCTCGGGACAGTCACGCTCACTTCACCTCTCAGGCCCCAGGCGCTTGGACTCCCAAGGCCCGTAGAGGAGCCAGGAGGAGGTTGTGTAATCCCCTCTGCCCCCCTGGGGAGCTGCAATGGCGCCTGAGACAGATGTCCCCTCTTTCTGTTCCCGTGTTCCTGACACTTTGGTCACAGGCCCCTGAAAATTAGACAAAGGCCTGATTTTGTCTATGCACAGTTTGCAACATGGTCCTCAGGGAAGTACATGCCCTACCTCCTGGCTTTGAGGTATCTGTCCCTGAAGTCTCAGGGCTGGACTTCTCATACATTCACTCACTTATTTGTTAGGCAATCCTTTTTATTGGGAGCTTAGTATGTACCAGGTTCTGGGTGGTGAAAAAGATCAATCAAGTCCCTGCTCTCAGAGAAACCAACTAATCTTCACCTCTACCCTGAGGCATTGGTAATATCAACTCCATTTCCAGGAAGTTGACATGGTTTCCTCAAAGCACTTAGTACCACGTGGAATCATTCTGTACATTTGTTTATGTCTCCCCCTCTGAAATAGCAGCTCTTGGGATGCCAAGAACCTCATCGGCCTTGTTCACAGCTGTATTCCAGTGTCTAGAAATGTCCCTGGTATGGATTTTGTGCTTTAAATATGTTTGTTGACTAAATGAATGGATGAGTGAATGAATAAATGAAGCTGGATTCAAACTTGGTTTGTCCGACTCCAAAGCCTACATCTCCACCCTTTGGGCTCTAGGCTGGGCAGCTTCACATCCCTAGCCAATGGCCAGTGAACCAGATAAGGTTTTGGAATTCTCTGAGACCATGCCCTCCTCAGTGCTTGCCACCCTCCATCTGTCTTCATTTCCCCTCCAGCCTGGCCAACAGAAGGCTAGGGGATCGACAATGGGGGGATTTCAGGCTTCCTTTTCCATCTCCTCTATCCCCATCTCCTCCCTACTGCCTCCAGACTAGAAGCCCCAGCTACCTTGTCCCATAGAGGGGCTGTGTGCAATGACATGTGTTTTAAGGAGTGGACTCCTGTGTACAGTAGAAGGTGGCAGGAAAGCCCAGCATACAAATAGAGATGAAAGGAGCCATGCTGGCATAAGCAGCTCCTCCACGTCCTCTGCCCCAGCCCTCATGAATCAGTAGTTACCTTGGGCGCCTGGGGACACTCTGCCTTCTGCCAGACCTGGACTCCAAAGTGAGCCCAGGACAACACACTGCCCAGCAGGTGTGCGGCTACATGCCTGACTGTGGCACAGGCGGCCAAGGAGTAGTAGAAGGCAGGGTAATAGAGCAAAGCCAGCATCTTCCAGGGTCCTAGAAGGCAAGAAGGGCAGAATGAAAATTATAGAGGGGCAGGTGTGGACTGAATCCAGTCCAGCCAGACCTCTCTCATGTCTCCATCTTCCAAGTCCCTCAGGTGGTTCAGTAGGTAGAGCCCGGTATTCAAATCCAGGCTCTGACTAGTATCAGCTCTGTGATCTTGAGCCAGTTACCTCTTGGAGCCTCAGTTTCCCCATCTGTAAAATAGAAGTAATAGGACTAAATTAGCAAAAACAAAATAAGAAGTTCTACATACAGTGCTCAGCATGGTGTCAAAGTTAGTACTAAATATACAAGCTACTACTTTATTATTGTCTCCTTCTCTGACCCTCAGCATCCTTCACTATAGAGTGGGGCTAATGTCCACACTTTGTGGAGTCATTGTGAAAACTGGATGATCTAAAGAGGTCATGTCCCATGCCTCTCCATGGCAGCTGTCCTTATTACCATCACCTTCTTGAGCTCAGCTCACTTCTCCTGGACCCCTTCCTATGCCACTCCCCGCCCTCCTTCATTCTCACTGCGGGGTGGCGGGAACCTGAGTCTTGGGCACTCAGGCTGTGCCCATGGAACAAGAGAGTTCCCTACATCTTGGAGGTGGGGTTTGCACAATAATAGAGGAAGCAAATAGGGCAGTATTGACCCAATGGCTGGGACCAACAAAGGGAAGCTTCAGGTATTGTGGAGGGACAGTGGGTGAAGTAAGGGGACAGTGTCTTCTTGACAATGGCTCATGAATGTAATGGGGAGCAACTTGGTTCACTGTAGAAGAGCCCTGCCCCAATAGTCCGGATTCCCACCCCAACCCCATCCCATCAACCCAGGCCCACACCACTGGGTACCTCGGCTGGATGGTGAAGTCAGGGTGAGGAAAGGCAGCGGGGCCTCGGCCGAGAGCAGCAGACACAGGGAGCTGAAGAGGACCATAAAGACAGCAGCGGGTACGGTCCAGGGCCCATCCACAGCCAAGAAGTCCACAGGGCTGGTGCAGGGGCAGGGGCAGGACAGGAGGGAGTTGCTCAGGCCTAGTACCCCATTACCTCATGCCATGTTCCATAAACTGGGGAAGTAGAGCCGGTCCCACTTTCCAGGTAGGGAATTGGAGGCCCTTCATCCATTCATTCCACAAACATTTGTGGAATGCCTTCTATGTATCAAGTTCTGGGCCCTGTGACAAAGTGAGTTAGGAACATCCCCCCAGCACAACAACAACAACAACACACACACACACACACACACACACACACACACACACATGAACAAGCCTGAGCACAGCTCCCTCCACCCACCCTGGCAGTTCCAGGAAACAGCTACCTCCACACTAATTGCTCTGTTTGGGCTGGCAGACTTTCAGAGAGCTCCAAGAGTCACAACATCCTTGCACAATGTCAACGCCCTGGCCTGAGTGTGACCCTGGGGTAGAGGGCAGACAGAGGACACAGCTGTCCTAGGCATCACCTCCCTGGCTCAGGTCAGGCCACAAAGACCCTCTGCTTCTATGGTCCATCTTGCCCTCATGCCCTGAGACCTCCATTCTGCTTCACTCTCCCCCAAATCCTCCCCTAGTCAGGGTAGAAACCCCAGTTCCCCCACAAAGTCAGCATGTAGGACCCACCTTGGTGTGCAGCCCCAGCCTGAGGTGCCAGGTTGCCTACACTGGGGCTCCAACCACCACCTCCCCCAACCCTTTGGTGTCTCCCACATAAGTCGGATCAGGGTCATCTCCTCAGGGTCATTTCCTGAGGTTCATCACTGTCCCAGGCTCTGGGGTTGCAGGGCTGAAGAGTCAGGGGGAGAAAGTCCCTCAGAAATCTGCCGTTAGCATCAGGGTCCAGATGAAACCCTCAGGGGAAACGAGGTTCATGATGGTGCCGCGTGATCATGGCCTGTCCAGACCATGAATCACCTGACAAAGTGTGTCCTGGAGCCGGGCCCTGTTGGGTTCTGGTTTCTTGGGGTTTGGAACAGGAGCAAGTGAACCTGAGTGGGTCCCTCCCCCTCCCTCTGGTCATTTCGACTAAACCTGAAGATCTGGGTGGGGATGGGGAGTGCCCCAGGCTGAGAGAAGAGGGAGTGTCCTGAGGCCAGAACTGGTACCTAAAAATCACCCCCCAAGCTGGGCCCCCTGAGTGGGGGTGCCCAGGCCACGGCACCAACCTGGGCAGCCCAGACCTGCTGTGTCCGCCATGGGGCCAGAGCTGTCGGCACCTCCCCAGCATGGCCAGCAGCAGCAACACAACCACCTAAAGGAGAGCACAGTGGAGGGTGTGGAGTGCCCAGGCCTTCCCTGATGGGAGTCTGGAGGCTTGGCCTCACTACCCAAGAACCCCCCCCCCCCCCATTCCCAATGCATACTCATGTGGCATCTTGGGGACTGGCCAAGAGGTGACAAAAGTCTGGGAGGTTGGACTTGGCCTGCATCCTGGTTTGGGTTCTGACCCTGTGAGAGCCCCCTCCCACATTTTGGGCTCCCAGGTGCTCCCTTCATCAGCCCCAGCAGGAAACACAAGTCATGTTGCCCAGGCTGGCAGCAGGTTGCAAGCCAGTTTGGACTTAGGTTAGACTCACCGACAGCACGGCCAAGCAGGTATGGAGGAGGCCAGGCAGCACGCTGGGGTGACAAGAGGGCACTACCCTGCAGATCAAGTGAAGGCTGGTCATGCCTGAGTAGGGACTGCTTAGGTAGGCCACCAGGTCTGGGGTTCCAGGTTGTCTACACTGGGGCTCCATCTCCCTCAACCCTTTGAACTCTCTTACACAAGCCTACCCAGTTCTGCCTTCTTGGGGTCATTCCAGGGCTCTCATGCTCCTGTGGCATGCCAGCCTTATGCCAAGCTCTGAGATTCCAGGGCTAAGGGAGACAGGGGGCTCCCAGGGGAAGTCTCGGAAGAAACAGATTGAGCCAGCTGGGCTGAACCTCTCTTCTTTCTCACCCAGATCCTTCCTATCCTTCAGGCCCACTTGATTCCCCCGCTCCTCCAGGAAGCCTCCCCAATTGCTCCAGGCATCACAGACCTCTTCTCAGAACTGTGGCTGAGCATATGGCCTAGGTCAAACAATCAAGCACTTGGTCCTACAATTTGCCCTCCATTGACTGGTGTCTGAGTTTGGTCTGTATCTGACTGGAATGATCTTCCTTAGTCTTTTGGAACTTAGATCTCTCCTGTTCCCTTTTATTAAAGGGCTTCCATGTACAGCTGAGCAGTTTGCATACTGCACAAGGATGCCCAGCCAAGGGAACAAGTGGGGTCTGAAATCCAGGTCGCACTGCTCATCAAGCACTGTGCCTACTGAGTTGCATTCATCTAAATGGGGGTCTCTGTTTCTAATTGCCACAAAGGCTTCCATGGCCTGGCAGAGGACCTGCTCTGGCCATAGCTGAGTACACAGGTGGGTCCATGTGGAGATAAAGGGATCAATGGGCACAAGAAAGGCTCCCGCTTCCTCAACTGGATCATGGCAAAGGAAGGGTAGGATTCCTGAGCTCAGAGCTGGACCTGGACTTGGCAGAGCAGACAGGACTGGTCCCTGGGGAGGAGGAGACTCCTGAGTTTGCACAGCTAGAGCCTGGGAGGACATCTGTGAGGGCAAGGCCAGCAGGTGCTGCAGCTGGGCCCTTCCTGCCCAGCCAACCATCTGGGCGCCCTCCTGTTGTGTGAGGAGGAGTCCCAAGGTCATGTCTGCGGGGTGAGCTCAGAGCCCTATGACTCCTCTGGAACAGCCCAGTCTTCCCAGAGCTTGCTTTCTCTCAGAAAATCCCAGAGGGCGAGAAGCAGGAAAAAGCCTGGTCACTGGGCTTGTCCTTGGGGTGGGGGGACCGAATAAGTCTGTTTTGTGCAACTTCTTGGCCAGGGCAGAGCTGGCACGTACTCATGGGCAGGGCAGGTGCCATGTAGGAATCAGGTTCCCACTGTCTGAGCTCAGGCCTTACACTCCCACTTCTAACTCTGAGGCCCTTTACTCCAGCATATGGGGTGGGGCTTTGGGTGAGAAAGGGCCTCTCTCAGCCCCAAGAGCTCATAGCCACCTTTGTAGCCCTCTCAGCATGCATCTCCGCATCTGACTGGGTCCTGCTCAAACCTGTCCCCCTGTTAGCCAAGGCAGGGGCTCAGCAAAGTATCCCTGGAGCAGCTTGGCCATTTTCCCACTTACCCCAAACCTAAAGCCCCCACATGGATCCTCTTCAGGCCATATTTGGGGAACCCCTGGCCCTTTTTGTATCATCTGGGCCTCCCATCTACCTCTTAGCTCAGTTTGGCTTAGGCTCATGGACCCTCAAATGATTGAGGTCTGAGCAACAGAAATTTGGCCAATGGCTCATGGGCCGGTGTTTTATGCTGTGGGACAGACAGAATGGCACAGACACAAGGAACACCACCTCAGGGAGGGTGGGGAGCTTGATCCTGGAAGACACACAAGCAGATGCTAAAGGATGCAGAAGAGGGAGAGAACCTTGGGGCAGGTGTCAGAGGCAGTGGTATTTGCTTTAAGTTTGAAAGATGGACAGTGTTCAGGATTTTAGGAAATTTCTTCTTCTTTTTTTTTAATCCTTACCTGAGAATATGTTTTGTTGTTGTTGTTGTTGTTGTTGTTGTGTTTTTTTGTTTTGTTTTTATTGATTTTAGGGAGAGGAAGGGAGAGAGAGAGAGAGAAAGAGAAACATCGATGTGAGAGAGAAACATTGATCAGTTGCCTCCCGTATGTGTCCTGACTGGAAATCGAACTCACCACGCTTTGGTGTACAGATGATGCTCAAGCTAAGAGAGTCACCCAGCCAGGACAATTTTAGGAAATTTCTGTTGCTAGACTTGAATATAAATAACAACAGTAGCTGGGAACTACTGAGCACTGACTAAGTGCCAGGCACTGTTTGTTCCATGGATTAACTCAGTTATTACCTAAGAGGTGTATGCTATTGGTATCCCTCTTGTGTAGACAAGAAGGCCAAGTCTCAGAGGAGCTAAGTATGTTGCCCAAATCACACAGCTAGTCAAGTGGCAGAGTCAGGATTCAAACGGAGATAATCTGGCTCTGGCACCTGATCTGACTGGGAGGTGAGAAGTTACATTGAACCATCTGAAATTGCCACTTCTGTACATCAGAAACAGTTGAATATCAGCATTTGCAAATGGTTCCGCATATATAGTCGCTGGGGAGTGGAAATGGCAGGCTGTATCTCCGAGGTGTTTATGAGGAAGAATGTACCTGCTTTGATGTGGAGAAGCAGAGGAAAGGCGGGTTTCTGGAATGGCTGTAGTGAGCACCTGAATCAAATGAGGTCCAAGGATCGGAGGCTTGGTCTTGGACCCTGAAGGACAGAGGCCGACTGCAGTGTGGTGAGGACACAGAGGCAGAGAAAGAACCAGACAACTGTTTCTAGAATTCAGCTCTGAGTGGGAGCCTCCAGGGGCCCCATCCAGAGGGGGCACAGAACACACCTCTGTGGGTGAGAGGGAAGGCTGACTGCCTGGGGGAGGTCTGGGGCTGTGAGGTCCCAGAGACCTGGAGCCCTGCTTCCTGACTTCCCCCACTCACAGCAGAATGGCCTGCAGATGACCCTGGCATCCCGTAGGGAGTCCATGAGGAAAGCCTCTGATTCCGCCTTCCAGGCAGCCCTTTGAAGCCATGCGGAGGTGAATGACATTCTTGGCAGCTGCCACAGGCATATTTGTGTCCCCAGGCTCTGGCTGGGATGCTCAGTATTGATGATGAGTGGATAGCAAGCAGGCACACGTCAAGCTGGGCACATGACTGGCCAGAGGGACCTCTGTGGTAGAAAAGGCCAGCTCAGCTTATGTGGATCAATCCCTTGCCCATGGGAGACCCAATGACACATCCCATCCCCATCAGACTCACCACCCCTGCCCTGACGTCTTCAACCAGGTCCTGGCACCATAGGGGCACGAGGATAAGTGTGAACAGGAGACTGAGTCCATCCCAGTCACAGTCACCAGGGCCTACCAACCCCAAGTCCCAAGCCTGCTGGGGCACATGGAGGCACGGAGGGGGACCATTGTCAGAGCTCCTCAAAGCTTTGGTGCTCCATCCCCCTGGGATGTCTGACTCACACAGGCTGGTGAGGTGAGCCCAAGTTCACCTCCTTGGGATTCCCCTGAGCTACCTGCTTCCTGCTCCCACCTTTGAGGGGGTGGTGGAGAGGAGCCAGGCAGCTTGACTTGGTTTGGCTAAGTGAGTAAGTTCAAACAAACTTCATTCCTCTCTGCAGTGGGAGAAGTGAGCTCTGCATTCTAGATGCCACCCATATTAGAAGCAGTACTCTCCACTGCCCAGTCCCTGCACACACCAACTTTATTCTAGGGCCATACCTAAATACCCAGCCACAGGGCTGGCCCCAGGTGCATGGCCCCAGCCAATGACCAGACCGGGAGGCACTTAAGGTTACAGCTTCACATTAGGGCCTTAACCCAGGTCCAGGTCTGTGTCCTCTTGGGGCTCCTGGGCCCCTCCCCATTCTGCTGCTCCCCCCACTCCATACATGTGCAGCAGGGTCAGCCAGAGAAGGAGAGGAGGGACACACCCTTGCTGACAGCAAGGTTGCTTTCCCTGTGGGCAGAGCCCCGAGTCCCACAAACAGCTCCTTCCTCCAGGCCTGAGTGGAGCCCCCGCTCCTGCCAGGTGGCCCAGGGCTGGCCAGGCCATGGCCCAGCCCCTGAGGAGGCTTAGGAACATTTCTCCTTCTCCAATTTCTTGTTGATGAAAAACAGATGTGCATACATCTGGCATGGCAACCCCCAGCCTCACCTTTCCAGTTCCCCCGACCCTCAGAGCAGGGAGGTGGGGGGTGGGGCCAGGGATAGAACAATGAGGGGACCACTGGGCTCTGGGGCCCTCCTGTGGAGGCACAGCATGTGGGGGCACAGGGAGGCCCAGCTCCCCCACCAGGTGCCCAGACTAAACAAATGTAGAAATGGTCCGGGAAAAGGCTGTGGCCTGCCTCCGCAGGGGACATGAGCTGCGCTGAGGCAGCCTCCCTCCTGGCTGACCCCAGCACTCCTGCTAAAGAACAGGATCTCCTCAACCTCACAGATTCTGAGGCCAGCCAGAGAAAGCAGGCGTGGCCTGTTTCCGCACATCCCCTCCCCTTACCCTCCCCACAACCTCCCGCCTTCTTCCTTGGTTCTCTGCCTCTCCCTTCCCCCAGTCTGCCCAGAGAATCTGACGTTTGCTAACACCACACCCCAGGTGGTCACCACAGGGCCCAGTAAACCCTTTAAGGCAGGCCCACCTTACCTCAACCACTCACCCAGCACTCTCCATCCTGGCTACAGCCCTGTCACCCACTTGGAGGATGGGGCCCAGGGATCAATTTTAAACAGGTGCTTTTGAGGTGACTAGCCTGGCCAATTCCCCACCTCAAGTGTCTTAACACATGGACAAGGGCTGTTGTTCCATGTAACTGATGAGGAGATGCAAGCCCAGAGATGCTGCGCTTTGCCGTGGGTCACACAGCAGATGAGTGGCAGAGCCCATCTTAGCAGCCCGTGCACAAGTCTTCCCTGTTCCCCATCAGTGTCTCTGCCACTGCACCACACTGGCCAGAGCCGGGGGCCCCACTTACCCTTCAGGCTGCAGCTCCTGGCTGTCCTGGGGCTCAGCGATGTCCCAGCTGCCGTAGGAATAGTCTTCTGTGGCCCCGGAGAAGGTCTGGTTCCCTGCTGCTCTGGACATTCTCTGGCTCTTCTCTTCTGACCCCCAGACAAGAGGGGGAAAGTCTACAGATGTGAATAGAGGCTTAGGAAAAAAATAAAAAGAAAGAAACCCAAACAAAGAAGCGTTTCTCTTTAATCCTCAAGGTTACTTCCTTGCTTTTAGCTCTCTGGGAATGTGGGCCTGGGCGGCTGGCACGGGAGGAGGGGAAGGGCTTCTCTTGTCCTTTCTTGTCACCTCCGCCAGGTTTGCCTGGTGCTGCAGAAGGCAGCTATCCCTTGAGAGTAGTTGCCCTGGGGGTCCTCGAGCTCTTGTCTGTCTGTCTGTCTGACTGACCACCAGCAGGCCTTTGTTCAAAGGACCATTTTCAAAGAAGTTGTGTCCAATCAAGACCCTCTCTTCCTTCCCCCTCCTCAAACCCACCCAGACCGACCCACAGACACTCTCAAGGAAGGGCCAGGGAGGAAGGAGCTGCAGAGATGAAAGGGTGGGCGGGCTGCAGGGCGGGCTCAGCCAGTCTGCTGGACCCTCCCAGCTGGATTCCTGGCCCCTCCTGCTCTTGGAGGTCCAGCCCACCCCCACCCCCCTCCTTTTTCAGGCTTTCTCTAGACCACCCCTTTGGGCCTCTGTGGTGGGAACATACCATGGTCCTGACAAAGACACCTGGGAGGCGGGTGGTGCTGATCTCCACTGGCTCCCAGCCCAAGGGGTGTAGCAAGGAGGGATCTGTCCCGGACTTCAAACACAAGTACCTGCCTTCATGCCTGCCCCAAAGCTCCCACACCTTTGCCAGCCATACCTGCAGTCCTCCATGCTCACTCAAGTCCAGTATGGCCATCTGGCATTTTAGCAGCCCAAGGAGACAGGTGGGGCTGCAGGACGGAGGCAGGGAGGGAGCCTGTGCATTCCTTCGCCCTGGTTTCCATGAGGACGCAGCATGTGTCTCACTGGTAAAACTTTCTTTTCCAACTTGATTTCACAGGGAGATAGCTCACCCCCATAAGGCAAGAATTAGTCCTTTCAACAGGAACCAGACCCATGGGAGGCAAGAACCTCATCTGCCTCCTGCCCCTTCCAGGGTACAGAGTGAGGGTGAGGAAGACAGGGCCTGGGCAGACGCTGGGGATACCTCTCCATCTTGTCTCCCCTGAGAAGACATCCCTGTCTGCTCCCTTCCCACTCCTTGTTCTAGCAGAGGGTAGGAGAGGGGGTGGGGGGCAAGATGCAGAGAGCAGTTAGTTCTCAGGCCCCTACCCCTGAGTGGGGGGTCAGGACCCCTGAATCTTTGAGGGTCTGTGTCCTTCCAGTACCCCACAGGGGCCTGGGCCCTGGCCCTACCCAGCTTAGGCATTTGTTCAACAAGCTTTTTAAAAAAGACATTTATCCATTTAGTCTTTTAATATAAATTCATTGAACACCTACTAAGTGCCAGCACTGTTCTGGGCCCTGGGATGTGAGTGTTTATAGTTCAGGGGACACAGATGAGTAGATAAATGACCTCTCAAGTGTCTGAGGGTCATAAAGGGAAGGCAGACTGCCCTGACACGTCCCATGGGAATTTGGTCCAAGCGGGGGGAGTAGTCCTGAAGGAAGTAATCTTTGAGTGAAGCAGACGGTGGAGGGTTAGATGGAGGGTTAGGACGTGTATTCCCAATAGAGGGAATAGCATCAGTGAAGGCTCAGAGGGGTCAGGGCTTAATATCCTAAAGGCTCCCATCCAAATTCAGTAGGCAGACCCAGAAGGCCTCCAGATGTGGGCCTGAGTGCTCTGTGGGCCTTGATTCCTCCCTCTCCTTCCTAAATGGTTCCTCTTCCAGGATGAAGGCTCTGACCACCGCTCCTCAGCCCATAGAGATGTCAGCATCTGCTGATTCAGAGCTAACCTTGAACTTTATTTGATGCAGTGCCCCCAAAGGGACTTCCCGTGGTATCAGCCCCCTCCCCAGGGATAGCCCAGTGCCCAGGATATCCCCTCCCTCCTCAGTGGAGCAATGCAGAGGTCACCTCAGGGCTGGACTGGGAAAAGGAAGGAGTAGATCCAGGAGGCAAGAGCAGCATTTCTATGTCAGTGGGAAATGCCCTACCTGGGTTTGGGGCCTGGCCTTGCCCTGGGACCCTCAGTGAGTCCCCTGCGCCTCTCTGGGTTTAGGCTGTCTCCGTTCCGGGAGGGGTGAGCCACTAGCTTGGAGACTCTGGTGGTGGGCTCTCCCCTCCCTACCTTTGATGACGTTATGACCCAAGAATGTGGAGCCAGCACACTAGTCACTGGTTGTAGCAAGAGGTCAAAGAGAGCAGCTGTAACTGCCCAGGCATCCCCCATTGCCTTACACCCACACTCCTGCCCCCCAGATCTGCCATCCAATCTGGTGGGGGCAGGGAAGCAGGCTAGATCAAAGATCCATGGGTACTGGGTGGGCACATGGCTCAGGCTGGGAAGGGGAACCCACTTCTTGAGCCCAAAGTATCTCCTCAGCTTGGAGCTCACATCTGCAAATTGGGAGGGTTGGCTCTGAGGTGTTAGGCCTGCAAACTGGCAAGGAAAAGTGAGGAGGAGAAAAAGACGGTAATGAGGTGCTCCTAAGGAATTTCTCTGAAGGCCTGGCAGCAGAGTCCAGGGCCTGCCCTCTGGACATGGCTTTACAGTGGGACTCACACCTGAAAGAGGAGACCGGCACCTGCCACCAGGAGAGGGGGGACAAGAGAGAGGAGGCACTTGGGATACAGACTGCGGAAGCTAGGAGAGGAGGCGGGACGTGGAGTAAGGAGATGGCTTGGGCAGTCCTGAAGGCTTCCTGGAGGGGGCCTGGAGCAAGGCCCTAAGATCAGAGAAAGTCAGCAATGGCAGCTGGAATGATGTTTGTCTCAGGAGAGTTGGGAATGGGAGAGAGCAGGGCAGCAGTCAGGGTTACCCAGCTGTGGCCCGTTCAGATGAGGCTGATACTATAGTCAAGGATCAGCCCAGGCCAACCTGGAGTCCCAGTTGGGCACAGATTGGGGTGGCAAAACCCTGTTCACTGTGGGAAGGGGTCCCAAAAAGCTCCCAGGCTCTAAGCAGACAATGACCATATGCCATCTGGGCCTGGCACAGAGTTACCTGCCCCTCAGGCTGGAGCTGGCCCCTGGAGGCCTTGGGACAGAGTTTCCTTTGTCTCGATGTTTTTGTTCAAGTTGACATCTGAGGAATTTTTGCATCTAGAAACAGGCCCACGTGTGTGCCTTCCTCAGCCTGTGGTTATCAGAATTCTCAAAGGGCAAAGTGCTAAACTTAAAAAGAGTGAGCCAGAATGAATGGGAAGTCCAGGAGGAGCCCCAGAACTCCGAAACACCTCCAAGGGCCCCCGAATTCCCCAGAGGACCTACCTCCAGAATCTCAGCAATATCCCCAGAATTTTAGTAACATCACAAGAACCTCAGAACACCAATATCACCCCCATGAATCCCCAAAACTTCACAAACACACCAGAACATCTAAAACACCTCAGAACCTCGGTCACATCCAAAGCACCCTCAAAGTCTAGCAAATCAAGCATGGGTTGGGGCAAGATGGTCAAAACCATGATGAGCAGTTGTAGAAACCCAGAGACTCTCCCAGCCTAACCCTTGGAGCCCTGAGTCTTACATAAGTTCTATACCACCCAAACCTTAGTAAAGCCTCAGATCCTCATCAACACCTCGATCTCTGCAGCACAGCCGAAATTCCCAAGGAGTGCTTTGGTCCAGAAGTGGAGGGATAGCCCATGTGCCTGCTTGTGCAGCTTTGCCCCCCTGTGAGCCCAGAGATAAGGCTCCAAGGTGGGTTCAACCCCATGCAGGCCAGAAAGCTCAGGGTCTGCCCACATCCACACAGAGCACTTATACACATGTATGGAACTGCCCCCAGCACACACAGGTGCCTAACCCACCCCAGACCCAGCCTGATCCCATTCTGTGCCTGTAAGGAAGTATTGTTGGCTGCTAAGGTCATGTGATGAGAGTGTGGCCAGCTCTCTACTTCCTACCTCCCTTGTCTCATAGGAGCATCAGAAGTATCATGTGACATGCCCTTTCTGGAACCCTCCTGCTCCCTCACCAACAGTGTCATCAGAGCATAAGGGACTTAGGCCAGGCTGCTCTGATATGAGTGTGGACACTGGTGAGGAGGAGGAGGAGGGGAGCAGCATGTTCTTCCCCTCCCAGAGGACTATGCCAGAACTGACTCAGAGGAGGAAGGGTGGGGAGACATATTTCTGCTCAGGACAAAGGTAGCTTTTCTACTTTCACAGGGTAGTGAGCCCCTTATGGTGGGGGCAATACAGAAGAGATGGTAAGCTTTAGCTGTTTTTGCTCAGTGGATAGAGCGTCAGCCTGCAGACTGAAGGGTCCCGAGTTCGATTCCAGTCAAGGACACATGCCCAGGTTGCGGGCTTGATCCCCAGTAGGGAGTGTGCTGGAGGCAGCTGATCAATGATTCTCTCTCATCATTGATGTTTCTAGCTCTTTCTCCTTCTACCTTCCTCTGTGAGATCAATAACATATTTTTTAAAAAGAAGAAGAGATGGTAACATCAAGATACTACAGAAGATTTTCTGCCTTCAGAGGACTGCCCCAAAGGCCATGACAATTCCCCCAGCTATAAGAGCCATGGATTCTCCCTTGGGTAGAGCCCCATAGTCTGGCCTTGACATGTTGGCTTTGTGCTGGCCTCCTTCCTCACTTAGGACACTATGGATGGAAAAGGGGCCACATACTAACCTGACCAACTCAGGGAGACCTGTATGGCAGCCCTACAAACTCAGGGTAACCACATAGGATGGTCTGAAATTAAAATTTTCTAACTAAAAGCAGATCATGGCAGGTAGTTATGTCCTAGGCCAGTATTTTTCCCTAACAAAGGTCAATCTTTATCTTAACTGAGCCTGTCTGTTGTTTTTTTGCATCTATGATAACATACCTTTGGAATATCAAAGTAGTTTCTTTTCTTCCAGACCCCTCAAAACACAACCACTGCACCTGAGCAAAGACCACGATCCCCTCATTGTTATTGTTATCATGTTAATTGTTGACTGTTAACTATCCTATCCCCACCTGTGTAAAAGAAGTATATGTTCATTCATTTTACTTTTTATTCAATCCCAGAGGTTTCTCCACTTTGTTTTCTCTCTCCTCCCTAATCTATCATCATTGCATTTCTTGTAACCCCTTATTTATGTCTTCCCTTTTGATTCTGATGTATAAAATAAGTAGTGAAACTGCTGTTTTCAGGAGCATTTTCTCAAGCCGTTGAGATTTTGCTTCCTGACAATTGTTAGTTTGGCTCAACTAAACTCATAAAAATTCCTACAGGTCTGGACATTTCTTACATTGACATTTGCTTGGCACAATCGGAAGGATTCCCACCCAGGACCACCTGAAGACTTGGACCTATGCTTTGTTCCAGCAGGGACCCATTGTGCCCCACCAGATCCTTGTTTTGCTTCGGGTAAACTTGGGTGCGTTTCACTTGGAATTTAAGGTAAGAGGTCCTGCTTTTATTAAAGGAGCTCAAGGTCCTTTAGGATTTTATTAAAATCCTCAAGGTAGAAATAAAGGTTAAGGGTTGAAAAAACCCTGGCTAAGGCAGGACAGGAGGAAAAATGGGTGGCTGGTTTTTAACTTTGGCTTTCCAATTGGAATTGCCTTCTGAGAGTCTGAACAAAAACCTTTTACCACATAAATGAGAGCTTGAACTTGTTGGGCTCCAAAAATAAGAGGCACTTCCTCCCTCTACTCTGGGTATTCTTAGGTGACTACAAATCTTTGGGGAGGTGTGTCAGGGGCATTTTCCCATGATGTGCAGGAGCCCCATAGGGAATTCCAACTCAACTGTAATTAGTCAAATGACTCATCTGGGGACACACACATAAAGGTTGGTTACCTAGTGGTTGGAGTCCTCATGACTGTATTACATAGCTGGGGAGAGAAACCAAGACATATAAGAGGGTTGAATGCAACTTGGGAGCTGACAGCCCCTTGGAGTCAGCCCAGAAGCAACACACTTCAAACCACCATACAATATCCTTAAAAATTTGCTCTGACTCTGCAGATAAACAAAGAAAACTAAAATTAAAATGGGCAATGATGCCTCCAGGGCCAGAAACTCCCAGCCTCCATTAATACGCCTGCAGTTACACAATAAATAGGAAGCTTTTACTTGCAAGTACTTACAGAAATACAAAGATTTAACTAGAAATGATATCAAGATAAGATGGTCAAAATGAAATTTGGGAGGAAGGGCACCTAAATTAATTTTTGCATGTAAAATTAGAAAATGTCAGCTTTAAAATTAACTGAATGGCCCTGGCCAGGTGGCTCAGTTGGTTGGAGCATCCAAAGGCTGTGGATTTGACTCCTGCTCAGGGTATATACCTAGGTTGCTGGTTTGATCCCAAGTCAGGGCGAGTTTGGGAGGCAGCTGATCAATGTTTTCTCTTACATAAATGTTTCTCTCTCTCTCCCCCTTCCTCTCGCTCTAATAAATAAATGTGGGGAAGCAGAGGACAGGAGTTGGCTGAAGGTGCCTGGCCCTGCCTTTACTGTTCCAAACAAGTCTGAGCCCCTGGGTGTTTTACTAGAATCTTTATATTTAGACTTCAAAATGTCATTGCTTAAAGGACACCACAGACTCATGTGTTTTCTCCAGGATACTTACCCTGCTGATAGTATCTAATAGTTAATTTTAGTTCAAGCTGTTGTTACAATAAAAGCCTAAGGAGGCAGGTGAACAGGGCTGTTTGTTCCTATAGTGATCCTGGCTAATCAGTCCCTTAGCCCTCTCATTCACAGAAACGTGTGTCAGAGTAATCCATTCATCTGTTGCTCCGGATCTGCCAATCAGCCCCAGCAAATAAATAAATAAATAAATAAATAAATAAATAAATAAATAAAATTGAAAAAAATGGGAAATATATGTTGATTTAAAAATTAGAAGCTTTTAAGAGGGGTACAGATAAATTCCTGTCTCTGAACATACTGTCTTTGCACTAAAGAAGGCTTATGGGCCTGGCCAGTGTTGCTCAGTGATTAGAGCATTGGCCCATGCACCAAAGGTTCCAGGGTTCAATTCCTGGCCAAGGGCACATACCTGGGTTGCAGGTTCTATTCCCTGGCACCCAGCCTCCATCAGAGAGTATGTGGGAGACAACCAATCCATGTGTCTCTCTCACATTCATGTCTCTCTCTGGCTCTCTCCTCTCTCCCTTCCACTCTCTCTAAAAAGGCAATGGAAAAAAATATTCTCAAGTGAGAATTAACAACAACAACAAAAGGCTTCTGAAGTTAATAAATGCCAACACACCATCTACAGCTCCACTATATCTTTTGCTCTCTGAGTGTCCTTGTCTGGACTTAACCCCATCCCCTCCTTTCTTCCTTCCCCTTCTATCTTCTCTATATCTCCTCCACTACCACTCTCTACTGACTTAGGGGAAAAGGTGAATAGGAATTCAAACAAGGACAATCAAGGAATTCTAGCAGCTCCCTTTGGAGAAAAGCCGATCTCAGGCAAAGGGGAACCAGCAATTCTATAAGTCCCTTGGATGAGAACAGAATTAAGGAATCTACCTAAAGATTTCTCCATTTTTCTCTAGGACCCTGATGGGTTCACATAGGAATTCAATGTAACTGTTAAACATGTGATCCTGGCTAATCTGACCTGTCCAATTAATACCTACTGGTTTCTGGGAGAAAAAGCAACAGAATTACTAAATAGCGTTTGCTGGGAAACTCCTGTAGAAGAGCCTAATTTTATTGGAGAGAGCCAGGTCACCTTAAGAAGGGTTATAAAGCCCTGACCAGTATGGCTCAGTGGATAGATAGAGCGTCGGCCTACAGACTGAAGGGTCCCGGGTTCGATTCCAGTCAAGGGCATGTACCTTGGTTGCCGGCACATCCCCAGTAGGGGGTGTGCAGGAGGCAGCTGATTGATGTTTCTCTCTCATCGATGTTTCTAACTCTCTGTCCCTCTCCCTTCCTCTCTGTAAAAAAAAATCAATAAAATATACTTCTTTAAAAAAAGAAGGGTTATAAAAATCTGAAATGGGATTTAGATAGAGAAAAGAAACAGAAAGAAACTTAAGGTTCCTCCAAGGACTATAAGAGGCTGTTTTCCCTTCCCCTTACTAATAGTTTAGGAGAAATTAAATTACCATAAAAAGGGGACATTACTAAGGCCCTTGTAGATATTGGGGCTACTTTATCTATTCTTAACCACACCCAACTAAGTTGCCATATCCCTTGGAGTAAAGTTTCTGTGCAAATAGTAGGGATACCTAATCAACCAATGACTTTTTTTTAAATTTGTTGTTGACAGTATTACAGATGTCTACCAATATCTCCTCCTTTGCCCCACTCCACCCAGCCCCTGCCTCACCTGCAGGCCTTCCCTACACTATTGCCTGTGTCCATGGGCTGTGTCTATATGCATATATGTTCTTTGGTCCATCCCCTCCACCCCCATCCACTCTGAGATCTGTCATTCTGTTCTATGCATCCATGTCTCAGGACATATTCTGTTTGTTACTATATTTTATTCATTAGATTCCACATCTAAGTGAGACCATGTGATATTTGTCTTTCTCTAACTGCCTTATTTCACTTAGAAGGATACTCTCCAGGTCCATCCATGCTGTCTTAAAGGGTAAGAGCTCCTTCTTTTTTACATCCGCATAGTATTCTATTGTGTAAATGTAGATCTTTTTTTATCCACTCATCTACTGATGGGCACTTGAGCTGTTTCCAGATCTTAGCTATTGTAAATAATGCTGCTATAAACATAGGGGTGCAAATATTATTTTTTATTGGTGTTTTGAATTCTTAGGATAGGGATTTCTAGTCAAAAGGCAGTTCCATTTTTAACTTTTTGAGGAAACTCCATACTTTTTACAAATGTGACTGCACCAGTCTTCATTCCCACCAACAGTGCACCAGGGTTTCCTTTTCCCCACATCCTTGCCAGCATTTGCTGTTTGTTTATTTATGGGAAGTAGCCATTCTGGCAGGTGTGAGGTGATACCTCATTGTGGTTTTAATTTGCTCTCTCTGATGATTAGTGGCATTGAGCATATTTTCATGACTATTGGGCATCTGCATGTCCTCTTTGGAGAAGTGTCTATTCAGGTCCTTTGCCCATTTTAAAATTGGATTGTTTGTCTTCCAGGTGTTGAGTTGTATGAGAGTACTTTGTATATTTTGGAAATTAGCCCCTCATCGGATGTATCATTGGTGAATATGTTCTTCCATAAGTGGGTTCCTTTTCTTTTCTTTTCCTTTTCTTTTCTTTTCTTTTCTTTTCTTTTGATGGTGGTTTCTTTTGCTATGCCGCAGTTTTTAGTTTGATGGAGTCCCATTTCTGTGTGTTTTTTTCTTTGTTTCTCTTGCCCTACGATATGTATTGGTAAAAATACTGCTATGTGAGATTTTCTTCTATGATTTTTATGGTTTTGTGACTTACATTTAAACCTTTTATCCATTTCAAGTTTATTCTTGTGTATGGTGTAAGTTGGTGGTCTGATTTCCGTTTTTTTGCATGTACCTGTCCAATTTTTCTAACACCATTTATTGACTAGAATATATTTCCTCCATTGTATTCTTGCTTCCTTTGTCAAATATTATTTGACCATATTGATGTGGGTCAATTTCTGGGGTCTCTGTATCATTCCATGGATCTATATGCCTGTTTTTGTGCCAGTACCAGGCTGTTTTGATTACGATGGATTTGTTGTATAGTTTGATATCCAGTATTGTGATCTCTCCAACTTTGTTCTTCTTTCTCAAGATTACTGAGGCTATTCGGATCTTTTATTGTTCCATATAAATTTTTGGAATATTTGTACTAGAACTGTTAAATATGCCATTGGTATTTTAATAGGGATTGCATTGGATCTGTAGATTGCTTTGGGCAGTAGGGACATTTTAATGATGTTAATTCTTCCAATTCATGAATATGGTATATACTTCCACTTGTTTGTATCTTCCTCTATTTTCATTTTCAATGTCCTATAGTTTCCCAAGTACAAATCTTTACCTCCTTGGTTAATTTTATTCCTAAGTAGCTTAATTGTTTTGTTGCAATGGTAAATGGAATTGTTTTTATGCTTCCCTTTCTGAGAGTTAATTATTGGTATACAAAAATGCCATCAATTTTTGGATGTTAATTTTGTATCCTGATAATTTGCCAAATTCACTTTTTTGGTGGTGTCTTTAAGGTTTTCTATGTACAATATCATGTTATATGTGAATAATGACAGTTTGCTTCCTCTTTTCCAATTTGGATGCCTTTGATTTCTTCTTCTTGTCTTATTGCTGTGGCCAGGGCTTCCTGTACTATCCTATCTAATAAAAGAGTAATATGCAAATTGACCAACACACAAGATGGTCGCCCCCATGTGGTCAAAGATGGCTGCCCCCATGTGGACACAAAAAGGCCGCCACAAGATGGCCGGCAGGGGAGGGCAGTTGTGGACGATCAGGCCAGCAGGGGAGGACAGTTGGGAGGGCCCACACCTGCAGAGGAGGGCAGTTGGGGGGACCAGGCCTGCAGGGGAGGGCAGTTGGGGGTGACCAGGCCTGCAGGGGAGGGCAGTTGGGGGAAACCAGGTCTGCAGGGGAGGGCAGTTGGGGGGGACCAGGCTGGCAGGGGAGGGCAGTTGGGGGGAACCAGGCCTGCAGGGGAGGGCAGTTGGGGGCAACCAGGCCTGCAAGGGAGGGCAGTTGGGGGGAACCAGGCCTGCAGGGGAGGGCAGTTTGGGGGGATCAGGCCTGCAGGGGAAGGCAGTTAGGGGTGACCAGGCTAGCAGCAGAGGGCAGCTAGAGGCAATCAGGCTGGCAGGGGAGCAGTTAGGCATTGATCAGGCTGGCAGGGGAGTGGTTAGGGGGTGATCAGGCTGGCAGGCAGAAGCGGTTAGGGACAATCAGGCAGGCAGGTGAGCAGTTGGGAGCCAGTAGTCCTGGATTGTGAGAGGGATTTCCGACTGCCCTCAAGGGGTCCCAGATTGGAGAGGGTGCAGGCTGGGCTGAGGGACACAACCCCCATGCACAAATTTCGTGCACCGGGCCTCTAGTGTTGAATAAGAGTGGTGAAAGAGGACATCCCTGTCTTGTCCTTGATCTTAAGGGAAATGTTTTCAGTTTTGTCCACTGAATATGATGTTGACTGAATGTTTGTCATATATAGTCTTTATTATGTTGAGGCATAATCCCTCTATTCCCACTTTACTGAGAATTATTATCACAAATCATTGCTGGATTTTTTTGAATGCCTTTTCTGCATCTATTGATATGATCATGTAGTTTTTATCCTTCATTTTGTTTATTTGATGCATCATGTTTATTGATTTCTGGATATTGTACCAGCCTTGCATCCTAAGGATAAATCCCATTTGGTCACCATGATTTTTCTAATATATTGCTGGATTCGATTTGTTAATATTTTGTTGAGGATTTTAGCATCTATGTTCATCATAGTGACATTCATTTCACAAGTGCACTCCAGGAGACAAAGACTTCAAAGATCATGACTTATAACCAGGAGACTTTTGTACATTGGAAAAGACATTAATTAAACACTCTCTCCAACAGTGTTGGAAGGAACCTTTATCAGGTGCGTAACTTCGAATGGACATCTATCCATCTCTGACACTTGCCTCCACCTATAGCAGAGATCAAAGACTTCTGGACAATGAGAAGATGCTGACATTAGAGACAGACATCCCAAGACTTGGACAAGGCCTGTGTATATACAAATTGATGTTGAACTTTATTAGTTTGATTGTCTTTACCTGTCTGCTAATATTAAACATCATAATAGTTACACTTGTTCTTTTTTTTTTAATTTCTTTATTGATTAAGGTGTCACATATTTGTCCTCATCCCCCCATTCCCATCCCACACCCCTCCCCACGGATGCCCCAACCCCCTGTTGAACTTAACCATTGGATAGGCTCATATGCATGCACACAAGTCCTTTGGTTGATCTCTCCCCCTTCCCCCCAACCCTCCCCTACCTTCCCTCTGAGGCCCGATAGTCCGATCGATGCCTCCTTGTTTCTGGTTCTGTTCTTGTTCATCAGTCTATGTTGTTCATCATTTCCCCTAGATGAGCGAGATCATGTGTCACTAGAGATATACTTGTAAGAACTGAATGTGAGACGAGCAATAATAGTTATGCTGACAGGCAAATGAATCAGTCTGTAGTGAGTTTCTTTCTGGACCAACAGTTCTTTCGAGACCCAATATCAATGTCCACCAGTTCCTTATGTGTACATGTCGGCACTGACCCCTCAGCTCTGGATGGTGGACAAATGATGGTAATGCAGGTCCGACTCCCTCTGGTTTGGTCTCGGCCGGACCCAGGGGCACGGCTTCACCCAGACTCAGGGGCACATGGCCTCACCCGGACCCAGGGGGCGCGTGGCCTCCCCTGGACCCAGGTGTGCGCGGCCTCACCCGGACCCGGGACCCAGCCTCACCCGGATCCAGGGGCACACGGCCTCACCCGGACCCGGGATCCAGCTTCACCCTGACCCAGGGGCACGAGGCCTCACCTGGACCCAGGGGCACGTGGCCTCACCTGGACCCAGGTGTGCGCGGCCTCACCCGGACCCGGAACCCAGCCTCACCCGGATCCAGGGGCTCACGGCCTCACCCGGACCCAGGATCCAGCTTCGCCCGGACCCAGGGGCGCGTGGCCTCTCCCGGACCCAGGGGCATGTGGCCTCGCCCGGGCCCGGGACCCAGCCTCATCCGGATCCAGGGGCTCACGGCCTCACCCGGACCCAGGATCCAGCTTCGCCCGGACCCAGGGGCGCGTGGCCTCTCCCGGACCCAGGGGCATGTGGCCTCACCCGGGCCCGGGACCCAGCCTCATCCGGATCCAGGGGCACACGGCCTCACCCGGACCCAGGATCTAGCTTCACCCGGACCCAGGGGCGCGTGGCCTCTCCCAGACCCAGGGTCATGTGGCCTCACCCGGATCCAGGGGCGCACGGCCTCACCCGGACCCGGGATCCAGCTTCACCCGGCCCCAGGGGCACGTGGCCTCACCCAGGCCTGGGACCCAGCCTCACCCGGATCTAAAGGCACACGGCCTCACCCGGACCCGGGACCCAGCCTCACCCGGACCCAGGGGTGCACGGCCTCACCCGGACCCAGGGGCGCATGGCCTCTCCTAGACCCAGGGTCGCGTGGCCTCACCCAGATTACACTTGTTCTTTAGGCTTTTCTCAAACCTTGTATATATAGTCCAACTGTTAATAATTGTTGAAGGTGCACAAGATAACTCTTACCCTATATAATAAAGAGGTAATATGCAATTGACCATCATGCCCTTGCACAAAATGGCCACTCCCATGTGGACACAAGATGGCGACCCCTATGTGGTCATAAGATGGCTGCCACAAGATGGCCGGCAGGAGAGGGCAGTTGGGGGTGACTGAGCCTGCAGGGGAGAGCAGTTAGGGGCAACCGGACCAGTAAGGGAGTGCATTTGCGGGCAATCGGGCCGGCAGGGGAGCAGTTAGATGTCAATCAGGCTGGCAGGGGTGATCAGGCTGGCAGGCAGAAGCAGTTAGGGGCAATCAGGCAGGCAAGCAGGCGAGCGGGCCTAAACCGGCAGTCGGACATCCTCTGAGGGGTCCCAGATTGGAGAGAGTGCAGGCTGGGCTGAGGGACACCCCGCTCCCCAGTGCACAAATTTTGTGCACTGGGCCTCTAGTATTATCAATAATGCTCTTTTTATGGTTTCTCTTGAAATTTAGGAGAAATGCTATTGCAAAAAGATGGAAAGGGGTATGTTTTTAAGAAAAATTAAAAGGAAGTAGTTTGTCCTAATAAGCTGGTTATTTCTGAATGAACATTAACCCCAAAGCCACAGAATATACATTTTTCTCAAGAGCACATGGGTCATTTTCAAAGATAGACCATATGTTAGGACATAGGCAAAGTCTCTCCAAATTCAAGAAGATAGAGATCATATCAAGCATCTTCTCAGATCACAGTGGCATAAAACTGGAAATCAACTACAATAAAAACAATCCAAAGAAATCAAACACATGGAGACTAAACAGCATGCTTTTAAACAATGACTGGGTTACCAGAGACATCAAGGAAGAAATAAAAAACTTCATGGCAACAAATGACAATGAAAACACAACAATCCAAAATCTATGGGACACAGAGAAAGCAGTCTTGAGAGGGAAGTTCATAGCTCTACAAGCCTACTGCAAAAAAACAAGAAACAATGGTAATAAATTACCTAACCCTACAACTCAAAGAGTTAGAAAGAGAGCAACAAGATAAGCCCAGTGTAAGCAGAAGGAAGGAAATAATAAAGATCAGAGCAGAGATAAACGACATAGAGACCAAATAAACAATACAAAAGATCAACAAAACCAAGAGCTGGTTCTTTGAAAGGATAAACAAGATTGATGAACCTTTAGCCAGACTCACCAAGAAACAAAGAGAGAGGACACAAATAAACAAAATCAGAAATGAAAGGGCGAAATAACAACAGACCCCACTGAAATACAAAGGATTGTTACAAAATACTATGAACAACTCTATTCCAACAAACTGGACAACCTGGAGGAAATGGACATATTCCTAGAAAAAATATAACCTTCCAAAACTTAATCAGGAAGAATCTAAACAGCTCAACAGGCCAGTAACTATGGAAGAAATTGAAGTAGTCATCAAAAAGCTTCCGGCAAACAAAAGCCTGGGGCCAGACGGCTTCACAGGAGAGTTTTACCAAACATTCAAGGAAGAACTAAAACCTATCCTCCTCAGACTATTCCAAAAAATTCAAGAGGAAGGAACATTTCCAGGCTCCTTCTATGAAGCCAGCATCACCCTAATACCAAAACCAGATAAAGACAACACAATGAAAGAGAATTACAGGCCAATATCTCTCATGAACATAGATGCCAAAATCCTCAACAAAATTCTAGCAAATCGGCTCCAGCAGTACATCAGAAAGATCATACACCATGACCAAGTAGGATTTATCTCAGGAATGCAAGGATGGTACAATATCCGTAAATCAATAAACGTGATGCATCACATAAACAAACTGAGAGATAAAAATCACATAGTCATATCAATTGATGCAGAAAAAGCATTTCACAAAATCCAACACTCTTTCCTGATAAAAACTCTCAACAAGGTGGGAATAGAAGGATCATACCTCAACATAATAAAAGCTATATATGATAAACCCACAGCAAACATCATACTCAATGGACAAAAACTAAAACCATTTCCCCTAAGAACAGGAACAAGACAGGGATGCTCACTCTCACCACTCCTGTTTGACATAGTACTGGAAATATTAGCCACTGCGATCAGACAAGAAGAAGAAATAAAAGGCATCCAAATTGGAAAAGAAGAAGTAAAGCTATCCTTATTTGCAGATGACATGATACTGTACATAAAAAACCCGAAAGACTCCATCAAAAAAACTACTAGACTTAATAAATGAATTCGGCAATGTAGCAGGATACAAAATTAACGCCAAGAAATCTATGGCCTCTCTATACACCAATAGTGAACTTACAGAAAGAGAGACTAAGAAAGCAATCCCATTTACCATCGCACCAAAAAAATTAAGATCCCTAGGAATAAACTTAACTAAGGAGGTAAAAAACCTATACTCAGAAAACTACAGGACACTGAAAAAAGAGATAGAAGAAGATGTAAAC
Source organism: Eptesicus fuscus (assembly GCF_027574615.1). Classification (NCBI taxonomy): domain Eukaryota; kingdom Metazoa; phylum Chordata; class Mammalia; order Chiroptera; family Vespertilionidae; genus Eptesicus; species Eptesicus fuscus. The sequence continues at coordinate 107,595,157 of NC_072477.1, read as the reverse complement.
AGATGGAAGAACACACCATGTTCATGGATTGGTAGAATCAACATCATTAAAATGTCCATACTACCCAAAGCTATCTATAGATTCAATGCACTCCCCATTAAAATACCAATGGCATATTTCACAGACTTAGAAAAAACTCTCCAAAAATTCATCTGGAATAAAAAAAGACCCCGAATAGCCACAGCAATCCTGAGAAAGAAGAATAAAGTAGGAGGGATCTCAATACCAGACCTCAAGCTGTATTACAAAGCCACTGTTCTCAAAACAGCCTGGTACTGGCACAAGAACAGACATATAGATCAATGGAATAGAATAGAGAATCCAGATATCAACCCAAACCAATATGCTCAATTAATATTTGACAAAGAAGGCATGAACATACAATGGAGTCAAGACAGTCTCTTCAATAAATGGTGTTGGGAAAATTGGACAGATACATGCAAAAAAATGAAACTAGATCACCAACTTACACCATACACAAGAATAAACTCAAAATGGATACAGGACTTAAACATAAGATGGGAAACCATAAAAATACTAGTGGAATCCACAGGCAGCAAAATCTCAGACATATGCCAAAAGAACTTCTTCACTGATACTGCCCCTAGGGCAATGGAAGCTAAAGAGAAAATAAACAAATGAGACTACATCAAAATAAAAAGCTTTTTTAACAGCAAAAGAAACTATCAACAAAACAACAAGAAATCCCACTGTATGGGAGAACATATTTGCAAATGTTATCACTGATAAAGGATTAATCTCCAACATCTACAGGCAGCTTATACAACTTAATAAAAGGAAGATAAATGATCCAATAAAAAAAATGGGCAACAGACCTAAATAGAATCTTTTCAAAAGAAGACAGAAGGAAGGCCAAGAGACATAGGAAAACATGCTCAACGTCACTTATTAGCCGAGAGATGCAAATCAAAACGACAATGCGGTACCATCTCACGGCCAGAATGGCTATCATCAACAAATCAACAAACGACAAGTGTTGGCGAGGATGCGGAGAAAAAGGAACCCTCATGCACTGCTGGTGGGAATGCAGACTGGTGCAGCCACTGTGGAGAACAGTATGGAGTTTCCTCAAAAAACTAAAAATGGAACTCCCATTTGACCCAGTAATCCCACTCCTAGGAATATATCCTAAGAAACTGGAAACACCAATCATAAAGGATATATGCACCCCTATGTTCATAGCAGCACAATTTACAATAGCTAAGATTTGGAAACAGCCTAAGTGCCCATCAGCAGATGAGTGGATCAGAAAACTGTGGTACATCTACACAATGGAATACTATGCTGCCATAAAAAAGAAGGACTTCCTACCATTTGCAGCAACCTGGATGGGATTGGAGAACATCATGCTAAGTGAAATAAGCCAGTCCATGAAAGAAAAATACCACATGATCTCACTCATTTGTGGATAGTAAAGAACATTATAAAGTGATGAACAAAAAGATAAATACAGAGACAGTAAAGCATCAAACAGAAGGTCAAATTACAGCGGGAAGGTTCGGGAGAGGTGGGGAAGATAAGAGATCAACTGAAGGACATGTATGCATGCATGTAAGCATAACCAATGGACGCAAAACTCTGAGGGGTGAGGGCATATATGTGAGTGGGGTGGGGGGCGGGGCAATGGTAAGATAAGTACACATATAATTCCTTAATAAAAAAATGAAAAAAAAAGTGAAGTTAAAAGAAAGTAGTTTGTCCTAATAAGCTGGTTATTTCTGAATGAGTAGAGACAAACTAAGAACAAGGGAAGTTGTAGAAAGAGTGGAAAAGGAATATTGAGAAAGGAATCTTAATGTATAAAAGCCAGAACCTAATCATGGGAATGTACTTACCCTCTAACTGAGCAAGTACTACTGACTATATCAATTCAGATGGAAGCTGAAATGGCTATAAAAACATGGCCCTCTCATAACTGCTGCTGAGGCACAGGCAATTTACTTATAAACTTTTATCCTCTTTCTGGCCTCTGGAATTTTTAGATGACAATTGCAATTTACAGCATTGTGTTCTTACACCACGGCCCCTGATTAAAACTTAAGTTTACAGCTTCCAATTGCACAACTAGTGAAGATGAGATTAATAATGAACCGCACTTGTGTGCTTCCAATGGAAAAAAGATGGGCCATAGTAAATAGTCAGATGATGAAAACTGAAGAGGTGTGTAGTGTGCTTTTAAACTATAAGTAAATGTTATGTTAGATGAAAAATATAGAAAAGTGAGACAGACAACAAAACTTGGATCCTGATAGCTTATAGGTTAAAATGGCCCAGTGTTTTTCTTAATTAAGGCCTGATTGCCTTCCATGTACCTGCTTTTCACTTTTGAGAAAAGAAAATTCTGCCTTGATTTCCATCCCCAATGGTCCATTGTTCAGCAAGACAAACGCTGACACTGAGACTTCCTAGGAATGAGCCTTCCTAGCACCATGGGACCCCATTACCCAACTAAAGGTTGGTCATCAAAATGGGAAGTGTGGATGGAAAAGGGGCCAAATACTAACCTGACAGGCTCAGGGAAGGCCTGCATGGCGGTCTTGCAGACTCAGAGACCTAAAGTAACCACAAAGGATGGTCTGAAATTAAACTGTAACTAAAAGCAGTTATGGTGGGCAGTTATGTCCTAGGCCGGTATCTTCACTGACAAGGTCAACCTTTACCTTAACTGAGCCTATCTGTCTTTTTGCATCTATGATAACACACCCTTGAAATGTCTGGGTAACTAGTCGTTTCCCTTTTTTCTGGACTCCTTAGGGCACAACCTAATGTGCCTGGACACCAGGACAAATACCACAAATTCCTTCATTGTTATTATTATCAGTTAATTATTGACTGTTAACTATCCTGCACCCACCTAAGTGTGTGTCTATCATTTCACTTCTTATCCAATCACAGAGGTCCCCCCGCCCCCCTGCCACTTTGCTTTCTCCTGCCTCTCTAATCTATCACCAATAGACTTCATGTAACCCACCTACGTCCCCTCCTTTGTTTGCAATGTATAAAAATAGATGAAAAACCCACCATTCTCCAGAGCACTATCCCAATCAGTTGAGATACTGCTTCCTGGCAATTGTCGACAGCTTGGCTCAAATAAACTCACAAAAATTCTTTACAGGTTTGAATGTTTTTATGTTAACATCACTTAGTTTTATAATTTTCCATCGAAGGAGGAGATGTAAGTGGGTTACATGAAATCCACTGGTGATAGATTAGGGAGGTGGGAGTGTCGTATCGCAAATCGGTGAGCTGGACAAGACGCCTAATGAGCCAATTAATTAGGAGTCATCTTTATTGCACGCAGGTTCAGAGCAGATTACCTCTGTCAAATTCTGAACTAACACAGGAGGGAGTATTTTCTTTTTTATATCCTTCTAGTTCTTTGTGTAAGACAGCTTGTAACATTGAATACATATTATATCTAATAAAACACCCGTAATATCTATACAGACAACTTGTAACTTTGAGTACATATTATATCTAATCAAATACCTGTAACCTTGGATGAACAAACACTTGGCAGAATATGTGAATTAATATAGTGTATCAGCCCCTTTAGATGGCTAGCTTGCAAGGTCAGACAGTTAAGTTTATCTTTTTCTATTATTTGAACTAAAAAAACAAAGTCATTTTACAGAATAACAGACTGTCTTAAAGTGACAGAGTTTATAATGACAGTGTTTACAGAACAAGGGATTATCTAACAACAAGAGAGAATTCAAACAGCTGTTTTCTATACAAGATGGAAGTTACTATGATTCAGGAAAAAGCAAATCAGGGAAACCTCCGGGACTGGATAAAAAGTGAAATGATGGACACGTGCTTCCTTTACATAGGTGGGTATAGGGTAGTTAACAGTCGACAATTACACAATAAAAATCACAATGAGTGAATTTGTGGTTTCTGCCTGGGTGCCATTTGTTGTGCCCTGAGGGGTCCGGAAAAAGGGAAGTTATAAGTTACCCTGACATTCCACAGGTATGTTATCTTAGATGCAAAAAAACAATTGGCTCAGTAAAGATCGAAGTTGATCTTTGTCATGGGAGATCCTGGCCTAGGACATGACTACCCACTATAAACTGCTTTTTCTTTTCTTTTTTATATATATTTTATTGATTTCAGAGAGGAAGGAAGAGGGAAAGAGAGATAGAAACATTAATGATGAGAGAGAATCTTTGATTGGCTAACTCCTGCATGCCCCCTACTGGGGATCTAGCCCGAAACCTGGGCATGTGCGCTTGACTGTAATCAAACCTGGGACCCTTCAGTCCGAAGGCTGACTCTATCCACTGAGCCAAACTGGCTAGGGCTAAACTGCTTTTTTTAATTAAGGGTTTACTTTCAGACCATCCTTTGTGGTTACTTTATGTCTCCTGAGTTTGCAAGGCTGCCACACAGCCCTTTCCTGGTTTGGTCAGTTCAGCGTGTGGCCCCTTTTCAGCCACATGACTCAGACATGACTCATGTGATGTCTCCCTGTTTTTTGAAGCGCATATTAGCTTCCCAGTGTTCTTCAATACATCCACCTCTGAGTCCCCAACCTCATCCCTCAGAATTACTCAACCCTAGCATTCTTGCCCCCTCCCAACCTCCAAGTCTTTGCAGGTGCTCTGTTCCCCCAGTGTGCCTTCTCCCTGCTCCCCCACCAGTTCCAGTCCTACCTGACCCACCTCCACCAGGCGCTCTCTTGACCTCTCCCTTCTGTGCCTCTTCTTATTGATCACTCTGGGGAGTCCTGTCCCTCCAGGCAGACGGTGTGCTCCCCAACAACTGGAGCCTCCTCTGAGTACCAGCACCAGCTCTGGCTGGGATCCCAGAGGGCTGGCTGATTGTGCAGTCTCAGCACTTGGCCCTGAGCAGTGGCCCCAGCACCTGCTTTCAAAGGTCCTTGATTTCCTCCCCCCAGAAAAGCGACTCCCTCCAGCCTACCAAGTCTAGCCCAAGCCCCTCCTCCCTCCTGTAATTCCAGAATCAAAGAAGCCCACCCCACCCCCACCTCTCCAGCGCAGGCTCACAGCGGGTCTGCGGGCCCCACACCACACAGAGGACAGATTATCTCCAGAGAAGCCTCTCTACTCCCAAACCATTTGCCAGAAATTTGATCTCCTTGGCCCTCAGAGTCACCTCCGTGGAGAAGTCTGCAGAGGACTGTGATGGCTGAGTTCCCCAGCTGTGGCTGTGGATGGGCTCAGGAACCCCATACCTACTCTCATTTGCTACCATCCATCACATTGGGGGAGGGGTAGTGGGGGAAAGGCATTGCCTGAAGAATTGCATCAAGCCCTAGGGGAACCACCAGCTAAGCTTTTAATATCCCAAACCACCCCTTAGCTGCCCAGCTGGGCTGATAGTCCTGAACAGGATGGGGGAGTTCATTGCACTTTCAATGGGGCTTTGGAGCTCAAATTTAGGTATGATCCATTTCCGGAGGACCAAAAGGCCCACTCAGAGAACTTCCTCTTCAACCCCTCATAGCCCAGTCCGTGCCCAGAGGAAGGCTGAGGTGCTGGGGTAACTGTGCTCCCAACCACACTCCCTCAAAGCTGCAGGGACAGTCCCCTGTTCCCCATCACTGAGCCTGGGATGGGCTTAGGCACACCACGCTCTCCCTTTCCCTTCCCAGAGGGATATAAACAGGACTAGAGAAGGGAAAAGGGCTCATAAAGTGCTAAAATGCGGTGCTAGGCAGACCGGAGGGATGGGAAGGGGTAAACGTGAGGGCCCTAAATTCCCAAGAGAAGGACACCTGAGGCACCTTCTTCCTCCTGGAAAGAGAAAGAGTGGGAAGCCCAACGATCCCAAAGTTTAGGACGTGAGATTGGCTTCCAGTGATGGTGAAGAACCCAGAATAGCAGGCACAGCAATGAGGGTGGTGCCAGGGCTGTGCCTACTCAGTAGAAGGAGGGGTGGGGGACCAGCCCAAGCCAAGCTGAAAGGGATCCATTGGCTCTGACCTGGCCCTGGGAGAGGGTATTTACACAAAAAGGGTTAACCCTACAATACAAAGAGAGAATTAAACTTTGGCCCACTTTTAGGACTACCCTCTAGGAACACCTGCGTATACTGTATATGCAGAGAAAATGCTCAAGACTGTTTGTAAGCAAGCCCAGTATACATCAGTAAGCTTTGCTATGTTAATACAGTAGGTACTACAGTTAATACAGTTAATACAGCTGTCACAAAGAAGGAGGCAATATTTCCTTATGGACTGACTTGGTAGAACCTCCAAGACATAATGCCAAGTAGCAATAACCAAGAATGCAAGTTGCTAAACAATATGTAAATCACAATCCCATTTTATGTTCCTCTAAGCTAGGTATACAAGTGTGGGTGTGGTAGAGGAGGTAAATACATAAAAAATTAATCTGGCAGACACACAGAAAATTGTTCATAGTGGTCACATGCAGGGAAGGAATAAGTTTGGGAAAATGAAGAGGATATCACTTGTTTGAAATGTGTATTTAAAATCTAGCTATGTAATAAGTGAAAGACATCATGAGACTTCCGATGGTCTTAGGCGACCCTGCTAGCAATTCTCAACCTGTGGGTCACGACTGTGGAACCACTGCTGTAGAGCCTAAGACCATCTGAAAACACAGATATTTATATTACAATTCATTAACAGTAGCAAAATTATAGTTATGAAGTAACAACGAAAATAATTTTATGGTTGGGGGTCACCACAACATGAGGAACTGTATTAAAGGGTCGCGGCATTAGAAAGGTTGAGAACCACTGCTGTAGACAGAGGCAGTCGCTGGAGGCTTTGAGTCTTTGCCTGATCTAATTAATCAGAAACAGCCTTTAACACTGTCCTGCACTAGAGATTGAGTGGTATAGAGGATCTACCTAAAACATTGTCACAAACCCAAACTGACAACCAAAATGAGAAAATAAAGAAACAACCCCCAAATGAAAGAACTATCGAATACTCCAGAAGAAGAGATAAATGAAGCAGAGATAAGAAATTTCTCTGAAACAGAGTTCAGAGTAATGATGTTAAAGATGCTCAACAGTATGAAAAAATATATAGTAACTATGAAAAAAGAACAGTATGAGATAAAGAATGACATAACACAAAGAAGACTTTGGAAGGAATACACTGCAGATTAGGGGAAGCTGAGGATCAAATCAGTGAATTAGAAGACAGAGTTGAAAATATTACTCAATTAGAGAACCAAAAAGAAAAAAAAACAATTAAAAAACAGAAGGAGAGCTTAAGGGAGATGTGGGACAATGTGAAACATAACAATATTAGAATAGTAGATGTGTCAGAAGAAGCAGAAAGGGAGAAAGGAATAGAGAAGGTGTTTGAAGAAATAATGGTAGAAAACTTCCCTAACCTGGTAAAGGAAAAAGTCACCCAAGTTCAGGAGGAACAGAGAACCCCAAACAAGAAGAACACAAACAGACCCACGCCCAGACACATCATAATTAAAATGCCAAAAATTAAAGACAAAGAGAGAATCTTACAGGCAGCAAGAGAAAAACAAACTGTTACCTACAAAGGAGTTCCAATAAGGCTGACACCTGATTTCTCATCAGAAACTCTACAGGCCAGAGGGAATGGCATTAAATACTTAAGGTAATGGAAATCAAGGGTTTTGATTACTATATCCAGGATTACTATATCCAGCAAGGCTATCATTCAAAATAGACGGTCAAATAAAGAGCTTTCCGGGGAAAAAAAAAAAAAAGGCTAAAGGAGTTCATCACCACCAAGCCAGCATTACAAGGAATGCTAATGGAATTGCTTTAAGAGATTGCTGAGAAGAAGAAACAGAGAGAGAAGCCTAGCCATACAGGATGACTATAAATGACTATAAATAAGTACCTCTCAATAATAACCCTAAATGTAAATGGATTAAATGCTCCAATCAAAAGGTATAGGGTAGCTGAATGGATACAAAAACATGACACACTATATGCTGTCTATAAGAGACCCACCTCAAAACAAAAGACACACACAGGATGAAAGTAAAGGGATGGGGAAAAAATTTCCACACAAATACAAAAGAAAAAAAAGCTGAAGTAGCAATACTTATATCTGACAAAATAGACTTTAAAAGCATCATGCTAAGTGAAATAACCCAGTCAGAAAAAGATAAATATCATATGATCTCATTCATTTGTGGAATATAATGAACATAAACTGATGAAAAAAAATAGAGCCTGAGAGGGGAAAATATATACAAGTAATCCTGTAATTTACATATTGTTAATATTTCCTACAACTTTTGTGATATCATACTATGTGAGAACAGTTTTGATAATACTATACTTAATCTTTTTATTCTTGAGATATTAATGTTTATTACATGTAACATTATTTTTTAATAAATATTTATTGTTCAGATTATTACAGTTGTTCCTCTTTTTTCCCCCATAGCTCCCCTCCACCCGGTTCCCACCCCACTCCCTGCCCTTACCCCGCCCCATTGTCCTTGTCCATAGATGGACGATTTTTGTCCAGTCGCTTCCCGCAACCCCACACCCACTTCTCCCCTAGAATTGTCAATCCACTCCCTTTCTATGCCCCTGATTCTATTATATTCACCAGTTTAGTCTGTTCATCAGATTTTTTATTCACTTGATTTTTAGATTCACTTGTTGATAAATATGTATTATTCCTTACCTTTTTCTTCTTCCTCCTCTTCTTAAAGAATACCCTTCAGCATTTCATATAATACTGGTTTGGTGGTGATGAACTCCTTTAGCTTTTTCTTGTCTGTGAAGCTCTTTATCTGACCTTCAATTTTAAGTGATAGCTTTTCTGGGTAGAGTAATCTTGGTTGTAAGGTTCTTGCTATTCATCACTTTGAATATTTCTTGCCACTCGCTTCTGGCCTGCATAGTTTCTATTGAGAAATCAGCTGACAGTCATATGGGTATTCCCTTGTAGGTAACTAACTGTTTTTCTCTTGCTGCTTTTAAGATTCTCTGTCTTTTGCCCTTGGCATTTTAATTATGATGTGTCTTGGTGTGCTCCTCTTTGGGTTTCTTTTGTTTGGGGTTCTCTGCACTTCCTGGACTTATAGGTCTATTTATTTCACCAGGTAGGGGAAGTTTTCTGTCATTATTTCTTCAAATAGGTTTTCAATATCTTGCTCTCTCTCTTCTTCTGGCACCCCCATAATTCTGATGTTGGTATGCTTGAAGTTGTCCCAGAGGCTCCTTGCACTATCTTCAAATTTTTGGATTCTTTTTTCTTTTTGCTTTTCCATTTCGGTGTTTATTGCTTCTTCATATTTCAAATCTTTGACTTGATTCTTGGGATCCTCTAGTCTGCTGTTGGATCTCTGTGTATCATTCTTTATTTCAGTCAGTGTATGCTTAATTTCTAATTGGTCCTTTTTCATATCCTTGAGGGTCTCACTATATTTCTTGGAGGTTTCTAGAAGATTCTTGAATAACCTTATAACCATGGTTTTGAACTCTATATCCAGTAGTTTGCTTTCCTCCATTTCTTTCATTTGTGACTTGTTTCTTTGTCTCCGCATTTTGGCTGCTTCCCTGAGTTGATAGAGTGGCTTTGTGTGTTAGGTGTCCTATAGGGCTCAGTGGCTCAGCCTCCCTAATTACCTGAAGTGGACACTCTTGGTGCACCCCTTTGTGGGCTGTGTGCACAGTCTTGTTGTAGTCAAGCCTTGATTGCTGTTGGTATCACTGGGAGGAATTGACCTCCAGGCCAATTGGCTGTGAGGACCAGTTGTGTCTACAGTGGAAGAACTTCTGTGCTAGAGACACCCTTTTGGGGCAAGACTTGCTTCAGTGGGGCTTTGGTGCTCACTGAGTCTGGCCCCTGAGTGTGTCTCTTATGAATTTGAAGAGTTTGTAATCTGGATGGTCTCTCTCTGACCACGGGGTACACTGGCTCTTGGATCTCCAAGGAGGTGCAAAGTCAGCCACTGCCTGAGGCCACCCAGTAGGAGATACAGAGAGATCTACAGATTCCTTCTCTTTGTTTGGGGTTTGGAGGTGCCCAGATGAGGCCCAGCTGTGAAGCAATGCAAGTTGCTGTGGAGCCTTGGGCCTTCTTTTGTAAGCTCTGAGGCTCTCTGACTCAGCTGCAGTTTGTTATGTTTTAAATTGCAAAAGGCCAGTCCATTCATATGCAAAAGCCTCTGCACACAGCTTGGGTGGGGTTGTAAATTGGGTGGGGCAGGGTCTCAGGGAATCACCTGTGCTTAACAAACAGTAATGGCTGCCCCGAAGAGGCCCCTGGGTCTCTGTGTCCCGCGGCACCGTGCAGGAACAATGATCACTGCAAGCACCTCTGAGAGAAAGCCGCCCTCGTGTTCTGGCCTGATGCCAGACAGTTTCTCTCCATATGAGTCTGGGTCCCCACAGTCTCACCCGGAACTGGAATTCAGAGCAGTAGGGAGCTTGTATCTCCCTCCTGATTGAAAAAGACAACAGCATATCCAGTTGCCATCCCTTTAGCGTGCACCTCCATACCTCCACACTTCCACACCTCCGCACCTCCTACCGGACTCAATGCACTTTTTTCTTTCCTTCTAGTTATATAATTTCCACTCAGCAAGCCTTCCCGTGGTTCTGAATGATATTCCTTTTGTCTTTTAGTTGTAGTTTTGATATGGTTGTACATGGCAGCAAGTTCAGGTGTTTACCTATGCCGCCATCTTGGTTGTCTGCATGTAACATTATTATATTTAAGATCATTTTTCTTGAAACATTAAGGTTTATTGCATGTAACATTATATTTAAACTAGAGGCCTGGTGCACAGCTCTGATATGATACTTGGGCCTGCTGGGGCCACCTGTGTGAGGAAAAGAAATGAATGAAGACATGTGATCTCCCACAAACTGTTCACTTTCTTTCATAAATACTAGAGGCCCAGTGCATGAAATTCATGCATGGAGGGGGTGGTCCCCTCAGCCCAGCCTGCACCCTCTCCAATCCGGGACCCCTCAGGGGACGTCCGACTCCCAGGGATCGGGCCTAAACTGGCAGTTGGACATCCCTCTCACAATCCGGGACCACTGGCTCCTAACTGCTCACCTGCCTGCCTGCCTGATCGTCCCTAACTGCCCTTTCTGCCAGCCTGATCACCCTTAACCACCTCTGCCTGCTGGCCTAATTGCCCCTAACTGCCCCCCCCTACTGGCCTGGTCACTCCCAACTGCCCCCCCTGCCAACCTGGCTGCCCCCAACTGTCCCCCCCTGTTGGCCTGGTCGGCCCTCACTGCCCCCTGCTGCCAGTCTGGTTACCCTTCACAGCCCCCCTTGTGGCCTGGTTGCCGCCAACTGCTCCCCTTGCCCCTCACTGCCCCTGCTGCTGGCCTGGTTGCCCCATGCAGTCTGATATTTGGTTGTTTGGTCGCCCCTCACTGACCCCTCCCCCCTTCCCGTTGGCCTGGTTGCCCCACACAGCCTGCTCTTCAGTCATTTGGTCGTCCCTCACTAACCCCCATGCCAGCCTGGTCGCCCCATGCAGCCTGCTATTCAGTCATTACTGTGAGGGTCTCCTGACAATTTGCTTATTACCCTTTTATTAGTATAGATTTGTTTTCCTTGAAATAAAAAAAAAAAAAGAAAAAAAAGAAATGCTAAAGAGTCTGCTGTAATGAGAAGAAACAAGAGCAAAACATAGGTATACAAAATTAAAATGGCATTAAATAAGTACCTATCAATAATAACTCTAAATATAAATGGATTAAGTGCTCCAATCCAAGGGCATAGTGTAGCTGAACGTATATAAAAAATATGGCCCAACTATATGCTGTCTACAAGAGTCTGATCTCAGAACAAAAGACACACAGAGATGAGAGTGAAGGGATGGCAGAAAAATTTTCATGCAAATGGAAATGGAAAAAAAAAAAAAGCTGGAGTAGCAATACTCATATCCAACAAAACAGATTTCAAAATGAAAGCCATCACAAAAGACAACAAATGTCACTACATAACACTAAAGGGATCAATCCAACAAGAGGATATAACCCTGGTAAACACATATGCACCCAATATAGGAGAACTAATATATTTTAAAAACTTATAGAGGACTTTAAGGGAGAGATAAACAACAATACAGCCATAATAGGGGACTTTAACACCATGCTGACTTCACTGGATAGATTTTCCAGACAAAAACTTAACAAAAAAAATAGTGACTCTAAAGGACACACTGGATCAAATGGATTTAATTGACATTTTAAAACATTGTACCCCGAAGCATCAGAATATACATTATTCTCAAGTGCACATGGATCATTCACAAAGACAGACCACATGTTAGGACACAAAACAAGTCTCTACAAGTTCAAGAAGGTTGAAATCATATCAAGCATCTTCTCAGATTACAGTGGAATGAAATTAGAAATCAACTACATTCAAACACATGGAGGCTAAATAGCATGATATTAAGCAATGGATTGTGCCGGAAGCCAATTGCAGCATGTCATAATTTCAAGAGTTTCATCAAAAGGTTGATGAAACTTGGGGGCTCAACAAGGGCTGAGTCACATATGTAATCACCTGTTGGAATGGCTGAAAGGCACTTCTCCCAAACCTGAATAGGATGATTGTTTGCTGCCGGACAGCTCAGGGCATCTTAATCTACATGTTATTGCATCCTGTTGGCCAAACACCTGAACAGCTGTAGGCTATTCCCCAATCTGACAATGCTTCTGTACCCTACCCTTTGAAGTGTATTATCTCCACCTTGCCTTAGGACAAATTAATAAAAAGCAAGGGTCCTGAGACAAGGAGAACTTTTAGCTCCTTTAGCTGAAGCTCCTCTGACCCACCAATTGCCTTTCAAAATTATCTTTCGTCTCTGGACTCTTATTTAATCTACACACAGCCTTTCTCCAGATTGCTGAACCCTTTGTAATGCTGGAACAAGAACCCCGGCATTAGAATTGGTTATCAACGAGATCAAGAAAGAAATCAAACCTTTCTGGGAACAAATGAAAATGAACTCACAACGACCCAAAATCTCTGGGGCAGCACAAACAGTCCTGAGAGGAAACTTCATAGCACTACAGGCCTACCTCAAGAAACAATAAAAATCAACAATAAACTTTTTATCCCTACAACTTAAAGAACTGGAGAGGGAATGAGAAAAGCCCAGAGTAAGTAGAAGGAATAAAATAATAAAGATTAGAACAGAAATAAATAACATAGAGACTAAAAATATATATACAAAAAAAATCAATGAAACCAAGAGCCAGTTCTTTAAAAGGATAAACAAAATTGATGAATGTTTAGTCAGACTCATCAAGAAACAAAGAGAGAAGACCCAAATAAATAAGATCAGAAATGAACGTGGAGCAGTAACCACTGACACCACAGAAATACAAAGGATTGTAAGAAAAAATGCTATGAATAACTATATGCCACCAAGCTGGACAATGTGGATGAAGTGGACAAATTCCTAGAAAAATACAATCTCCCAAAACTGAATCAGGAGGAATCAGAAAACCTGAATAGGCCAATAACAACTGATGAAATAGAAGCAGTAATTTAAAAAAAAAAGAAAAGAAAACTCCCAGCAAACAAAAGCCCAATCCAGAAGGCTTCACAGGGGAGTTTTATGAAACATTCAAAGAACTAACACCTATACTCCTTAAACTATTTTTAAATTTCTGAGAGGAAGGAACACTTCCAAACTTTTTTAATGAGGCCAGCATTATCCTAATTCCAAAATCAGATAAAGACACTACAAAGAAAGAGAATTATAGGCCAATTTCCCTGATGAACATAGATGCTAAAATCCTCAACAGAATATAAGCAAATCAGATTGAGCAATATATTGGAAAGATCATACACCACGACCAACTGGGATTTATTCCAAGAATGCAAGCATGGTACAACATTTGCAAATCAATAAACGTGATACATTACATAAGCAAAATGAGAGATAAAAGTCACATGATCAGATCAATCAATGCAGAAAAAGCATTCGAAAAATCCAACACCCATCTATAATAATAAAAGGGTAATAAGGATGTCCTTCTGGACAAAGCCAGGATCAGAGCAAAGCTGCCCGGGTTCCGGGTTCCAGGTTCTGGGTCCTGGGTGCCAGCCATCAGCTGGAGGGAAGCCACCAGGGTCCTAGATGCTGGAGGGAAGCCAGTACCGGCAGCTGGGGGAAGGAAGGCCTACTCTTGCACGAATTTTCGTGCATCAGGCCTCTAGTCTTATCTAATAAAACAGTAATATGCAAATTGACCACACCTTCGCTACACCCACAAGCCACGCCCACCAGCCACGCCCACCAGCCACGCCCACCAGCCAATCAGAAGCAAATATACACGTTAAACCAGCAAAGATGGCGGGGGACAGGGCAGCACCTATGCCTGTGAGATCCAAGCCATGATGGTGGACTGGGGCAGGCAGTTAACCCCGCAGCCGGCTGCCCTGGTCCACAATCACCGATCTGCCCAGGTCCACGATCACCAATCACAGATCTGCCCAGGTCCACGATCACCGATTACTGACCGGGGCCAAAAGGGCAGCCGCCTGCCCAGGTCCGCCATCACCGATCGCGGACCTGGGCAGGCAGCGCGGGTTAAAGCCCGCAGCCGCCTGCCCAGGCCCACGATCACCGATCGCGGACCGGGGCCGAAAGGGCAGCCGCCTGCCCAGGTCCGCCATCACCGATCTCGGACCAGGGCAGTTGGCATGGGTTAGCGCCTGCAGCCGCCTGACCAGGTCCTGGATAAGGGCTTCCATTCAGCTGCTGCTGACAGAGGCTGACTCGAAGCCCCTATCAGGGATCATGGACCAGGGCAGGCAGCGTGGGTTAATGCCTGCAGCAGGCTGCCCAGGTCCCCGATCACGGATCCAGGTGGCGTGGGTTAGCACCCACAGCCACCTGACCAGGTCCCCGATAGGGACTTGGAGTCTAGCATAAGGAAAAGAATAGTCAGCAAAAGCAGGAGACAAGGTTTCATAAGTTCTCCCCCAGGTCACCACTGTTCTCTTACACATTTTAATTATCCCAGACTTTGCATGATGGGATTTGATTTGAATTATGCCTGATAGAGATTACGTGGCATGAATTGTAGGCTCATTCTTTCTTTTTGTGGTTGCCTGACTGAGAAAGGCCTTGGAATGAGAGAAGGCACTTTTATTTTCCTTTTTCATTCTTTAGAGGCTGAGGAATTACAGTTATATGAAGAACTTAGTGAGAGAATGAAAGTCTCATGCTGTATTTTTCTGTAAGTTTTATCATGTGGACTATCAAAAACTTGGTGGGATCCTTTTCAAGAGGTGTTACAAAAATTATGTTGGAATTAACATTCAAGAGTAAAAGGAGAGAAGTGAGTGGTGGGTAAAGGAAAGAATTTTGTCCTAGAAACCAAATAGAAGCCACATAAACCTTCAGATTCTTACTCATTGTGCTTTGGAGGTATTAAAGGATAATTTTTTAAAAAGTTAAAATCATGACTTATAATCTGTATAGATAAAAGGACCGACATTTGTCCATCCGTCCGACCAACTGGTACATATGATGCACTGGAAATATAAAAAATAAACTTTGACTCACACACGTGCCATACATATAAAGCTCTCGCTGGCGCTAATTTGAATGTTGCATTTGGTGGGAAAGTTCTTTTCAGAGGGGATTTTTGTGTTGCCATGCTATACGATTGGCCATAGTACAAATAAGTTTTAAAGTACTGTAGTGTTTGGGGATGTTTCAGACAGTTGTCTCTTAAAACAAATATGAGATCAGAGGATTCTGCTTATAGTGAATGGTTAGTAAAACTTGGAGATGGCAAACTTGATAGCAGTTTTCATTTAGGAATGGATATTATTGAAATTCCCCATGAAATGATTTTTAATGGATCTATTATTTAAGCCATCTTTGGAAATAGTATATCTATAGATAATATTAAAAATATATCTAAACATGCAATTCTTTGTTCAAAAAATGAGCACGTTCAAAAATTAAATGAAGAAATTTTGGATATAGTTGATGGAGATTTTCACACCTATTTGAGTGATGATTCCATTGACTCAACAGATGATGCTGAAAAGGAAAATTTTCCTATTGAATTTCTTAATAGTATTACTTCTTCTGGAATGCTGTGTCATAAATTAAAATTGAAAGTGGGTGCAATCATCATGCTATTGAGAAATCTTAATAGTAAATGGGGTCTTTGTAATGGTACCAGATTTATTATCAAAAGATTGCAACCTAACATTATCAAAGCTGAAATATTAACAGGATCTGCAGAGGGAGAGATTGTTCTGATTCCAAGAATTGATTTGTCCCCATCTGACACTGGCCACCCATTTAAATTAATTCGAAGATATTTTCCTGTTATGCCAGCATTTGTGATGACTATTAATAAATCACAAGGACAAACTCTAGACAGAGTAGGAATATTCCTACCTGAACCCATTTTTGGACATGGTCAGTTATATGTTGCTTTCTCTCTCGCTTTTTCTAAAAGTATTTTTAAAAAATATTTTATTGATTTTTTTTACAGAGAAGAAGGGAGAGGGATATATAGTTAGGGACATCGATGAGAGAGAAATATCGATCAGCTGCCTCCTGCACACCTCCTACGGGGGATGTGCCCGCAACTAAGGTACATGCCCTTGACCGGAATCGAATCTGGAATCTTTCAGTCCACAGGGCGATGCTCTATCCACTGAGCCAAACCAGTTACGGCTGTTGCTTTCTCTTGAGTTCAAAGAGCATGTTATGTTAAAGTTAAAGCTGTAAATACTTTATCTCAAGGGAAATTAGTCAAGCACTCCGAAAGTGTTTTTACTCTTAATGTGGTATACAGGGAGATATTAGAATAAGTTTAATCACTTTATCAATCATTATTTGCATCAATGTTGTTTTTATATTATGAGTTTGTTATTGTTATATCATTTTGTTATTGTTTACTTATTAATAAATTTATGTATTATTTTCATATACATTGTACTCATTTCCTTTTATCTCTCACACTTTTATTATAAAGAAAGGGCAAATAGCAATATTAAAATATTTCATCTAATTAATTCCCTTTCAATGTGCATGAATTTCGTGCACCGGGCTACTAGTATTTAATAAAATCTCTCAGCAAAGTGGGAATAGAGGGAGCATATCTCAACATAATAAAGGCCATATATGACAAGCCTACAGCCAACATCATACTCAATGGGCAAAAACTAAAACCATTTTCCCTAAGAACTGGAACAAGACAAGGATGCCCACTTTCACCACTCTTATTCAACACTAGAGCCCTGGTACATGAAAATTCATGCACTAGCGGGGGTCCCTCAGCCCGGCCTTCCCCCTCTCACAGTCCAGGAACCCTCAGGAGCAGGAGGTGACCCGGCGATCAAGGGAAGGCAACGCCCCCATCACACCTCTGCTGCTGCCTCTGCTGGCAGCGCAAGCCTTGGCCAAGCCCTGGTTACCTGTGCCTCGGGCTGGCCCTGGACGGCTGGGCAGCTGCCATCTGAGGCTTGCTTGCATCTCAGGCTGGCCCTTGGCAGCTGGGGGGCTGAGGGGATTGGGGGACTCTGGAGGCAGGCATGTGCTGCGTGCCTGCCACCCCAGCTGGGCTGAGGGGACTGGGCGCCACCATCTTGTGGATGTGGGCGCCTCCATCTTATGGCTGTGGGTGCTGCCATCTTTGAGGGTGTGGCAGTCAATTAGCATAACCCTCCTTATTGGCTGTGGGCACCACCATCTTGGTGAGGGTGTGATGGTCAATTAGCATATTCCCTCTTTATTCAATAGGATAGTACTGGAATTCCTAGCCACAGTAATCAGACAAGAAGAAGAAATAAAAGCTGTTCAAATTGGAAAGGAGGAAGTAAAACTACCATTATTTGCAGATGACATGATATTATACATAGTAAACCCCAAAGACTTCACCAAAAAACTACTAGATTTAATTTAAATGAATTTGGCAATGTAGCGGGATACAAAATCAACACCCAAAAATTGATGGCTTTTTTTATACACCAATAATGAATTCTCAGAAAGAGAAACTAAACGAACAATCCCATTTACCATTGCAACAAAAAAAATAAGATACCTTGGAATAAACTTAACCAAGGAGGCAAAAGACCTGTGCTCGGAAAACTACAGGACATTGAAAAAAGAGATAGAGGAAGATATAAACAAGTGGAAGAATATACCGTGCTCATGGATTGGTAGAATAAACATCATTAAAATGTCCATACTAACCAAGGCAATCTACAGATTCAATGCAATCCCTATTAAAACACCAATGGCATATTTCACAGACCTAGAACAAACGCTCCAAAAATTTATATGGAATCAAAAAAGACCCCCGAATAGCTGCAGCAATCTTGAGAAAGAAAAACTAAGTTGGAGGAATCACAATACCAGATTTCAAGTTATACTACAAAGCCACCATAATCAAAACAACCTGGTACTGGCACAAGAACAAGCATATAGATCAATGGAACAGAACAGAGAACCCAGAAATTGATTCAAGCTGTTTCACTTAATTAATATTTGACAAAGGAGACAAGGGCATACAATGGAGTCAAGAGAGTCTCTTCAATATACACTGAGTGGCCAGATTATTATGCATTCAGAGATCATAATAATGTGGCCACTCAGTGTATGGTGCTGGGAAAACTGGACAGGTAATGCAAAAAGAATGAAACTAGACCACCAACTTACATCATACACAAGAATAAACTCAAAATGGATAAAAGACCTAAATGTAAGTCATGAAATCATAAAAATCCTAGAAGAAATCATAGGCAGCGAAATCTCAAACATCTCTCGTAGCAAAATATGTATGGATACATCTCCTAAGGCAAAGGAAATTAAGGAGAAAATAAACAGATGGGACTAACATCAAAATAAAAAGCTTCTGCACAGCAAAAGAAATCATCAACAAAATGAAAAGAGAGCCCACTGTATGGGAGAACATATTTGACAATGATACATCTGATAAAGGGTTAATATCCAAAATATACAAGAAACTCATACAACATAACAAAAGGAAGACAAACAATCCAATTAAAAAATGGGCAAAGGACCTAAATAGACTCTTCTCCAAAGAGGACATACAGATGGCCAAGAGACATATCCTATATAATAAAACCCTAATATGCAAATCGACCCAACGGCAGAACAACAGGCGGAACGACCTGTTGCTATGACATGCAATGACCACCAGGGAACAGATGCTCAATGCAGGAGCTGCCCCTGGTGGTCAGTGCGCTCCCACAGGGGGAGTGCTGCTCAGCCAGAAGCTGGGCTCATGGCTGGCGAGTGGAGCGGCAGTGGTGGGAGCCTCTCCTGCCTCCACTGCAGGCGGGCGGGCAGTAAGGAGCAAGAGGTCCTGGACTGCGAGAGCCCCAGACTGCAAGAGGGATGTCTGACTGCTGACTTAGGCCTGGGGGGATCAGGCCTAAGCTGGCAGGCAGACATCCCCCAAGGGGTCCTGGACTATGAGAGGGCACAGGCTGGGCTGAGGGCCCCCCCTCCAGTGCACAAATTTTGTGCACTGGGCCTCTAGTGAAAAAAATGTTCAGCCTAGCGGTTTGCCTCAGTGGATAGAGCGTCGGCCTGTGGACTGAAGGGTCCCAGGTTCAATTACAGTCAAGGGCACATGCCTGGGTTGTGGGCTCAATCCCCAGTAGGGGCCAAGCAGGAGGCAGCTGATCAATGAATCTCTCTCATCATTGATGTTTCTATCTCTCTCCCTCTCCTTTTCTCTCTGAAATTAATTCAAAAATATGTTTAAAAAAATGTTCAAAGTCACTGATCATCAGAGAGACACAAATTAAAATGACAATGAGGTATCACCTCACCCTGTCAGAATGATTACCATAAACTAATCAATAAATGACAAGTGCTGGTGAGGATGTAGAGAAAAGGGAACCCTAGTACACTGCTGGTGGGAATACAGACTAGTGCAACCATTATGGAAAACAGTATGGAATTTCCTCAAAAGATTAAATATGGAACTACAATTTGAGCCAGTGATCCCACTTCTAGGAATATATCCTAAGAAACCTGAAGCACCATTTGGAAAAAATGTATGCACCCTATGTTCATAGCAGCACAATTTACAATAGCTAAGATCTGGAAACAACCCAAGTGCCCATCAGCAGATGAGTGGATAAAAAAGCTGAGGGACATTTACACGATGGAATACTAGGCAGCTGTAAAAAAGAAGAATCTCTTACCCTTTGAGACAGCATGGAGGGACCTGGAGAGTATCATGCTAAGTGAAATAAGTCAGTCAGAGAAAGACAAGTATCACATGATCTCACTCAAATGTGGAATCTAAGTAACAAAATAAATTGATGAACAGAGTGGATCCAGAGACATGGAAGCATGGAACAGAGTGCGGAATCTCAGAGGGAAGGTGGGGGAAGGTGGGTGGGTGGGAAGTGATCAACCAAAACCTTGTATGCATATATGCATGGCCCATGGACACAGACAATAGGCTAAAGGCCTGGAACGGGGCAGGGGAAGGCTAGAGGGGGCCAATGGGGGAAAAGGGGAGACATATGTAATACTTTCAACAATACAGAATTATTAATTTAAAGAAAAGAAAGAAAACTCCCTTCCCAGAGCTTGGAAGCTACTCCCTTCTGTGGCTGGGAACCCAGTCCGTGGGGGTGGGCAAAGGCCTCCAGAGTTGGTTAAGTGGCAGGCTGTGACACCTCTCAGCATTCTGTTTGGTGAGAATACAGCAGAACTTGTGCCTTCTGGTGTCCACTGGTGGGTTTCTCTGTTAGTATCTCCTATTTGGTTTCTTTTTCTCTGTGTCCTTCTGTCTTCCTGTCTGTCCCAGTCCAGTCTCACTTTCCATCCCTATTATTGTCTCTCTCCCATCCTCCTCTGGTTCAGTTGGCTTGTCCCCTGTCTTTCAGTCTCTCCTCTTATCTCTCTGTCTCTGCCTTTCTCTCTGTTGATCTCTGTGTATCTCTTTCCTCTCTGTGAAGTTGGGCTCTCCTCCTAAAGGTTTTAAGCAGTGCCTTTTCTTAGACTGTGCTATGTGCTCATTTGGTGCTGCCCTGCCCGCTCCTGTCCCCACCCCCTCACCTGCTCTACATGTCTCCGTTGCTGTAGGACTGATCTCAGGACCCCCAGATTCTGCAGGGCCCCCAAGCAGGGGGTTGGGTCCTGAGAGCCGGTGGAGCAGCAGGGTAAACGGGCACGTGCTAGGCCAAGGTCAGTGCTGTCAATGCAGTCGAGAGGCTACACCCTCTTCCTTTAGCCGCCCCAGGAACTTGATCCCTCCCAGCCAAAGCTAGCAGCGTGGCTGACGGGTGAGACCGGGGATCATGGGTGTGGCCCAGCTCATGGTCAGCTGAAGGCCAGAGCTCGAGGGCTTCAGAAAGGACCCAAGAGTCTCCTGATTGTGCTCTGTGCCAGAGCCTGGAACAGGGGTCCAGGAGGGGCAGGGTATGCAACCTGAGGGGACAGGGTCAGAGTTACCGTTCAGAGGGCAGAATTCCAAGGTAGCCAGGTCCTGGCCCTAGCCACCATAGTCAGTGGAAGGAAGAGATAAGGTTTCTAATTTTGCCTTTACCACTTACCAGCTGAGTGGCACACAAGGCCCTTTTCTGCCCTGGGCCTCAGTTTTCACATTTGTGCAATGGAGAGAGGCTGGTGGTCATACTTCACTTTACCAGTCTGAGTCTGTGATTCTATCCCTCCGTGAGCCTCTGGCACTGTGGACTTTGAGGGTGTGAGGTGTGGCCTGAGACGATTCCATTGTGGGGGAGGGAAGGCTGCTGGAGAGGTTGGGTACTGACGTCCCAGTGTGGAGTAGTGATGACCACATTATCACACTGGCCTTGAACCTGGAGGCCTGAGGTGCAGACCCATCCCTTCACTCACACCTGATTGCTCTGTGCCTCTGTTTCCCCATCTGTAGAAGGGATAATAATCCTAGCTCCCACTCTTGAGAGAGTCCAGTAAACTCACAAAATCTAGGATTCAGTTCTGAGCAGAGGCTGGGAGTGGGGTGGAGTGAGCTGAGTTGAAGGTGGGTCCTTAGGATGGGATCTGAGGACCCACAGGATCCAGGGGGGCTGACAGTGGGGTGGAGGCTAAAGGAGCCACTGTAAGAAATAGAAAGGGCATTGTGGGGGGGGGGGGGGGGGCAGGGGAGGGCGTGCTTATCACAGGCCCAGCTTTTCCAGACAAAGCCAGCAGCCTCTGAGCAGCCGTTCTTCCTGGGAAGAAAGAAGACTGGAGGGCCCTTGGGCCTCTCATGCTAGGCTGCAGGAGGAAAGCGGTTTGAAAAAAATTGTTGCCTCCTCTGCTCACCCCACACCCCACCCCATCTTGACTCTTTCTGTGGGAGCCAGGCTTCTGCCTGGAGTTTAAACCTTTTGAAAATCACAGAAGGCTGAATCAGGGAGGCAGCTGGGAGTGGAAGGAATCCTGGGAAGAGAGTAGGGATCGGTCCTGCTCTGCTATTCTGAGCTCAGTTTTTCCGTCTGTAAAATGGGAATGCTATCCAGCCCTGACCCGCTAAAATTCATTCTGGTTTCCATGTGGCACTGAGACCAGGCCAAGAGAAGCCTGAGCATTGGAAACTACTGACTCTGGTTTGCCGCTTAACCCTAGGTCCAACCTCCTGGGCACCAGGATGCATCTCTGAATCCAAATATGGGTCAAAAGCCTCAAATGGTCTTCATTTCTCACGTGGAATCGGGATGAAAACAGCCAAAAAGAACCATTTCTTATTCTTTTATGCACAAGCAGAAGCTGGTCAAGTTCACCCATTAGTTCATTTACCCTTCCATTCCTTTGTTCATTCATTCATTGTATGGTGCTTTAATGGTCCCCCAAGCACCCACTTTGTGCCCTCCCCTGTGCTGGGCATGCAGACATGGCCCCTGAAGAATGGTCAGTCGAGTGTGGGCAAGTCATCTGAAACAGGAGAAGAAGGCGCAGTGTGGCAGAGAAGGGAGTCACTAACCAGGTTCCAGAGAAACAGGCTTTTGTCTGTGTGGAGAATGCTTAGGATAACATCAGGTAGGTCTGCAGTTTGGGTTGAGGACAAAGCACTTACAAAGGTGGGGAGGGGAGACAGGGCAGAGCTGGCTTGGGGCAAGAGTGACCCATCCCCAGAACAAAGGGACAAATGCTGTGGGATTCCCCTTTTATAAGATGTCTAGAGTAGTCACATTCATGGAGAGGGACAACAGAATACTGGTTGCCAGAGGCTGGGGGAGGGAAAATGGGGATTTTAATGGGTGTAGAGTTTTAGTGTACAAGATGGAAAAAGTTCTGGAACTTGGTTGCACAACAATGTAAATATACTTAACACGACTGAACTGCACACTCAAAAATAGTTGATGGTAAATTTTTTGTTACATGTACTTTACCACAATTTTTTAAAAAGTAACCACACACACACACACACACACACACACACACACACAAGAATGAGCCTGCCCCAGAGACTGAGGATGGGAAGGGGGCCAGAAATGGGAGGGGTGGGGGTCAGAAGTAGAGGGCCCTCAAACCAAGCTAGGCCAAACCTGTCAGCACAGATCCTTTGTAGAAGGTTGGAGGGAGGGAAAGAAGGTTGGAAGGAAGAGTGAAGTGTTGTGGTACGAACAGTGTGTGCGTGGGCCTGTTTGCAGGGACATGAGGCTGGGTCAGTGCAGAGTTCGGACCTAGGGTAGAAGGGCCTGACTCCCACCTTCTAACACCTCTGAGGGCCCTGGCTGGGTGGCTCAGTTGGTTAAAGCCTTGTCCAGACACCCCAAGGCTGCACATTTGATTCCCAGTCAGGGCACACACAAAGAATCAACCAATGAACACAAAAATAAGTGGAGCAATAAACCTCTCTCTCTCTCTCTCTCTCTCTCTCTCTCTTCTCTCTCTCTCTCTCTCAAGTCAATCAATAAGTTAGAAAAAAACACATCTCTAAGGATTACTTCAAACATGTAAGGGAAGAAAGCTGCGTCTACTGAATCCCTGAATCGCTAAGTCCTTAGGCCTACAGAGGGCACCAGGCCTCTGGCTCCAGGCTCGTTGGCCAGCCCCAGCTGCCCAGGTACAGGTTTCCCGGGAGCCTCTGCCGCCCGCCTTCTCCCCAGCGGCTACGTGGCCTTTCCCAATCTGAATCACAGAGCTTCAGACCACGAGAGCTGTGGACATCTACCGGACTCCCACGCATCACACCGACGGGGCTCCTGCCATCCAGAGGGAAAGGGATCTTCACCTGCAAGTCAGGCGACAAGAACTCTGATCTTCTGAACTCTCTCTGCCTTGGCTTCCCCCTGGGAGACCTTAAACTGAATTTTAATCATTGCAGAGGAAACTACCACATACACTGGAGCCTTTAGCTGGGCTGGCCAATACCATCTGCAGACTGGTTATCTTTTACTTTATGAAAATGATGCATTCCAGTCAAGATGACTTCAAATAAATCTTTTGAATGAAATCTATGCTATTCTCTTCAGAACTGTATTTCTACAATTTTAAGGTACAGAAGTCTCTAATAGAATAAACCCTGGAGCCAGTCCCAGAACAGGTTCAGTAGGGGAAAGTACAGACAGAATCTCTAAGTTCAGCTCTGCTTCTAAGATTCTCCCAGCCTCAGCTTCCTCATCCATAAAATGGGGATAATTAAATCTCCCTCAGAGTCATGTAGAGTACTTGGTACTCAATAGCTATTCAATGAAGTGTATTGTAAATGATGATGATGATGATGATGATGATGATGTAGTGGTTAATGATGAGAATGATGATGATGGAAGTGATGCTGGCTTGAAGACAGTCAGACATAGTGTGGGCATCGTGTGGTCTTAGAAAGAACATGCTGGGAGCTCTGAGGGGGCAGGGAGGGATGTGTCTGATTTTGAAGCTTCGGAAAGAGATTTATTTTGAGATGAATCTTTCATTCATTTGTTCACTCACTCACTTATCCATTCATCCATCAAATATTCATTAAGTGCCAACTCTGTCAGACCCCACTTAGAGATGGCACTTCTGGGCTTTCGGGAGAGTATTCTGAGAGGAGGGACCGGAATAAGCTGGCTGAGGAGAAGGAAAGGTTTTGGCTGGCAGCAGGAGAAAGAGCTGAAGTTGAAACCAAAAGTTTACAGTGAAAGTGGCTGGCTCTCCTTCAGTACCCGTCTCCCAGCAGTGCACTGATCTGGGGCTGAAGTGAAGCCCAGGGTGGTGAGCTGAGCTGGGCTGGGAGAGGGAGGGTGGGTGGGAGACAGTGGAAGGAGTCAGGGCACAGAGACAGAAGAGAAGGTGGCCATTCCGTTCAGGAGGCAGCGGGGGCCACCGGAGCGGTTTGTGCAGAAGAAGGACAGGATCTGAACTGTGGTTTGGACAGAATGTCCTGGCAACATGCGCCAGGAGAACTGCGAGGATAGGTCAGGGGCCCAGGGACCAGCTTCTCTTGCCCCAGCTCAGCCTGTTCCTACACGCTATTCTGTTTCCTCAGACCACACGCTCCCTGGCTTCAGGTCTTGTCCAGAAGTTTGTCACAGGACTAGATATGCAGAGCTCAGGGAGAAGCATGCCTGGCCACTGGAGCCAGAGGCCTCAGGGACAGTGCTTTGCAGGCTGTAGTTCCGAATGCGTGAGGGAGGGTAGGGCTGCTTTGGGGAGGGGGCTGAGAGATGGCTGAGCCATCCTGGCAGCTCTAATTTCTGTTATTTAATGCCATCATCTCCCCCGTTCTCCCTCTTAAAGTGTCAGATGTCTGCTTCTAGCAAGACAAGAAAATGGCTTTAAAGGAGAGGAAAATCGCTTCCCTCCTGGGCAGGGGAGGGGCGAAGGGAGGAGGTGTCAGCAATCACAACTCTGACAACAGGGGCAGCAGCCGGTGGTGGACAGACAATGGGGAGGGATCCTTCAGAGAAGAGAAGAGATGCTGCGTTCAGCTCAGCTGTTCCCCCTGAAGGTGGGCGCCTTTCTGGGGTTTCCACCTGGAGACGCAAAGACACCGCTGGAAGGACAGCGCGAGACCGAGGCCGGCCTCTCAGTGAGGCCTGGGCCACAGGTGTCCCGGCACGCGGCCAGCTCTCTGGGAAGGTACACGTGGCCCGGAACTCCAAGGACCCTTACAGCCACCCTCCCCTCTTTGTAGATGGGAAAAGAGCCCAGGAGGAGAGGCCCTGGCTGGGCAGGTCAGTTGATTAGAGCTTCATCGTCCCCATACACCAAGGTTGCCGATTTGATCCCCCTCCCTCTTAAAGTGTCAGAATCAACCAAGTAATGCATAAATAAGTGGAACAACAAATCTCTCTATCTCTCACTTTCTCTCTCTCTCTTTCTCTCCCCCCCCCCCATCTCTCTCCAAAATCAATAAATTGGAAAAATAAAATAAAAATAAAGAGGAGTCGAAAGGGAGCTGAAAGGGGGTTTTGGAGGAGAGGAGCCAACTTCAGCCATATTTAATTCAAGGCCAGGAACAGAATTCCAGGTTCCAGATGCAAATGGATAGGCTCAAGGCCACCTCCTCCAGGAAGCTGTCTCTGCACTGATATTTGTCCCTTCCAAACCATCCTGTTCTGTCTGTATCAGGTATTTCAACTAGAGAATCTATTTGGTGTAAAACTTTATCGTAAGTTCACAAGTTCTTCAACTTGTGTCATTTTTAAAAACCAGAACTGGCAGTGGTCATGGAATGAGGGATGGGATGAGAGTGGAGTAGGGGGGCTGAGGACATGGGGATTAGGAATGCAATGATCCAGAATGAGTAGGAAGCATGAGGCAGGGTTCCCTGTGAGTTTCAGTGACTGGCTTAGGATCTGAATCAATTACTTTGCTTTTTAGCCAAGGCCCACAGGTTACATAGGCCTAAATGGCCACACCAATGCTGGTCACAGCCTTCTCCAAATCCTGGCGATTCCACTGGTGCAATCAATTCACCAGAACTAACATTATATGGACAGTGAACACCTACCCATCCAACTCCAGTCTCCAAGTTTCCTTCTGTGTGTGTGTGTGTGTGTGTGTGTGTGTGTGTGTGTGTGTGTGTGTGTGTTGGGAGGTCATCCCAGACCCATGGATGAAGGTACTGGGCATGCAGGGAGGAGCTAAAGGGGGAAGCTTACCCTGCAAAGGCGGGGATCAGCATCAGCTCCAGGTGTGCTGCAAGCTGCACAGGGGGCTCAGCAGCTTCCTTTCCTTCCTTTGGGCAGAGCTCCCAAGATTAACCCAGTTCCCTGACGCCACCTCCTTCACCTCTTGGCAGGTTTTAAACGACATGGCTGTCCCATCCCAGCATCCCGAGGCCCTCCTTCCCAGAATGAGGGTGGCCTGTCCATGAGGACTCTTTTAAGAGTGAATGAGGCAGCCTGGGAAACTGGGCCACCACAACCTTGGGCAGAGCTGCGGAGTCCCAGGGCCACGTTCCTCCTGGCACCTCACTGGCCTCCCTAAGACACCCTGAACGTTTAAGGACAACCTCCCACAAGCAGGGCTGCTTCAAAGGGAGTCTTTGTGCCGGAAATGCGCAGTGATGGAATTCCTGGGAACATGAACTTAAAAATGCCTTGCTTTAACTCTGGGGCTTGAATCTTGGGGGCTCTTTCACTGGGCGGAGCCCCCTCCCACTCAGAGAGGATCAGAAAAGGAGGAAGAGGAGGAGGGGGAGGAGGAGGAGGAGGAGGGAGTGTGGTGGGCTCCTCCCCCATTCCCTCTGGCATTTACCACTTCCAAACAATCACACTTTTGTTTCACTGTAATGATTACGTTCCCCGGGAGCCTTTTAAATGGCACTTTCAAGGGTCGTTTTTATTCTTTCCATTTAAAACACCCTTTTTCCCGGGGGGTGAGGGGGGAGGGAGAGAAGAAAAGCTTATAAAGCAATCACCAAACGCTGATCGCTGATCGCTGGAATCTAAGCCTGAGGGTTCCGAACGTGGCTCTGGCACCAGCAGGCTGGGGCTGTCCTCACGGAGAGGTGGAGGAGAACACGGCCGTCAGCGGCCTGCCTGGCGCCCTCTGCCCTGTCCCTGCACCTCCGTTTCTGAGTCTCTCTCCCTTTGTCCCCTCATTCCCCCACTCCCTCTCCCACCCTTCTCTTGGATTCTCTCTTGTCCCAAGTCTGGCTGGAGCTCCGGGTCTGCCCTCTCCCAGTCCCGGCATCCTCCTTCATAGGGGCCAACCCATTCCAGGTTGCCCTCCTCTCCCTTCTTACCTGGGCTTTTAAGTTCATTGTGCCTTTCATTGTTTCCTATATGTCTCCATCCACACTTTCTATTGCCCTGGAGACTGGGAAAGGCACACAATGTGGGTTTCGTTAGCCCTACTTCCCAGTTCACCCGGTGGTGGTGGGGAGCTGGGCCATCTTTGCTCAGGCCCCTTCACCTCAGTGTCTGACCTGTTTTGTGGGTATTCACTTCCAGTTTTGTGTCGCGTCCTCTTCTGCAGCTCCCCCTCTCCTGTGGAGGGGAATGCCCCGCCCTCATCCCAGGTAGGGTGCAAGAGGCTGTGGAAGGCGGTGCGGTGCGCGGACTGCGAGCAGCAAAGTGGTGAGAGGTGGGAAAGGGGAGAACCGGTCAGACAAGGCTGCTAGCCCCCCCAGGCTGATGGCCAGTCTCTGCTTTGGCCCCGTGTACCCCACTCTCCCCCTTAGCCCCCCCCCAGGCTGATGGCCAGTCTCCACTTTGGGCCCGTGTACCCCACTCTCCCCCTTAGCCCCCCCACAGGCTGATGGCCAGTCTCCGCTTTGGGCCCGTGTACCCCACTCTCCCCCTTAGCCCCCCCAGGCTGATGGCCAGTGTCCGCTTTGGGCCCGTGTACCCCACTCTCCCCCTTATCCCCCCCCAGGCTGATGGCCAGTCTCCGCTTTGGCCCCGTGTACCCCACTCTCCCCCTTAGCCCCCCCACAGGCTGATGGCCAGTCTCCGCTTTGGGCCCGTGTACCCCACTCTCCCCCTTAGCCCCCCCCCCCCAGGCTGATGGCCAGTCTCTGCTTTGGCCCCGTGTACCCCACTCTCCCCCTTATCCCCCCCCCAGGCTGATGGCCAGTCTCCGCTTTGGGCCCGTGTACCCCACTCTCCCCTTATCCCCCCCAGGCTGATGGCCAGTCTCCGCTTTGGGCCCGTGTACCCCACTCTCCCCCTTAGCCCCCCCCCCCCGCCACAGGCTGATGGCCAGTCTCCACTTTAGGGCCCCGTGTACCCCACTCTCCCCCTTATCCCCCCCCAGGCTGATGGCCAGTCTCCGCTTTGGGCCCGTGTACCCCACTCTCCCCCTTAGGCCCCCCAGGCTGATGGCCAGTCTCCGCTTTGGGCCCGTGTACCCCACTCTCCCCCTTAGCCCCCCCCCCCAGGCTGATGGCCAGTGTCCGCTTTGGGCCCCGTGTACCCCACTCTCCCCCTTAGCCCCCCCCTCCAGGCTGATGGCCAGTCTCCGCTTTGGGCCCGTGTACCCCACTCTCCCCCTTTCTGTGCTTCACCAAATGCAGACTGTGAACGGGTCAGCGGCTCCTTGCCAATGAGGCAGTTTTATGGGCTTTAGAAAAACACTCCAATTGTTCCCTCAATTACTGAGCAGATTGAATATATTAATCTCTCTCCTAACTGAATGAAAATGTCGGCTGCCGCCCCTCCCCCAGCCACCAGCGCCCCTCCAGGAGCACGTGCTGGAGCAACTCCCAGCTCCTCCCTCCTCCCTCCCAACGCCACCCCCACCCCCAACCCTCTTGGCCTCCAGCCCAGGCCGGTTAGCGTGGGTCCAGGCAGCATGCTTTTGCTGTGCAAAACAAACACACACACACACACACACACACACACACACACACACACCCCACAGAGGTGGACAGCTGCTTTACATTTTTCTATCAATTTTCATTGATTTTTCTCCTTTGCTGCCATTTGGAAGAGCCTTTTCTCTGAGTGAACTCAATCATGGAGGCAAAGGGGGGCAGGAGTGGCACTGTGGATGGCTCCCGCTTCTGCTCCTGTGACAACTGCCTCCAGCTTGAACACACTCTGCCCCAGGCAGCTGAGCCTTGTTAAAAGCTACCTGAGGCTTCTCTTTGAAGCTCGATTTTCTTTTATTTCAGGGGAACAAAGGCACTGTCACCCACTCAGGAAGGGGCGCAGACCTGTCATCACGGAGGAGGGCTGAGGCTGGCTGGAGGGGCAGGGCTGGTTAGTGAGGGACAAGGCCAGGCCCCTCAGGAAGAGAAAAGCTATCCATAAATGTACACAATTACCCTGCAGGCCTCCTGCTGTCCCCCTCTTCCTCCTTGGAGGCGCTGAAAGACTTTCTGCCCCCTGGGGCCTCTGAAGGAGACCTCAGACTGAGTCCCTAGGCATAGCAGATAAGACCTGAATATATGTAATTGGGGGGGTCCCATATTTCTGTCCTTGCCCAAGCCTGTTCTTTCACCCCATCCTGCCTGATTTCCAAGTCATCTACATGTATGCCTTGGGAGTCATTTTAGGGTCTGTGCCTGGAGCTCAGCTGGTGGGGGATAGGAGAGCTTTGGGGTCTAGCCAGCTTACAAGGAGAGGCAGGTGCATTGAAGTCTGGTGGATCTGGGTTCAGATCAGTCTCTGGCACTTAGTAGCTGTATGATCTTGTGCAGGTTAGGTAACGTCCCTCAGCCTCCATTTCCCGCTGTTGGGGGTGGGGGGTGGCGTCCCTGTGTCCTCTGTTGCCAGGAGGGAGAGGTGAGCCCGTTTGGAGTAGCCCTGCCTTCAGGAAGTGTTTAATAATGCTCGCCACTCTAGTAATGAGTTGGGATGTCTACACTGGGCAAAGCAGATGGGTCTGGGCTTCAGTTTCTGCTTCTAGAAAATATGTTGGTCCTTATTGCTTAGCCGGCCTCCCAGGGCCCCATCGTCTCTGGTGCTGGGGTGGGAGGCAGTTTGGAGAGGGGGCGTCGGGAAGACTGGCCCAGCCTGGATGCTAGTCTGGGAAGAGGCTGTGAGCAGATTGTTAAAACTGAGCACAGATGGCCCTGCTGCTCCCCCTGGGCTGCGGGCCGCCTTCCCGCCCTCCTCAGGATTCCCGGAGGCCCTGTGAGCGCGAATGTGTGATGTGTGTGGTGAGGGAGACGGGAGGAAGGGGGTGACCAGATCTGCCGTCCTCCTAGCCAGCCAGGCCCAGCACCAAAGAGCACCTGGTGGACTCCAAGGGAGGGAAAGGAGGGAAAAGGTCCAGTTTTCATGGCCTTTTAGGTGATCTCCCTCTTTTCTTCCTCACTTACAACCCTGTGAGGCAGATGTATCCCAACTGACACTCCAGAACATAGATGTACAGGCACACGGGACGCATACGTGTTGTTATACACATACCCACCACATCCTGCACATGCAGAGAGCCCCATCACAAAGATAGACTCACTGATGGATACACATGGGCACACACCCTCCCACAAACAGGTCCCCACTCCTTAGGACCATCCTGGCCTCCTGGCTTCATTTCTGTGTAAACCCCCAAGTGCAGCTTCTGCTAGAAGAGGCTTTGGGGACTTGGCATATGTGATATATGAGGTGAAATTAAAACGCAAGCCAAGTCTATCTTTAATAAAACTCTAAGAGCAGATGGGATAGGCAGCAGGGAAGGAAGGCTGACAGTGCCCAGTCACCCGCCCTGGCCCTGATGAGGGGTTAGCCTATTAGAAGTCAGCTCAAACACCCAATCCTGCATCCTGGACTGGTTCTGCAGAGTGCCTGGGCTCAGGACAGATGGAGGATAAGTGGGGGGTATCCCTCCATCTGGATCAGACATCCTGCCCTGGGGTCCCATGGCCCAACCTCCATCAGCTCAGGATGGTCATCCATCCATCCATCCATTCATCATCCATCTATCCATCCATCCATCTATCCATCCATCTACTTCCTCAGTACTAAACCAGGTAGCTGTATCTCCCAGCATTTACGAGGCTGCCGGGCTGGGTTGGGAGAGGAAGTAGGAGGAATTGGAAGACAATTACTTTCCAAGCTGACTATGAGGGCTGGGGAGGCATGATAGGCTGGGTGGTCATCAAGGACTCAGATGGCTGTAGAAAAAAAAAAAAAAAAAAAACAGTTCAAAAGACCCTGGTTTAGGGTACCATTTCACAGTTGCATGCAAGCTGTATGACTTGGAGCAAATCGCTTACCTCCCTGGGCCTCAAGTTCCTATCTGTACAACGGGCAGAGAGTGTCTACTGACAAGGCGGTTGAGAGGCTCAGCTAAGCAGGAGGCTGGGAATTGCTCCGTTTATTAAAACCCACCTCACATTTGTCAGGGGGACATCGGATCCCTGCCTCAAAGAATCAGTAGGGTTCCAGGAAAGAGGTTTTCAGGTGGAGAGGACAGTATGACAATGGTATGGAAGCAGGAATTGGGAGATGTGTGAGGGGACAGCATCAGGGAGAAAGAATGACGTGTGGAGAGGCCGTCTGTGGGGTGGAGAGTTGCAGGGGATGCCAAGGGAATGGAAAGTAGGTGCCAGCTCCACAGCTCGGAGCCCTCTCCATCCCCTGTTTTCCCAGACTGCTCTGAGCCAGGCTGGCAAGGGGGAGCCTACAGAGCCCATTGGAGCATCGTGTGGCTCTTGGAGGTGGGTGGTTAGGGCAGCCTGGATGGTGTCCATTTTCTGAAGCAGGAAATAAGCCCTTAGAGGAGGTGAACAGCTTTCCCTTGAGTCAATCGCAAAGCCAGGCTGGAATTGAGGTCTCCATCATATATTTTGTTTTTCTCCGATGAGGTAGTGAGCACAGGTGTAATCGCTCGCAGCAGTCTTTCCCAGGAGATTCATGTTTTAATGGGCTTTCTAGGCAATGAGACAGGATCGTGGGAAGCCGTTGGGGAAACAGATTTCTGCCTCATGGCCCCATATTACACCAAGTCCAGCCAAGACGAGTCACTCAATGTTAAGCCAACCCTAACACGAGAGCTCATTGTCCTGAGGTTTGGAAGCAGGACTGAGAATGGGGTTCGGGCTGTCAATGGCTCAGAGTCCCCAGGCAACCCCAGCGGCCCACTAGAGTTGGCTGATGACACTGAGAAAAAAAAGTTGCATAAATAGTCCCAGAAGTAAGCCCTTGCCCACCCTGAGGAGTAAGAGTCAGTTACAGCCAAGAAGGTTCAGTGAATAAACATGGATTCGGATCCCTGCTCTGGCTCATACCAGGTGTTTCTTTGTTGTTGTTGTTTTAAAAAAACCTCATTTCATTTCTTTTTTTAAATTTTTTATTTTTATTGACTTCAGAGAGGAAGAGAGAGAGAGAAACATCAATGATGAGAGGGAGTCATTGATTGGCTCCCTCCTGCACGCTGGACCGAGCCCACAACCCAGGCTTGTGCCCTTGACCAGAATCGAACCTGGGACCCTTTGGTCCGCAGGCCAACACTCTATACACTGAGCCAAACTGGCTAGGGCCATACCAGGTGTTCTTGAGCAAGTCACTTCACTTCTCTGACCCTCTGTTTACTCCTCTAGAAGATAAGCATAATGATGCCTACTTTGCAGCATGGTTGTGAGGATGAAATAATATGCTAGATTGATAGGAGCCCTGACTTTCAGAATACAACCAGCCTGGAGGAGGGAGGAGGACACACATCCACACCCACACTTAGCCCTGCAGGGGGGTGTATCGATTTCTGCACAAGAAGTATTTGTTAAGCCCAGACTCTGCCAGGCCTGGCCTCAGTTCTCAGGCAGGCAGACAGCACGGTGCGACCACTGCAGTCATTGGGTGTAGGAGGGAAAGCAACTGGGCCTGCCCTGGGTGAAAGGGTGACACTCCTGCCCTGCCGCCTCCTGGATCTGGAATTTAACCTCCCTGTGCCTCCTTTCTTCATCTAAAAGTGGGGATGGTGACAAGACTGCCTGATAGGATCATTGAATTGAATGTGTAGTACATTTAAAGAATATACTAACGCTCACAAAACGTTAGCTATGTCATTATGCGGTTGGATAGCAGCTTGTCAGACAGACAAGGTTTGGAAGCCTGCATTCTAGGCAGACGTAACAGCTTAGGCAAAGGCCCAGAGGCTGAGAGAGTGTGGCACTCAGGGGAGGTGAAGGGCGGTGAGAACCTTCTAGAGGAGTAAACACTATGGGGACAGCTGAGGGCCCGGCCAGGGGGCGTACCTGGGAGAGAGAGGCTGAGCCTGCCCCCAACACTCACCCCAGCAGGAGGCCTGGCTCTTGAATCACAGATCCGGGAGGGGGGCCCAGGAGAGCTGAGGTCCTCAGGGTGGGCATGGAGGGAGGGGTGGATATTATTTTAATCTTCCTCTTAAAGCGTAATTGCTTTTTGTCAGCAGGTGTTCTGGGAGCCGCCTTCCCAAAAGATTGCTTTCCAGGCTCCTCTCCTCCGGAGACAGTCAGGACCAGGCCAGCTCAGTGTTGCATTAATATGCCGCAAATGTGATTTCATGGCCTCAAATAAGATTAGGGCCAGGGGCTCTGCTCTCTCTCTGATAGAGACAAGGACAGGCAGTGTGGGCGAGGGGTTTAGCTGAGCAAGGAGTCTGCGGGAGGGGCTGGGGATCTAGCCTGAATGAGCAGTTTCCTGTAACTGGAGCTCCTGGGACCTGCTGGCTCCTTCCAGCTGCACAGGCAGCCCCGAGGCCCTGTCTGGGGGGTGGGGTACTCTGGGCTGTCTCCCCCACCCCAGAACTCCCCACAAGAGCCCTCAGTAAAGGAGAGGGCTGAGACTACAAAGGCAGGCTCTGCAGCCGGATGGCCTGCTCCTGGTTGTGCCTTTCATTTCTCATTTGTAAAATGGGGACTGCAATATACCTACCTCCTATGTGATTGTGAACTGAGTTAACATGTAAAATGCATACAGTAGTACTTGGCACATAACAAGTGCTTGATCATTGGTAGCTGCTATCAGGTAGTGCACACACCAACTAGTGATGCTTTAGAAGTGGGGAGACAGACTCTGGAGGAGGGAAGGCTATTTGGGGAGCAGGCATCACTGTCCCAGGCTGAAGTGGGACATATGGGGAGCTAGCAAGGAAAAAGGCATCTGATGTGAGTGTCATACCACTCACTCAATGGCACCCAGGTGGCACAGACTCTGTGACAGTCAACAGCCCTCCCTGGAAGAGACAGACAAACTTTTCTCTCCCACAAAAGTCAGTGATTGGTCATGAGCCAGGGTTAGGGGACGCCCAGGGGCTGAACCCGATGATGCCCCTGGGTGGGGTGGGGCAGTGGGAGAAGGTTTCAGGGGAGATGTCAATTGTTCCAGTTGTGTCTTGAAGAAGCACTATGGATTAATCAGCCTGGCAGAGAAGGACAGTCCAGGCAGACGGAACATATGTGAAGGCCAGAGGCCAGAGAGACCAGAGCCATCCAAGGGACCACACGCATGGAGCATGGCTGGAGAGTGGGTGTGAGGCAGGGATTGGCTGTGAAAAGGCTGCAGGGACTGTGTGAGCAGATCATGAGGCCTGCAGGAGTCTCCTGAAAGCAGGGGGGCCTATCAGAGTGTTTACTGAGGCTGAGGAGTGACGTGGTCAGATTTGTGGGTTGGAATAGTGGAGGTGAGGGAACTGGTTGAGCCTACTGTCCGCCCAGACCTCTCTGCCCTGATTGGACCTCCCACTCCACCTTGGAAGCGTGCTGCTTCTACCGCCACCACTGTCCCCCATGGAGGAAAGAGTAGGTGGCTTTCACTGCCTACCCCTTTGGCCAGGCCCTTGTTAATGTTATCAATTTTGCAAAAGAAAAACTCCCAAAAGTCATGTTGTATCTTTAGCAAAGTGATTCCTGACATGACAATGGGACCTGGGCTGCTGCAAACAAGAGCTCTGGTTACCTAATGCTGAGAGGACTCCTCCAACATGAATGTACCTGATGAGCAAATAAATGGCCATGCTGTTAGCCAACAAGGAGAAGAATGTGTCCATTAATAGTCACCCCAGTCTCCCATAGCAAGGCTGGGCCATAGGGGCTCCAGATTGGCATAAAGGTGGGGAGCTGCCTGTCACATGCCAAGTACCTATTCTCTCACCCAATCCCCATGCCCCTGCCAGGTAGGATTATCCCTGCTGCTTTGCAGATGAGAAATTGAGGCCCAAGGAGTCAAGGGACTTGCCCAGATACTCTCTGAGAGGCCTGGCAGAGCCAGGGTTAAAGCCGGCCTGGCAGATTTCAAGAGGTCATGCATTTTCAACATGGTGGTGCCGTGCCAGACTGGCTATTCCCAGGGACCCGCAAGAACTAGGTGCAGGCACAGGGTGGGGACTATTAAGTACAAATGACAAAACAAAAAGGCCCGTGCATACAGCCAGGACCGGATCAGATTACCTCTGCACAATAAGGGACCAAAGGAAGGCCAGAGGGGCAGTCCCCCACCGGCAAGCGCCTCCAGGACCCGCCTGCCTTGCCCTGTCAGCCTGCAGGCAGCCTGCATCCAAGGGGCTTAGTGCAGCTGGAAGCAAGCTCCGTTCTGGAATCTCAGTCACAGCCCCAGGGCACAATGACCCCACCAAACAACTCACCACCCATTTGTGCAGAACAGAATGGCTTCTGCCCTGGCTTAAAGGGGCCGAGCCCTCAGTGCCAGCTGCGCCGCCAGGCGCTCCACTTCCCTCTCCATGGACACTGGTGTCTGCGGGCTGCACTGTCACAGAGCTCATTCCAAAGGCCAGGGGCTTAATCTCTGCACTTGGCCTTTCCCATGTTGCCCCAGTTTCAGGAGTGAAGAAGGAGAGATGTGACTCCTTCCCTTGGAATTAAAGAAAAAGGTGGTGGTGGTGATCATAGGCTTTGGAGCCAGGAGACCTAGATTCAAATCCCAACTCTGCTGCTTCAAAGCTTGGGCAAGTCCCTTCATTGCTCAGAATATCTGTTCCTTCTTCTTCATACGGGAGAAACAGCTATAACTCCTGGGGAGCAGGAATGTGAGAATTACATGAGACCACCGGTAAAATTTCGGGTGCAGAGCTTGGCACATGGTAAGTGATCACTAAATGTTAGTTAGGTGTGAAGGTGCTGGTAGCAATGATGATGATGGTCTACCAGGACATCAAGTGACATCTTAGCCCACAGAGAGTGGCTCATGCAGCAGGTGCATCAGTCAGAGGCCTGGTAGGAAGAAGGAGGCATTCAAATTTGGTCATTTGAAGGGCGCTTAATAGAGGGACACTTTACAGAGCTGACGTGAGGTTTAGGAAAAACAGGAGGAAGAGTGCAGTACCCTGGGGGCTAGTGAGAGGAACCTTCATCACCCCTAGGCCTGGATAGGCATGAGGAGGACCAATGACCACAAGCCGAGGGGGCGCTGTATGGAGAGTGCTGCCTGCCAGGCAGGGTAGCCTTGGGTAGTAGAGACCAGCCAACTCTAAGAACCAGCTAGAAGGGAGCCTCCTAGATCCCTGTGTGCCCTTTCTTAAACCCGGTCCAACCAGAAGCCACTGATGTCAGCTGTGTCAGCCTCCAGGGGCCCAGAGCAGGGTGGAGAAGCGGGAGAATGATCTGCAATACAAATGGGAGACACCCAGCCCCCGGTGAGAGCAGAGACGACAGCTGTAACTTGCAGCCACACTCACTGCTTTCCAATTTGAACTCACTCGGGGGAAGCAGACAGGCAGTCTTTGGCTGCTGTTTTGGTGTGGAAGGGACTCAGGACCGGAAGGAAGACAGGTGGGAGGGCCAGAACCACAATGACAGGGGCTTCGAGTGCCCCCCACAGCCCTAAGGAGAGCTCTGTCAACATTGCCTCCAGCTCAAACTCAGACTGGCCTTAAGGAGTAGGGTATGAACTGGGGGGCCCAGTGAGAACCATAATTGAAGCACAAGGCAAAGCCAGCTCCCCTGATCTCTCTAGAAACTTCCAGGTGGAGCCTCGTAGCTGATGTGAGGTCAAAACAGCTCTGGAGGTCCTGGCCAAGCAGGCTGTGCACTCACTGCGGTCATCTGATCTGGGGACTTTCCTGGAGACTGCCACCCTTTAGCTCACAAGTGATCACCTGCTGTATACACCACTGGGGCTAAGGGGAAATGGCACTGGGAGCATAGAGACCGCCCCAAGACAACTGCCTCACACAGCTGTCAAAAATCAGGAGGGGGCAAGGACTTGGCCAGATCCCACCCCTGCCTCAGGCTTGTTATTT
Source organism: Eptesicus fuscus (assembly GCF_027574615.1). Classification (NCBI taxonomy): domain Eukaryota; kingdom Metazoa; phylum Chordata; class Mammalia; order Chiroptera; family Vespertilionidae; genus Eptesicus; species Eptesicus fuscus. The sequence goes on along the minus strand of NC_072477.1, from coordinate 107,557,151 downwards.
ATTCGGAATGAGCTCAGTGGCATAGACACAGGCTGGTGCCACCAGGGAAGAAGAGGATTGATCAGTGCAGGAGATAAAGGGGGTCAGGAAGTCTTCTGGACGAAGTGTCTTGAGCTGGATCCTAGGGACAAATTGGATTTAGGTAGGAAAGAAGACACTTATGGCGAGGCAGCTAGTGGAGAAAGGTGTGGCTGTGGGAGTGAGCCCGGAAGCCTGAGCAGAGTGGGTCTGGGCGGAGGGGAGCGGAGCTGGCACATCGGTGTGGTTTGAGCTGGGTGGAGACATACGGACTGACCCCGCAGACGTTGTTTGCACTTTGGCCCATTTCTGTTGAGGAGAACCTGCCAAGTCCAAGGTTGCTTAGCAGGACAAAGCAAGCATTTTTGGAGCACTGAACTGGATGTCAGTGCTAAGTGCTTTACCTACCTTTTCTCATTCAGTCCTCGGAGCAGCACTGATTGCCCCATTGAAAAAGGGAACCAAAGCTCACAGAGGGTTAGTATTTGGAACCAAGATCACACAGGTGTGAACTGCCATTTGCACAAAATCACAGTTTCCTACCTCATTCATCCCTTCCCTTTCCCAATTAGGCTGCCCAAAAGAAATGAGGAAGGGTGTGTGTGTGTGTGTGTGTGTGTGTGTGTGTGTGTGTGTCTAAGAGCGGTGGAGGGGTGTGTGTGTGTGTCTAAGAGTGGCGGAGGGGTGTGTGTGTCTAAGAGTGGGGGAGGGGTGTGTGTGTCTAAGAGTGGGAGAGGGGTGTGTGTGTGTGTCTAAGAGTGGCGGAGGGGTGTGTGTGTCTAAGAGTGGGGGAGGGGTGTGTGTGTCTAAGAGTGGGGGAGGGATGTGTGTCTAAGAGTGGGGAAGGGGTGTGTGTGTGTGTGTCTAAGAGCGGCGGAGGGGTGTGTGTGTCTAAGAGTGGGGGAGGGGTGTGTGTGTGTGTCTAAGAGTGGGGGAGGTGTGTGTGTGTGTCTAAGAGTGGGGGAGGTGTGTGTATGTCTAAGAGTGGGGGAGGGATGTGTGTCTAAGAGTGGGGGAGGGGTGTGTGTGTCTAAGAGTGGAGGAGGGGTGTGTATGTCTAAGAGTGGGGGAGGGATGTGTGTCTAAGAGTGGGGGAGGGGTGTGTGTGTCTAAGAGTGGCGGAGGGGTGTGTGTGTCTAAGAGTGGGGGAGGTGTGTGTGTGTCTAAGAGTGGGGGAGGGATGTGTGTCTAAGAGTGGGGGAGGGGTGTGTGTGTCTAAGAGTGGAGGAGGGGTGTGTGTGTCTAAGAGTGGGGGAGGGGTGTGTGTGTGTGTGTGTGTCTAAGAGTGGGGGAGGGATGTGTGTCTAAGAGTGGGGGAGGGGTGTGTGTGTGTCTAAGAGTGGGGGAGGGGTGTGTGTGTGTGTCTAAGAGTGGGGGAGGGGTGTGTGTGTCTAAGAGTGGGGGAGGGGTGTGTGTGTCTAAGAGTGGGGGAGGGGTGTGTGTGTGTGTCTAAGAGCGGTGGAGGGGTGTGTGTGTCTAAGAGTGGGGGAGGGGTGTGTGTGTCTAAGAGTGGGGGAGGGGTGTGTGTGTGTGTCTAAGAGCAGCGGAGGTGTGTGTGTGTCTAAGAGTGGGGAAGGGGTGTGTGTGTGTCTAAGAGTGGGGGAGGGGTGTGTGTGTGTGTCTAAGAGCGGGGGAGGGGTGTGTGTGTCTAAGAGCGGGGGAGGGGTGTGTGTGTGTGTCTAAGAGCAGCGGAGGTGTGTGTGTGTCTAAGAGTGGGGAAGGGGTGTGTGTGTGTCTAAGAGTGGGGGAGGGGTGTGTGTGTGTCTAAGAGTGGCGGAGGGGTGTGTGTGTCTAAGAGCGGTGGAGGGGTGTGTGTGTCTAAGAGTGGGGGAGGTGTGTGTGTGTGTCTAAGAGTGGGGGAGGTGTGTGTGTGTCTAAGAGTGGGGGAGGGGTGTGTGTGTCTAAGAGTGGGGGAGGGATGTGTGTCTAAGAGTGGGGAAGGGGTGTGTGTGTGTGTCTAAGAGCGGCGGAGGGGTGTGTGTGTGTCTAAGAGTGGGGGAGGGGTGTGTGTGTGTGTCTAAGAGCGGTGGAGGGGTGTGTGTGTCTAAGAGTGGGGGAGGTGTGTGTGTGTGTGTCTAAGAGTGGGGGAGGGGTGTGTGTGTCTAAGAGTGGGGGAGGGGTGTGTGTGTGTCTAAGAGTGGGGGAGGGGTGTGTGTGTGTGTCTAAGAGCGGTGGAGGGGTGTGTGTGTCTAAGAGTGGGGGAGGGGTGTGTGTGTCTAAGAGTGGGGGAGGGGTGTGTGTGTGTGTCTAAGAGCGGCGGAGGTGTGTGTGTGTCTAAGAGTGGGGGAGGGTGTGTGTGTCTAAGAGTGGGGGAGGGGTGTGTGTGTCTAAGAGTGGGGGAGGGGTGTGTGTGTCTAAGAGTGGGGAAGGGGTGTGTGTGTGTGTCTAAGAGCGGTGGAGGGGTGTGTGTGTCTAAGAGTGGGGGAGGGGTGTGTGTGTCTAAGAGTGGGGGAGGGGTGTGTATGTCTAAGAGTGGGGGAGGGGTGTGTGTCTAAGAGTCGGGGAGGGATGGATAATGTGGGGCGGGGCGGGGGGAGCAGTGTCATTGTTATAGGGCATGGGACAGGACTGAGGGAAAGGAGTTTGTGGGCTCTGGGAGACACATTTCCCTGTAACTTGCTTCATGCAGTTACGCCAAAGGGCTGCCTCCCCAGAAGCCAGGCCCCACAGGTGTGCCCAGCCCAGCCCAGCCCAGCGCCAAGCCAGAGAGGAAGCAGGACCCCTCCTTCCCAAGTGCCAGCCTCAGATCCAGGCAGCTTGCCGCACCCCACTCCGCTGTGGGCTGTGTAATGGCTGTGTTTAACCCCTGGCCCCACCAAACGATAGAGCTCCAAGTGCTTTCTCCTGAGGGAGGGGGTGGGGAGGGACAGGGTTACCTATTAGCTGCCAGACCAATCATTCTCTGCTTCCCCTCTACCTGGAATCTCCCTCAGTCATCCAAGCTTGGGGCCAGCCCCTGGGCAGGGGAGCAGAAGTATCCTCTGGACTTTTGGGGAGCAGGCTCATTTCCCGTGTTTGGGGGAGGCGGAGCTCCACTCCTGGGAAAGGAGAATGAGGCAGGTGGAGCAGCTGGGTTCACAGTATTGTTCAGTGGGACAGCCACACTCAGCCCCAGACTGCCGGCCCTCTCACTGGTGAGGAGGAAGCAATTCGGGGGAAGGTTATCATAGCACAGGAGTGAGTGTCGGAGGGCGGGTCTGTGGTTCAGAAAGCTGGGCAGCCAGCTAGTGAGCTGGTAGGAAGGCCCCTTCCAGTGACTGCTGAGTGTGCAGGGCTCTCGTGCTCTGGAGCCAGACGGCCTGGAACCAGCCCCCGCATTATCTTCTTAGGCAGGAGGCAAAGCCGGGGGCTGCGATAGCAGAAAGCTCAGATGCCAGGTAGGGCTGCTGAGTGAGAGCCCAGAGCCCAAGGTTGGCCCTGGGAGGCTGCTTAGGTGCTGGGAGAGCGGCAGGGCATGGCAGGAGCCACAGTGAAGCAGGAAGATGGCTAGGGAACAGGATTTAAGGTGTGGTAGCATGGCCCTGAGAGCCAGTGCCTTCTTAAAGTGTGCTTCCTAAGGGCCCTGCTGGCCTCTCCCAGCCCCGCTGCCCGGCCCTGAGCTGGGCATGAGTGGCTCCTGCAGGCGCTGGGCAGCACTGGTCCCAACCTGCTGCTGCAGCCTTCAGCACTGAAAGGAAGGGGGCGCTCCAGGGAGACTGCACCAGGAAGGCCTTTTGGATAATCCCGGCTGGGTTGTGACAGTGCTGCCCAGGAGCCAGGGGCATCACCCTTGGCAGGCCTGGGAGGGAGGAAAACTGGGAGTGGGCCTCCCAGCTTCCATCCCCAAACGTCTGGGTGACTTCAGCAGGTCCTTCCGTTCTAACAAAGGTGAGGCCTCAGTTTTTCATCTCTAAATCGGGAAGAACCACTTCCTCCCTGCCTCTCACTGGAGTCGAGGGGTGGAGCCAGAAGCTGGAGGCCTCCTCCCTCTGGCTGCCAGGGTGGGCCTACTCTTGGTCCCCAAACCAAAGAAGATAGGAAGAACGTTCAACATAAGTGTAAAACAGCGGACGGAAGAATGAGGCAGGCAAGCGGGGTCTCCCAGATACCTCTCAACCTCACCCAGTACGCACAAATCTCACTGTTGCTAGCCCAGGATTCTGGATCATCTTTTGAGGTCCAGTTCAGACCTCACGCCCCTGGAACAGACCCCACCCACTCCAGGCCAAGGGCCAGTCATCATTCTCCCATCCCACCACACAGAAAAGCACTTAGAACCATACCTGGCTTGTGGATTAGTCATAAACCTTGGTCCATATCCTAGATCCACTGCTGACCCATACATGGTCCTCTTTATAATTTACTAAGGGCCCAGGGCACGAATTTGTACACCTTGAAAGGAATTGTGGGCCACGAGGTTGCAGTGGGCACAGGGGTGGGTCTCAGTCCATCCTCTGCGCCCCTTCCCAGACCCTCCCACCATGCTCCCCCTCCCCCCTCCCCTCTCTGTCGGCAGCCCTGCTCCTGCCACCACCGCTCCCACTGACAGCCCTGATCGCCCCACAGGAGTCGGGGGAGGTGGAGAAGCCCTCAGGGGCGATCTGGGCCCACAGCCGCCGCTTGCACCCACTGATGGCACTGAGCAATTGGGGCCAGGCCTGGCAGCAGGTGCGAGTGCTGGGCACATGGGAGCAAAGAATTTTCAGTAACCACCAGAGGCTCGCCCCAATGACAGCGACTGGTGGCCCACCTTGGTCTGGCACTCCCCCCCCCCCCCCGTCCCCCTCCCCTCGCTCACATGCTCCACCATCTGGCCGTGGCCGACGCCCACCATGTTCTGTGCGCGCTCCCTGGTGGTCAGCGCACATCATAGCAACCAGTTGTTCAGTTGTTCTGCCGTTCAGTCTATTTGCATATTAGCCTTTTATTATATAGGATTTTCAATACTATAATGAACACCCATTAACTGACCACCCAATCTAAGAGACATTACAATAACAAATCTACTTATTCCCAATTCTTTCCCCTACCTTCCCACCCACACTCCAGTGGAAACCATTCTCTTGAACGCTGTGTTTTTTATTATTACTAGTAAACAAGTGAAAAGCTATGGACACCCAAAGAGGCAGGCTGGCTGCAGATTTCTTAAAAGAAATAGCTGTTTACCAACCAAGTTGTAAGTTCCTTGGGAGCAGCTTCTCCTCCTCCCCTGCAGTGTGACCAGCAGGGGCTGGGCACTCAGGGTGGTTGGTGAATATTGACTGAGGGTCTGCTTGGGGTACCCAGACCAGGAAGGATGAATACTGGATTCCAGAGAGCAGGCAGGACACAGCTCCAGGAATAGGGAAAAGGGCTCTTGATTCCACCACTGCACCTGACTTCGGTGTGACTTCTGCCTTGCCTATGACGTCACACAGCGTTGCCCAGGTGACCCAGCTGTGTGGAAAGGCTTTCTGCTTTCCCAGGTCTGAGCAGACAGAGGGCCATCCCTGGCTTTATCTTCCTGGGGGTGCCAGGAGCCAGTTACCCAACTGTTGACCCCTGGCCAGCTGGCCATGCCCCAGACTCCCCACGGCATCTTCACTCACAGTATGTCTGGCTGCTGAGGAAGCTCCATACTCCTGCCCCCACCACCCCGACTCCCTCTTTCCTTTCCCCATTGAGGTCTCAGGACCAGTATATAGCACCCCCAAGGCCACACTGATGCTCTATACTGTTCACCACCCAAAAGACTCTAAGGTGCCAGACAGGATTGATGCCTGATCCCCCACCAACACCAGGTCCTGGTTTCTGAGATTGTTAAACAAAGCCAAACACTGCTGCCCCCAAGAGGATGGGCCGGGAAAAGAAAAAGGTGAGGCCTGGGGGCATGGGCCATGCACCACATGAATTCATCTTTTCTTCCAAGTCCCTTGTGTGTTTTTCCCTAAGTTAGAACAGATACTTTCCTTCTGTGTCCCAGTCTTCACAGCTGTTAAATGGGGACTGAGGTGATCTCGGTGGCTCTTTCAGGTTAGGTGTCCTATACTTGGGCCAGGTGGGATCTGAAAGGTGGCATGCTCAGTGTTATCAAGCCCTACTACACTTACCTGGTGACTTCTGCCTGTCTCCCAGGACCCAGAGTGAAATGTAGCTGGAATTGGCTGTCTCACCCTCCACAACCTGAAAAGGAGTTTCTGCCTTTTCGTTGCTGGGGTCACAGAGGCTCAGGGAGCCCAAGGCAATGGCTCACCATCACCCTCCAAGACCTCCCAGGGGTTTCCCAGGCTGCTACCCTTGCAGTGTCCATGCCCCACCACCACACTCTCCCAGCCCTGGCCCAGCCCCCGCTCCAGGTCACAGGGACTCCAATGCCTGGGAAGAAGGAATTTTTCTGTCACTGCTGTATCCCCAGAACTCAGAATAGTGCCTGGCACATAGTAGGTGCTTAATAAATAGCTGTGAGAGAGCAACACAACCCTGCCTGGACTAGAATCTCAGTGCGAAGAAAGGCAAATAGTTCCATGTCAGGGCTCCCCTACCTTCTGCTAACTGGCAAGGTTGAGCCCATGCCCTCGACTGTGTCACTTACCAACAGGGATGACAGAAAGAACTAAGACCAAGACACAGGTATTTGCTCACTTGGAAACATCCTCTTTGCAGTTACACTTTTAGGTCAAATGAACCAAATAGCTAGGAGTGCCCATGCCCCAATGTGGTTTGTACTCTACTGGAGGCCCGGTGCACAAAATTCATGCACGGGTAGGATCCCTAGGCCTGGCCGGCAATCAGGGCCGATCAGGGCCTTCCTTTGTTCTGCAACGCCCCTGGTAGTCAGCACACGTCATAGCAAGCAATTGGTCTCCCAGTCAAACTCCTGCAGGGACAATTTGCATATTAGGCTTTTATATATATAGATTACCCTTGACTTTGGTGTCTGTGGTTCCTGGTGCCCTCTACCCACAGCTGGCTCCTCTCTTTGATCACACCCTCCCCCCTTTAAGCCTCCTTCTGGTAAGTCACACACTGGGCACCAGGCACCAGGCTGGCCTGATCTGGGGGCCCTGAGCTGCCAACTGGTTCCTGAAGCTCATTGCCACCTGCCCACCTGAGCTGAGTGGGGGAGGAAGGGGAGATTCAGGACATGTGGGTGGGAGAAAAAGAGCCCTGAGGAGGAGCTGGATTTATTTGACTCACAGCTTTAGGAGACAGAATCCCCTGTAAGGATGTTCATAATGTATATATAGTATTACATATTCATATTTCTTTTTTGGTGAATCCTCCACTCATGCCTCTTTATTGTGGAGATGCTTATAGATTTCAGAGTTATTTGTGTATCAGGGATATTCATACATTAATATAAATTGCAAGTATTTTCTCCTGTTTGTCTTTTCTTTATATTGTGGTGAAATTTGGACCATTGTAGAAGTTGGTACAGATTTTTTTAGTTACCGAATCTATCAATCCTTTATTTCTGACTTTTGTGTCATCTTTTAAAAAGCCTCTCCTGCTCCAAACACTACAACTTCTTGCTGGTACCAATGAGTACTGGCTACTCGGGTTATGAGCCTGAGGGTGTATGGATACATTGTGGCCCAGAGAAAGCAGGTCACATCCGAAGGAGGCTGGTGAGCTCAGAGCAGGGACAGCAGAGTGGAGGCAGCCAGACCCCGCTCCCATGTCTGGCTCTGCCCGCAAGCTCGCTGTGCGCCTTGGTGCAGGTGCCAGAGCTTTCTGCCCCAAGTCCCAGTGCCGGCTCCCTCAGCTACGAAAGAGCCTTCATGGCCACTGTGACTCCCAGGCACGTTTAGAAGCTGAAACTAGAAGGAACATGAGGAACCATTTTTAACTCAAAGCCCTTGTGATACAACTGGGGAAACCGAGGCCCCTGGAGTCTAATAACTTGTCCAAATTACTGATCAGAGGCAGCCAGATCCCATGTCTCCCAGTCCGGCGATCGCTCCTCTGGCCCCTGGCTTTCAGATGCAGGGCCCTTCTGGAGGTGGACCCGAGCTTCCTGCTGCCCAGATTGCTGGGGCAGAGGGGGGGCAGGGGCAGGATCTGGAGGAACAGAGGTATCTGTCTCCCCACCTGGGCCAATTTCAGCCCCAGCCCTAGAGGCTGAAGCAACCAGCCATTAATTCCTTCTGTTGGTGCAGTCTTCCCACTCCCACCCTAGTCTCCGCCCCACAGCATGCTCATCCCAAAATGGGCAGCCCAGGGTCCCGTGGGACATTTGCAGGCTAATCCTGGCTTACTGAGGGCAAGGCCAACAGTCTGGAGGGTAAGGTATTGGAATTAGAACCTTCTGAGCTAGCTGTGTGCCAGGCCATGGTAGAGGAGCCGAGAGGGCTGCTTTGTATGCTGACCAAGACCCTGTCTGCACCCCAGCAGTGTTCGAGGGTTAACCAATGGAGAGTAAGCTAATAGAAGGAAAGTGAACTTCCTCCCCAGGGTTCATTCATCTCACCCCCATGATGGGTCTATGGGACCTGAGACTGAGGGAGATTTCATCATCACCCACAGTTTACTTTGCCCCCTGACATGTAACTCAGCACATGCATTTTCTTTTCCCTGATAACTTCTCCAATGTAGGCCAGGGAGGATGGGGGTAGAGAGAGGACATTGGTCCTGAAGCAGGGAAGGCAGAAAGGTTGGCCCACCGCCACCCCTCGTGGCCTCCCTGGCCCTGGGCTCAACCTGGTAGTTGGCCTCATGCCCAGAGTGAAGCACCAGCCGTTCTCTCCCAAACCCCTGCAAGCTTTACTTCCCAAGGCGAGGCACAGCAGAGGCAGAGGATGGAGATGACAGGGAGGAGGCACAACTTGTGGTCTGGTCTGCAAAATGCCTGGCTGGGCTCAGGTTGCCAGGTAGTCAGCGAGAGCTCTTAGGCAACTGCCATTCAGCTGGGCCCTCATTTCTGGGGCCATAGGGAGCTTTTGACAGGCCCTGTACCCCCACAGCAACAAGAGTGCTGGGCCACCGTCGTAGGCTGCTCCTAGGAATCTGGGGGTGGAGGAGATATTAGTTGACTCTCCTGACCTCATTGCAGGAACCTTAGGCTAATTACTGGGAAGACTGCATTGCAAGCCATTCCAGATTTACCCATTGACCAGGTGGGAAAATTAAGGCTCAGAGAGGTCATGCAGAGAGCTGGGGGCAGAGCCAGGCTAAAACTTAGGTCTCTGGACCTCCAAGCTATATATTGCTTCTACACCACCAAACCAGAACAGCAAACCTACTGGGGAGTGTGTGTGTGTGTGTGGGGGGGGGGCGGCGATGGGGTAGCGGAGAGGGTGGAACCTTGGAAAGGCAGCATCTCAGACTATGATGGGAGGTGGCTCTGTGGCTGTTCCCTCCCCTCCCCCCTCCACGGGGCAGGGGTTCCTTCTGCTGACCTCCCTCCCCCTCATCCTATCCTGGCCTGGAAGAGAAATAGGGGGGGCGGGAGGGGGGGAAGAGGTAACTCAACAACCCTTCAGACAGTGATAGGGCCTGGTGGGTGCGGAGGTGGGGGTGGCCTCAGTCAGAAGAAGGGGAGGGATCTCTTTGTAGGGCTGGCACTTCTGGAGCTGGGGACGGGATTCTCACCTCCTCATTAGTCATCGTGTCAGGCCAGGACCCAGCCTGTACCAGGAAGGCCTTTTGGATAATAAGCCACAGGGATGGGCATGAGGGAAGAGCAGGCCGGGAAGGGGACAGCCAGGGAAAAGGCGATGAGGCAGGAGCCATCTTGGTGTGTTCGAGAAACCTCTAGGAGGCTAGGTGGCTTGAGTGAGTGGCCAAGGGCCTCGGGATGAGGTGAGGTCAGTTTCCCCTGCCAAAGCCCCCAGGTCCTTACAGTCCTGTGAGGCCGAGAGAAATGAGGGGCTGCTGCAGGATTTGCGCAGAGGAGTGATGTAGTCGGCTTGAAATCTAAAGATTTCTTCTGGCTGCTCTGTGAGGTGGGGCAGGGTAAGGGAGGCGGAGGGAAACAAGAAAGCTATTAGAATCAAATACAGAAATCCGTCGTTTTGGACCTCAGTGCTGGAAGTGCAGACCGTGAGAAGGGGTCGGATTCTAGACATGGTTTGAAGGCAGGGCTGGCAGGACATGCTGACAGATTGGAGTAACGCAGGGCTCATATTTGTGGTCACACCACACCACTGTTGTGAGAACTGAATGCAATAACAGCTCTTCCTGTTCTCTCTGCCCAGAGGCTTCCAGAAACCAGGAGCCACAGTGCCTAGGACCCCAGGCTCAAAATGGAAACAGTGTGTGGGAAACCTGGGCCATCACATAGGAAGCCGGTGGGTTCCAGGCAGGCTGGTTCAAGCCCTCATTGTCCAGTTGGAGAAAATGGCTCTCAGAAAATGACTGATTTGGGATTTAAACCCGGCTCTCCTGACACTGATCAGGACAGAGCCAGCGCACCCACCCTGCCGGGGCTGCTACAGCACAAAGCCCGCCCAGGACCAGACCCTCAGCCTCCCCTCTGTGTAACAGGCCATTGTTCTCCGTGGTCTCCACAGACCCTTCCCTTTCTGAGGACTCCCCCGCCTCACCAGGCTGCCCTGCAATGCAGGCTTTGCTAAGCCGAGTTTTCCAGATAATAGGGCCAGCTCCCAGTGGCCCCCTAGCGCCCCATCTCCAACCTGAAGAGGTCCACTGCTCCTCTCTCCCAGACAGAAGGCCCCTCACATCAGCTGGTGCCAATTAATAAGCAAGCTAGAGGAAGGGTGGGGTGGCCTCCTGCCAGGTTAATCTGGGTCAACTGTGTCAACGTCAATTCCAGGCCGGGGGAGAGAGTCAGTGGTTCAGTGCAGAGAGAGGACCCAGATACCCCAAGTCACAGCAGCCCCATGTCCACATTCTCCCCACCCCCGTGTTTTACTTGGTTCTTAATGGCTTTCTTGTTTATTCACCCATAAATGCCCAGCTCCTCCACGTCCCGTGACTCCCTGAAGCCTCCGGAGACACTCTGAGCCTGCCCTGGGCCTCGGAATGCTCCGCCCCTCCCACGCAGCTGCCTCGGATCTGTCTGCTCTCCCGCTGGTCCTCCCTGCTTCACCCATGCCTTCTCCCAACCCTTTAAGGCCTCTTCTTCCCAGCTGCCTTCCCTGACTGCCCCAAGCTGTAGCTTTTGTCTCCTCTCAGCAGCTCTCATCACCATGGCCCTTTGGGCCATGAATCCACAAGCTATTGAGTTATTGAGCCTTTGCATATGAGTTTGCTTGGGGCAACCAGCCCAGGAGGCCACATGTGGGCGGCACCTCTCTCCTCCTTCCGGGTCCACGGGGGTGCTCTGGGTTGGAGACAGACCAGGCATCTGGGACAGACAAATCATTCATCTTCCTTGAGGCATTGGGTGGCTCCATGGACAAGCTTTGTACACTGTAAAGTGCCGTGCACAGGGGAACCTGAGGTGGACTGGGGTAGGTTACAGGAGAGACAGAAGAAGGTCAACTGCTAGGAGCTCAAAGCAGGAGGGATTTGGGAATTACAGGCAGGGTACCTGCAAAAGTAAGGGCTTAGAGGTGGGACTGGACTTGAAAGGTGAGGTGGCCTCTCTCATTCTGCAAGAAATGATGGACCAGGACCTGGGGCGAGGCAGGAGGGAAACGGAGAGGTGTGGGCTGTGGGGCAGAGGTGGGGGGAAATGGGGTCAAAGACGACTGCCCCTTTGGGAACCGTGGTTCCAGGCTGGGCAGGGGAGTGACAGAGGGAAACGGCTACTTGGAGAGGAGATATGAGGGACCAGGGTTACCAGGAGGCAGTAAAAAGAGCCCACTCAGCCCTGGCTCTCTCCACAGGTCGCCAAGGGCCCAGAGGACTCCCCAAACACCACCCAGACCGTGGAATCTGTCATCAGCCACCTGTCTCCTTCTAATAAGGAGATTATCACAGTCACACTCCATGGGGCCACCAACCTCCCTGCCTGCAAAGATGGCTCTGAGCCGTGGCCATACGTAGTAGTGTAAGTAGCTGCTGCGAGTGGGTCAGGGCCTGGTGTCCACTGGAGCAGAAACCAGTATGGTTATTTAGAATATGAGCACCCAAAGGTTTGGGGCTGGGACTGTGACAGCCAGAGGGAATGCCAAGGGGCTGGGTGACTCTGCAAATGTGAGGCCTGGCATCTTCCTGCGGCGTGGAAGCTGCTCATCAGGCCTAGCGGGGAAAGGGCAGGCCACTCCTTGATCTCACAATCCACTGGGCTGGGCTTGGACACAGCCTGACCTTAGGGACAGGGCCCCGGATGCAGAGACCTGGGCTATGCTCAGTGAGGGGTGAGGGTGGTCAAAGGAGGGAGAAGTTCCGGGTCTTACCTCCTCCAGATTCTGGGTGCCCCATCCTACCACCCTCCTCCTTGGCCCCCACTACGCTCTGGTCATTTCTCTCACAGGGACTTCTCTAGTTCTTGGCTTTTAATGCACTGCCATATCCCCTCCAGCCAGCTGCAGTCAGGGTACACACTCCTCATAGCTTGGTATCCGAGCGAGGCCTGCCATGCCATGTCTGCTGCCAATCTCATCTCATGGACCTCACTTCTCTCAGAATGGCATCACAGGGCTACAGAGTCTCCAGCCAGCCAGCCTTCCATATGGATGTTGGGCATCTGCTCAATCTTGATTATAAAGCACTATGTGCCCCCCCCCCCCCATGTTTGCCATCCCTTAGCCCTTCTGTAGGAACTGGGAGCCACCAGGGCCTTCCCCTCCACCTCCCTCCACCTCCCTCCACCTCCCGCCTCCACCAATAACAGCATCGTTCCGTGCCTGCCTATTGGCTTTTGGGCACATTTTCGTTTGGAGAGTGCCTGCCCAGCCTTCTGCCCAACACCTGCTGAAGCCCCACCTTCAAAGCCCTGCTCATGATGCCTCCTTGGCTCTGGCAGCCGCGGAAGCTGAGCTCTCCCTCCTGGGAGGCCCAGGGCAGGATCAAACCGGTCAGACGCACTTTCTGTACAAAAGTGCTGCTCCGCTCCCCACACTAGGGCTCCCCGGACAGGGCACATTTCTCTGACACAGCACCCAGCAGAAGCCTGAGCACACACTTAGAGGCCAAAGAGCAACTGAAGCAAACACCAGGTGCTGTAACAACTAGTGCACCCACAGAGTGAAAGGACAGAAGGTGGGCTGGACACCAACAGGTGAAACACTTGCTTGTCTCAAAAGCCCCATCCCCACCTGCCCAGCGCCCAGGCCCTCCCCCCCTCTCCCCCCCTCTCCTCCCCCCCTTTCCTCCCCTCTCCCCCCCTCTCCTCCCCCAGCTCCATTTCTGCGGAGAGGAAGGACAGGTGGCAGAGAGAGGGCCTGGCGGGGAGCTTGGGTCTCTGCTCAGCTATTTCCATAAACCAATTATCGCCCATCATCTAGGGAGATTGAGGCCCTGCCTCTCACCGATCCAGCCCGGCGACAGGGCGAAGTGCGGGGGGCGGGTGGGGAGGGGAGTGTGAGGTGGGGAGGCGGGGAGGCGGGGAAGCTCGGCGGCCCGCTGCTCCTCCACAGGCGGCACGACCTGCGCCTTCACCCGGTTGCCATGGGAACGCTCAGTTGGCGCTGTGCTGGGCTGGAGCTCGGGTGCGGGGTGTGGGGTGTGGGGTGTGGGGGCGGGAGGAGCGCCTCGCCAGCACCCTCTCCACCCAGGGAGGGGGCAGGGAGCTGCGTCCCAGGCCTCCTGGGGCTGGCGCTAATGAGATGCAGATGAATCAAAGGGAGGGCTTCCGAGAGGAAGGCCCAGCTGGTGGGACCTGGAAAGGGCTTCAGTGCGACCCCAGCTCCAGGCAGGAGCCCCAGAGGGAGGACCGCGCCCGCAGAAGCCCTAAGCCCGGGAAGAACACGGTACCCCGTGCGTCTGATTCCAGACAATACACTGCACACCCGCAAAGAGCAGGACTTAGTCCACTTGCGTTTTTGTTTTTCTCACGATGAGTATTTTGATGCTTAAAATATATATTACATATATTTTATATATTGACTAATAGTAAATAGTATATTAACATATAATTTCATATTCTTTCAAAATATTTTTTCTTATCTTTCTGTTGCCTGTGTTTCTTCCTGCTGCCTTCAGCTTGGTCTCCTGGCTTAGTGTCCTGCTCTCTGCCATTCCACCTTGTCTCATCTCAGATGGGAGGTGGGACACGGGATTCCTGTCTGCCAGTTCTGCCCTCCTCTCTGGGTTTGCTGCATCCCCAGCAGGCAGACCCACGGTGACAGGAGGTGGAGTTGGGGTTGAAGCACAAGGGCCCAAGCTACGCATTCATTAGCCCGCTAGAGGAGAGTCGGAGAGGGCTCCGGTCCTAAGAAGGAACATCCCTAGTTTGGCATGTGGCCGCTTTACCACTATGCAGGCTCCAGCCTTGAGCCAGCCTATATAATAAAAGCCTAATATGCAAATCGTCCCCTTCCGAGTTCAACCGGAAGTTCGGCCACTCGCTATGACGTGCGCTGACCACCAGGGGGCGGTGCGGAACATGGCGGGTGTCGGCAACGCGGCACTGGCAGCAGGCGGCAGTGGAGGTGCTGCCGGCCCCGATGGACCCCCAACAAGAGCAGGACTGCAGTGGGATGGTGGAGCAGGTGAGAGGGCAGCATCAGGACAAGGCGGGTGCAAGTGGGGGCCCCGATCTCCCCACAGATGGCAACCAGTGGGGGGCACCACTAAACTCCCAGGCACTGAGGGAGCCAGGTAGAAGCCCCCTCCCCCCCTCCCGTCCCGATCGATTGCCCCACAGGCGGGATGGTAGAGCAGGTGAGGGGGGGGGGGGTGCCAGGCCACGGCGGGGTGCCAGGCAGGGCTGTGGGGCTGCAAGTCTGGGGGCACAAGCTGGGGCCTGATCCCCACAGGCCACCCCGAGCGGCCCACCCCTGCACGAATTTGTGCACTGGGCCCTCGTCTAGTACCCAGATGCATCCTCCAGGCCAACAAGTCCACTTGGCTCATCTTGAGGGTCTGCCTCTTCCCATCTGAGCCCTTGGCTCGCTCCAGTCCGATCCCACTTCTCCACTGAAACAGATTTCTCTAAAGTCACCATGACCGTCATGCCTGATCCTACATCCGACAGTCATCTCACCCTTTGTGACCTCTCTGGGGCATTAACCCCTCATGACCACTCATTCTACTTGAAGCCCTTTCCTTTCCTGGTTTCCAAAATGCCCCCTCTCTGTGCACCACCCCTTTACCTCTTCTTCCTGGCACTAAATGTTGACCTGCCCCAGGGTTCAGCCCTCACTTGCTCTTCTTTCTCTATACTCTCCACATGATCTCTTCCCCATCCTGGTATCAAATCACATTCTCTCACCCGATCCAGTCCATCACCAGGCTGTGCCGGAAACAAATCAGTTTCACTAAAAGAGAGATGTTGACAGGAAGCCAGGAAGGCTGGTCAACAACCTTAATTGCTCTAACCACTCACCCTTTAGTTGAGACATTGTTAGCTGAAGCAGCCTCCACCTTTGTTTGTCCCATGTAAGTTTTGTTATTTCCCGCCTAAGGGCTACATGTAAATTTCTGTTTATCTTGCCTAAGATGTTTTCCCCAAAGCCTCAATAAAAGGGATGGCAGAGCCAGAGCAGTCAGTAGTTCTCCCACTAGAGGTGGACTACCGCCTGGCCCCCCATTTCGCCAAATTGAATTTCTTCAAGTCTCCATTCATTTGTGTGCGGCCCTTCTCCAGAACCCGAACCCTGAACTGGAACCCTGGACCACGCGGGACGTGGAAAGGGATTCCTACAAGGCTGTGTCATTTCTCTCGGACCTTGAATTTGCTGCTTCTCTCCATCAGCTCCACCACCTTAGGCTACTACATTATTCTTCTGCTCTTGGTACTTGCCCCTCTTCAAACCCCATTCAAAGGCAGGTTACTATTTGATACCATGGTACCATACTACCAAGGGAACTCATTCTTCGAACCCTCCAATGGCTTCTCATTGCTCCCAGAATAAAGAGGATTCCAGACCCAGCATGGGTGAGTCTTTGCTGGCCCCTTAATATGAACCCCCCCCCCCAACACTCACTCTCTCTGCTCCAGCCACTCTAGACATCTCTTTGTTCTCTGAGCAGACCCTGTTCCCTCCCACTCCAGGACTTTGCACACTCCCTCCCCCAGAACATTCTTCCTTCCCCTCCTCCCCTCATTGGATCTCAGCTTAGCATTACCTCCTCAAGAAAGCCCTCCCAAACTTCCCAGGCCAGGCTAAATCCTCCCCCCTTATTATAGTTTCACGTTTTGTGTGCTTTTTTGTGATTACTAGAGGCCCAGTGCATGAAATTCGTGCACGGAGAGGGGGTTCCCTCAGCCCAACCTGCACCCACTCCAATCGGGGACCCCTTGGGGGATATCCGACCACTGGTTTAGGCCCGATCCCTATGGGCCTAAACCAGCAGTCAGACACCCCTCTCACAATCTGGGACCACTGGCTCCTAACCACTTACCTGCCTGCCTGCCTGATTGCCCATAACCTCTCTGCCTGCCTGATCGCCCCTAACTGCCTCTGCCTGCTTGCCTGATCATCCTTAACCTCTCTGCCTGCCTGCCTGATCTTCCCTAACTGCCTCTGCCTGCCTGCCTGATCGCCCCTAACTGCCCTCCCCTGTGGGCATGATCGAACCCCCAACTGCTCTCCCCTGCTGGCCTGATCTCACCCCCAACTGCCTCTTCCTGCCTGATCACCCCTAACTGCCCTCGCTTGCTGGCCTGATCTCGCCCCCAACTGCCCTCCTCTGCTGGCCAATTTGGTTCTGATTGGCCAGTTTCCATGCCAGTCAGCATCTCTGGGCCTATCAACGGGGCCTGATCAGAAAGGCGGGGCTGATCAGCAGCCCTGGTGGAGGCCTGGAGAGAAATGGAGGCCCGGCTGTTGGTCAGGCCAGGATAGAAAGAGAGGCAAGTTCTGATCAACTGCTGCCACAGAGACTACGGACAGACCCTACCTCTCTCTCTGCAGGCCTCTCTCTGGGCCTGATCCGCAGCCCCCTAGGCAGTCAGTGCTGGGTTGCCGTGGCGACCACAGCAACCCAGCACTGACTTCCCCTCTGGTCAAGCCTTCAGTAGTAACGGTCGGTCGTTACGACCCTGGCTCTTTATTATATAGATTGGCTTACTCTTCCTCAGTGCCTCCCCCATTGTGCCCCACTAGTTCCATAAGCAACCACCAGGTCTGTTTTGCTTACCATCCCATCCCTACACAGTATCTGGAACATAGGAAGCTGTCAACAAATATTGAATGAATGAATAAACAAGTGAATGAGTGAATCCGGCCCCATTTCTAGCTTTCTCTGTGACTTTGGGAAAGTTATTTCACCTATCAGTGCCTGAATACCTCACCCGGGAACCCACCTCAAAGGACTGTGGAGATGGCAGAGCCAAATGGGGGAGATGCTGACTGGTAAAGAGTGACACGGAGGTGAGGGATATCCTGGAGATGAGTGGTATCCTTAGCAGCACTCACCGTGGGCATGTAAGAACTATAAGAAGAAAGCCTCGGGGCAAAGAAGAAAAGCCAGAATGGGATCAGGGAAACCCAGAGTCTGGCCCACTGCCCCTGACTCCCTGTGTGAACTCAGGCCAGTCCCTGCTCCTCTCTGAGTTTCAATCTTGCCGTGGTCAGGATGTGAGGGCTGGCCTCCATGCTGCTCCAGGCTGTGCTCTGGCCTGGGAAGCAGCCTTAGTTCTTGGGAACAGGAGTCCCAGCTTTACTACCCAAGACAAATTCAACACCCAGATCTGCTGGGTCAGTGCTCAGGCCTGAGGTCTCCCCTAACTGGTCTGGACCTGGCTCAAGCTCCTGGTCCCTGAGCATTGCCTAGAACCTGCCTCCCATCCTGGCACAGAGAGACCTGTCAGTCAGAACACAGCAGGGACCAGGAAGGCAGTGACCTTGAGAGGTGGGGGTGCCCAAGAGGTCAGAGTGTAGGGAAGGGGCCAGCCAGGAGACAGCCTGTGGGATTCTGACCGCCGGCCAAAGGTTGGATGGCTGAGTTGACAGTTGGTAGCTACTCTCTGACTGCCTACTGCCCAAAGCAATGAGCAGGGACAGAGCCAGCACTGAGAGGGGAAGGGCTGCTCCCCTGTGCACATGGGTCATGCTTGGCCCCAGCCCGAGTGGGAGGGGCAGGGCACAGATCAGGGTCAGTTAGTCATACTCAAAGGATCATTGGTTTTCTTGGATGAGCCCGAGAGTCCTGACCCTGGTCCAGACTGAGACTGACCTTGATCACACCCTGGTGACTAACTGAAGAAGGTATTAAGTGTAGGACAATTGTCTAAGGTCCTGGTAAGAGAGGAAGGAGAAAGGTTATATTTATCTAGTGGCTACTATATACCTGGCAAATGTGCTCAGTGTGTCTGTGTGTGTTTTGCATCATTTAATTATTGCCTAGTCCTGTGAGCTAGGTGAAATATTATCTCCTTTACAGATGAGGTTACTAAGACTCAGAGCATTTCTGTGACTTGCCCAGAGTCACAGAACTAGTAGGTAACCAAGCCAGGATCCAGGATTCCAGAATCCAAAGGTTCTTTCCACCTCATCCCGGCCTTGATCCCTATGCAGCAGTTGCCCACTTGGAAGGGGACTGTTGCATCAGGGCCCTAAGCCAGACTTCCAGAGAAGTCTGAGGACACCGCCCCACCTCCCCCACTCCTGTCTCCCCCCCCCCCCCCCCCCCCGGCTTGCTCACACCATCCCCTGTCTGGCCATGGGCCTTGGCCAAAGGGCCTCAGAGGGCAGGGATTTAGGTGGAGTAGACGGAGGCCTGGCATGACTCACAGGCTTATCTCAGCAGCCAGAGGGTTGGGCTCAGCAAAAGAAATTAATCATTATTCACCATGACAGCGGCAGTGATCATGGCTGTGCTCACTCAGAGCCTGGTCCTCCACACGCTGGCTCTGATGCGGCAGCCCTGGGAGGCAGGTTGCCTGGCTCCATGTGGTAGCCAAGGAGGCCAAGGCCCCCGGCAATGAAGGGACTTGCGGTCACATGGCTGCCGTGGGAGCGGAGCACATGAAGATGACCATCTAGCCACTGGCCACTTGCCCTGGCAGCGGCCCGGTCCTTGCCCTCTCCCAGGACGCCTGTCGGAAGAGGCACATGGCAACGGAGAAGGCCCTGGGAATCTGGGGTCTTATGTCCCCTTCAGGCTCCCGGGCTTACAGTGCGGTCTGACTTTCCCATAATGTCAGTCCCTCTGTGCTCAGAGCTTCAGAATTTTTGTTCATTGAGAACATCCCTGTATCCCAGAACTAAAAACACAGCTGACATCAGTGGTTAAGGAAGGGTTGGCCTGCGACGCCCCAGCCAGACTGAAGCCATAAGAAGTCTTTTCAGATCTCCCCCTCTCACCACTGCTCAGGCCCCTGAGATCTTCTCATGCCAGAAACACTCACTCACAACCAAAAGGCATGAGCTCTCCCTGAGCAGTGCCAGGATCCTGAAGGAGCGGCCCAAGAGGGCAGTGCTTACCAGGAGAGGTACTTGTGGTGAGATCTCCGGCAGCGAGGCAGGCCAGGGGGCCTTCCTGGTGTCCTCGTGGCATTCTGCCCAGGCTGTTTCTGAGCATGGGCATAGCTTCTGGCGGGCTCCTCCTGCCTCCCAGGACACCATGAGTAGCCAGGAGGCTTGGTCCTCCTTCCAGGCTTTGTCTGGCTTCCCTCTGCCCTTGTGTGGCCCCACAGGCTTCAAGGTCAGATGCTGGATGGTTCCGCATCTGTTGAAAAGTGCGGAAGGCCACTGGGCAGGAAGCTGGTGTTTGGGTTCCGATATAGTTCCTCCTGCCGTGCTCTTCCCATTTCGGTCATCTGTGGTCCTTACACACACAGTGAGCTTCTGTCGGGGAATGGCACCTGGGAAGGCAAAGTCAGTGCCGTCAGCGCTCCAGTCAGCCAGGTGTGTGAGGCGATAGAGTGGAGGCAACTGGCGAACCGGAGCGCACACAGGTTGTTTTGAAAAGCAGCGGAGTCACCCCCGCTGATCTCTGCCTTGGAAGAATGCAGGCAGCTCTCTCAAATTTTCAAGATAAACCGGAAGCCCAGGTGGCTGTGTAAAACGGGCCAGTTTTTGACATGCAGACCGCTTGCCTCAGCTTGGTTAGGATCTCCAGGCCTCTCCTCATCGCCTCCTCCTCCCGCTCAGACGCAACGCCCACGTCCAGCTTCGCTGCTGTCCTCTCCTCCCAGGGGCCTGTGACTGCTCCATAGCTCTGTGTCCTCTATGTGTGTGAGAGGCACCCCTCTTTTCCTTTGGGAGGGTCTGAGCCCTCCTCCCAGCCCAGGAGCTTCTAGAACAGTGTAGAGCGGGGTCCCGCAGTCTGGGCCGGGGCTGGCCGAGCAGAGCGGAGAGGAGGGGCTGCCTGTCTCCACGGGAGTTTCCCAGGCCCTTCCTCCATTCACCGACACGTGCTGGCCTCCCTGAGCCCAGGCTGGGAGCTGGGAACGTTCCGGTAGTGTTGAGGCGGGTCCCCGTCCTCAAGGGGTCACGGCCTGGTTGGGGAGGTGGCGAATACACAGGTAAATCTAACTCACTCATCTTTTGCCCACAGTCTCCCAAGCAGAAGGCAGCTAGCAGGCTCCAGGCCCCCGCCTTGGGTAATAGGACCTGTCGGGGAGGCTGTTGTTTGTGGGAAGGGGCAGGAAGCAGGGCTTTATATCTGAGATGCCCCAGACCTCAGAACTTGAACTGAACTCCATGCGTGTTAGGCCAAGAACCAGAATCAGAGTGATTCAGGTGATTCAAGTGATTCTTGTGAGATTGGGAAGTTCACCTCTACGTCTACCCACATTCCTCCTCCTCTAAGGCGGCATTCGTAAGAAAGGGGATATTCAGAAGAGTGGATGTTCAGAGCGACCCATTGAGAAGGATCCAAAGTCATGGCAAGATCTCCCTGGACTATCTCATCCAGGCCTGTACTTCCGCCAAGGGGACTGTCATTCCATCCCTTGGGGTCATGTATTGACTGACAACTGGCCCTGCCCCCTCTGCCTAAGAACAGGGCTCCCAGGGCCCCTCCCCCAGCTAGACCACAGGGCAGCCACTGCGGGACATTTCAAAGGCTGGCAGATGGCACAGTCATGGGCCCCTTTTGACCCTGCACCATCTCTTGCCTCAACAGAGAAAAAAGGTTTCTCTGAACAAGGAAGTGCCCCAGGAGAGGAGAGGGTGTGACAGTGCCCCACAGACTGGGGCTCCAGCCTGCCTGTGCACTGCCTGTGGTTTTCCCTGGGCCACATGGAAAGTACGCCCCTGCCTGTGTCCCCAGAAGCTGCCCTGGGGAGAGGTGCCCAGGAGGGGCTCCCCTGAGGACAGCGGAGTTGTTTCAGACCAAGTGTGGGTGGGATGTGGGGAGCAGCATTTTTGTTTTACAGAAAGATATTTCCCTTTGCCAGAGTGCTCATCTCAGAGGTCCTGGGGATGTGCCATTTCTGTTTTCTTTTCTTTTTTAATTTTTTGTTTATTGACTTGAGAGAGAGAAACATCCATGTGCTGTCCCACCCATTTATGCATCCATTGGTTGCCTCTTGTATGCGCTCCGACCAGAGATTGAACCCGCAACCCTGGTGCATCAGGATGACACGCCAACCGACTGAGCCACCAGCCAGGGTACCATTTCTGACTTCCAGAGCAGGCCCACTGCCTGCAGCACGGTGCAGGGCGGTCCACCCCGTGCCTGGGGAGTTGGCTGCATTCTTGCTCCAGGATCCGTTTTTTCAGATGAGACCCACCTATCGTGGTGTAGTTCCATCAGCAATAGTGATGGTTCATTGAAGTCCAATTAACAAATGAACCTCAGGATGAGAGCCCATCGCTTTGCTGTGAATAACAGCTCTGCTCATGTCTTAAGCGGCAGCCTCCCAAGAACTCAAAACCTACCAGGACCAACTGCATTGGGGGCTGCGGGAGGGGCAGGCATGGAATGGGAGTGTTGTTGATGGGCTGTTGTCTGGTGAAGTGGGAGACCAGACACGCCCTGCCTCCACCTCTGCTCCTGCCTTAAGGAGCCCCTGGCCACGTCTTCTTGCCCGGAAATCCCAGGGGAGCTTGGCCAAGGCCAGAGGACACTACACATGGGCATGGGGGAAAGGGGGCTGGAGAGAGAACAAGGTCAAAGAGGACCACAGCTTTGCTTTTCTCTCTGACTACCTCACCCCATGCTCCCAACCCACAGACCTGGATCAGCCAGCCAGCCCCTCCCCAGGCCCTAGACCTGCCCATGAGCCAGCTCATGCCCCCTCCTCTTCTTCTATTCAAGCCCTGCCTCTTCCAGAAAACATTCCCTTCAAGGTCCAGCAGACGAAGAGTCAGAAACACAAGAATCCAGCCTTAGCCCACCCTGCTTAGATGACCGTTCCTGCCCGGGACAACTCTCCCATCCTGTCCCTGCTGGGTCAAGGAGCAGGGATTGGGTTTTTTCTGTGCCTTCCAGGTATGGAGGTAGGCCTGTGGCCTGGGAGTCTGGCTGCCTCTTGGCCTGGAGGATGGAGGAGGCTGGACTTCCTGACTCAGAGGCCAGCATGAAGGGTACAGGTAAAGGGGAATTACCCTGCCTTCTTAGGACAGAATGACGCCCAATCATGACATACCTGGCATCTGGCCTGGAGCAATCTTTTTTTAAAATGTTTTTATTGATCTTTTTAGAAACAGGAAAAGGGAGAGGGAGAGAGAGAGAGAAACACTGATGTGTGGGAGAAACATCCATCAGTTGCCTCATACCCTGACAGGGGATTGAACCCGCAACCCCAGGCATGTGCCCTGACCATGAATCAAACTAGTGACCTTTTGGTGCACAGTATGATGCTCAACCAACTGAGCCACCCAGCCAGGGCTGGAGCAATATTAATCTGAACTGTTTCCCCACCTCCAAGTTTCCTAGGTGAGCAAGCAACAGGGCTATGGTGCACTAGGTCAAAAGGTCACAAAACCTCTCATTTTACCACCGTCCATCTAAAGGCTCTGCCTGGCATGCATCCTTCTCAGGCTGCCTAACTACCTCCTTCCCTGGGAGCCTCCTTCTGGTCTTTCAAGATTCAGGGGTCTGCCCAGCCAGGAGCCCAGCAGCCAGAATAGACCCAAACTTGGTGTCTGGGATTGGCATTTAGGAAAAGCCAGTGGCCAGCATCCTGGGTTTCCAAAGCCCTGCCCTGGAGGAGGCCGGACCTTGACAGCTGTTCATGCCCTGAGGCGTTGAGGAGTGTGGAAGACCAAGAGGACAGGCGGGCGGGTGCTGGGAGAGCCTTAGAGACCTGGGAGGCAGCGTGAGGCTGGCAGGTGGGGATAGGGTCACTGGTACACTGCGGCACACAACCCCTCTGGGGCAGCGCATGTGTGTGTGTGTGTGTGTGTGTGTGTGTGTGTGTGTGCGCGCGCGCGTGTGCAGGTACAGTGGCACACAGGTTCCATCCCTGAGGTGTGTGCCTTGTCGGGTGGTCAGAGGTCAGTGGAGGGTGAGGAGGGCTCCGGAGCCTATGCACCATCCATCAATGTCCTGTGCTTTTCCACCGCTGACCTCTGCTCACAGCAGCAGCTCCTGGGAGCCAGACCACACATTTGCCTTAGTTATGACCTCACAGAAGGACAGCAAAGTCCTTTGTCTTCCCTACACTGTCAGCTGGGCTTGGGCCTGGCCCCCACAGGGCCACCTGGCTAGAGTTTGTCAGACACATACATACCCCTCCAGCACCCAGCCAGGTGTGGAGGGTTACATTTCCCAGCTTTGGACCTGGGACTGCTGCACTGTGCCTCTGAACCCTCCCCACCATGGCCGGGTTAAGTCTGAGCCCCAGGACAGCTGCATGGCCAACAGCAGCCCCCCAGGCCCAGCTAGAGGCCAGGCCAGAGCTCTCGGGGCAGAGAGGGAGGGCATCGTCTTGCAGATGCTGTGTGGAAGCAGGGCCTGGAGAGGCCCCTGGGCTCTGAGACTGAACTGGAGACCTGGTTCCCTCAGGGCCTGAGGGTCCTAGAACTTGGCCTTCCCTGTGCCCAGCTGTAGGCACAGAATAGGGGCTGGGTGCAGGGCATGAGCTGGTCCCCTTCTCTCCTTCTGTGTGGAATCAGAGGCCCCTCTAGCTCTTCAGCTTCTAGAATAGCATCAAGACCTGGAGGAGGCAGCTGTGCCAGGAAAAGCCATTATCCTGACAGCCTCCCTCCACTTGCTAAAAGCTCTCTCCTTCCCCTGGGGCCTCACCCCTCCGGACTTATTTCATCTCCATTCACCTAGCCCTGACCCACCTCTCTGGTGTGTGTCTGAGGGAAGGAAGGAGAGGTGCTTGCTTAACTCTTTCTATGCCTGAGTGAAGTCAGCTCCTTTGGCTTTGCTCACGGTCCTTCCTGTCTCTTTCCACCTGGTGTTCCTCCTGCCAGACTCCCAGGAGCTTATCTAGAGAAGGGAAGGGGACAAGAGGCCAAAGCTAACAGGAGGATGAAAGACAGGCTGACAATATGGTCATGAGTTCCAACCTGAATTCTTCACTGCACTGCTTGTGACTTAAGGCCTTCACTCACCCTTGCTTCTGTCTTCTTAGTGCACTGGGAGGCCCCCAGGGGATACAAAAAAACAAAAAAACAACCACCTGTGCCTGGTGCAGGAGCTTGGAGGCTTTGAGTAGTGTTTAGGCCAGTGATGGGCAACCTTGTGAGCTTGGTGTGTCAAACTTCGCCAAAAAACTGAGCATAACTCGGGTAGTGTGTCACTTTGAGGAAAAAACATTATTTTGCAAATGTTTCATCCTCAGGAGCAGCAAATGTTTCATCCTCGGCATGCAGCCGCCTCAGCGGCCGCGTGTCATCAGAAATGGCTAGCGTGTCAGTGCTGACACGCGTGTCATAGGTTCGCCATCACTGGTGTAAGGTGTAGAAGGGCTGACTTCCTCCTTCCACAGCTTCCTGGAATCTCCCCTCCCTAAGCTCTTCCACGGAGAACACTACACATGGGCATGGAGAGTGGAGGCGAGCACCCTGCAGGCAATGCACCGAGCAGGCGGACAAGAGTGGGTAAGAGGCTGCATTGAGTTTGAGGCCTCTGACTTTGAGGGCAGCTGTCAGGGGAGAGACGCAGAGCACAGAGCAGCAGCAGACGGGTCATGATTGCACCCTTCAGTCAGCAGAGGTCATAGAGCCTGTGGGAGGGACTGGGGGTGGGGCAGGCTGAGCTCCAGGCCCTCCAGCAGTGATGCCTTCTCCTCTCAAGCCTGACAGCCCCCTTGGTAGGGCTCCAGCTCTCTGGGAGACCCAGCCCTGCTCCCCTCAGCCCTCCATCAGAGCTCCCCTCACTCCCCTCCATGTGGCCCTCAGGTCCCGTTGAGAAACACCCAGGTTGTTTATACCACAAATGAGGGACTATCGGGCCCTGGGCCTTCTGTGTGCAGGAGCTTCCCACTTTCTCCCCAGCCCGTCCAAGTACCCACGAGGGCAGCACAACTCAGAGAGGGTGGGTGACCTGGCCAGGAGATAACTGTGGGCTCAAAACCCAACTCTGTGTGGCTAAAAGCCTGTACTCTTTCTAGGACTTCAGCCAAAGACCCTCACTTGTAGACAATGGGGAGACACCAGGCCAGAGACAATTATTATTATTAACACTTTATGGTATTTATTATTATTATTATTATTAACACTTTATGGTATTTAACAATGTGGCAGGCACTTTACACATAATATTTCACTTCATGCCCACAACAGCCCTGCATTTATCATCCCCATTCACATGAAAGAAGGAAGACACAGCAAGATTACATACCTTGCCCCAAGTCACCCAACTAGTAGGGTATAGAGCTGGGATTTGGGACCCAGATGGTCTGAATCAGGGACCCTGTTTTGGACCCATACAGCCCCTCAGTCAAAGCAGAAGGGGAGCTTGGAGATGGGGCTCCCACAAGATTGATCATCCACAGGAGCAGGGTTGTGACAAGGAGACAACAAGGAGTCAGGCTACTGTGTCACTCAAGTCCAGAGGGTGGAGGGAGCAGTGAGGGCCAGGGGCCAGCGTGCTTTCTGGAGGAGAGGAACAAGCTGGGCTGGGAAGGACCGCAGGCTGGTGCTGCTAACCTCTGGGGCAGATAGACTCCCATGCCCCACACGCCCTTTGGGGACTTCCGGGAGTGGGGCCAAGACTGGTGAGGACACCATCTCTGCTCTCCGCCCCGGGGTGCTGTTTGTGCAGCCAAGTGTGCGGTAAGGCTCCCCCTGCCACACTCTCCGACGACCCCTTACCCGTGACCGCCGCACCATTACAGCTCCGACATGAAAACCTCCTCAGCGGAACACGTATTAACGCTCTCACGGAGCTGTTTGATGGCTCTGGATCTCAGGGACTCTCGTCCCAGAGACTGTGAGATGCACTGGGATGCAGGGGCCCAAGCTCCAGCTACCTTGGACAGCACGGCACTGCACCGCCTGTGAGTGCTTGGGGGCCAGAAACTCTTCACCCCACCCTGTCCCATGCCAGGGCCCAGCACACAGTGGGTGCTGCAGAAGGCAGGTGTGTGCTCCATCGGGAGGTTTCAGAGCTGGAGGGGCTGGGCCAGAAGCTTAGGGAAGTGAAGGGCAGCCAGGCAGTACCACACAGCCACCCTGCCCAGAGGCTTCCTCCCACCAAGCAGAACCTGGAGAAGATGGTCAAGACGATAATGGAGAGTCTGTGTACACAAGCGCCTGCTGGGGAGCCCTGCACTGGCAGAGGCAGGAAGACAGACAGGCAAGGTGTTCCCCCCACTCCCACCCCATTCTGAGCTCTGGTGCTGCGTCCATGTGAAGGCCTCAGAGGTGGCCAGCGAGACAGTGTGGTCACCGGAGCAGGCAGGGCAGCGGAAGACGAACCTGGCTCCCCTGGGCCTGAGATGACATGAGTGTCTGCCTGGGAAAGAGATCTTCCTGCCGTGTCCACTCCTTGCTCAGATTTATGAACTGTGGAGTCAGGGGTGAGGAGCAGGCAGGACGCCCTCCCTCTGACTCAGCCTGCCCACCCCTCCCCAGGAAAACCACGTCTGAGGAAGCAAAGAACCAGGACTCCAAGGCAGTCACATCTGTGACCTCAGAGCCTACCAAAGACCCCATCTGGGGTGACACAGTCACAGTGGAGATCCAAGCTGAGGATGTGAGGCAAGAAGGTAAGACAGGGGGCTGGGTGGGCCCGGTGTGTGTGGGAGGGGGTAGTAGCTCCCTCTCAACTCAGCCGGAAGCCACCTGAATGCCTCCTTGGGCTCAGTTAAAAGCACTTTAAAGAAGAAAATTATAATACTGTCATTCCTCATCTACCTAGCCTGCTGGAAAAATGAGTTATCCTACATAAACGAATTTTCTAGACGACGAAAGCTTATCTTCTTTATGACCATTGTTGTTATTTCCACGGTAGTTATTGCTGCATTTCCCACTGACACAGCACATCACAGCTTCCTGGCACACCCCAAGTACCTCTCAGAGGGGTCGCACCGCACAGGAACAATGCTGCTCCCATGCTTAGATGGGAACACTGAGGTTCAGGGAACTTAAGTAACTGGCTCAAGCTCAAGTAGCCAGTAAGTGGAGAACGGAGGGACTCAGCGTCCATGCGCTCACTGTAGGTCAGCGTTTTAGCTGTTTTCCTACACGGCTGCCGGTCCTGCCGGTCCTGCCCCGCGCTGTCCCCAGTGGTGTTCCTGTGCTCCCGAGGGTCGGGATCTGCTCTCAGAACCTGCCTGATAGTCCTCACTCCTCCACCCCGAAGCCTTCCCAGCCCCATGTCCTGTGATCGAACACTGCAGGCAATGTACGGTACCAGTGTGCACGCATGCGTGTGCATACTTATGCTTTCTCCATGGGGAGCCTGAGCAGGTGAGAGCCCTGGTCTCTGGTCTTATCTAGTATTTAGTCAGAAGAACTTCAGGCTCCCATCTCATAGGGGGTCCTTCTCTCAGGTGACAGGCTTTCCTTCCTCCTTGAAACCTCACCGCACCCCACAAAGAGCAGAAAACCAGTTGTGAAGACAATGAATGAGGAGAGAGAAAAAGATTGAAGAGGGACATAAATAAAAGGGAAAGAGGCTAGTCTTGGGTCAGGCCAGGGGACTGTTTTCCACCATAAAGGGATAGGTGGGGCTGTTGGGATGATATGAAAAAATGTGAAAGAGGAGGAAAAAATTGACCTAGGACTTCGTACAAATGCAGGTGTGTACCTGTCTTTGTGAATGTCTGCATGCTGGTTCATGTGTATGTGTGAACATCATGTGTGTTCAAAAACGTGCTTGTGACTGTGCCTGTAGGCACACATGTCTGTGTGTGCAGAGCGTGTGTGTGTGTGTGTGTGTGTGTGTGTGTGTGTGCCTGCATCTATGTGACTGTGGCAAATGAGTCTGGACCGGGATTCCACCCAGGGCTCTACACAGCTGGGGTAACACAAGAAAGGATGTGATGAGTGGCCTCAAGCCTATCTATGCAGCAGAGAGGGAAGCGGGGTTCACTGTAGGGGGGACAGGAGGTGGGGACCCTGCCCCCACAGGCAGGGAATATTGGCAGACACCTCTTTTCATATTGAAGTAGCTGGATGCTGGTTGGAATGGTTGCTGTGGTGATGTCTACAGTGGGAGGGTTGGGGAGACGGAGGACCAGCCAGGAGGTGGAGGAAGGGCAGGCGGTAACTCAGTGATGTATTAATGAAAAGCAAAGGGGGGGGTGGTTTCAGACCCTGTGTCAGGGCCAAAGCAGGCTGGCAGTAGAAATAGCTCGCTGGCCTCACAAAGGACAGTGGGAGGCTGAGGGGCACGGTGCCCAGAGCTGTTGAGAGCTGTTGAAGCATGTTTGTAGCATAGGGACAGGAACAGGGAGGTATGGCTGTCCACTCACCACAATTCCACTCATCTGCTGGCTGCCCACACAGAGATTGAGGGGGGAGGAAAAGGTAGGGCACTCACCCCTTGTTTGACCTCAGCAAATTCCAACTGGACATGGGGGCTCAGAGCCCATGGGTAATGGCCATGCGGGGCTGCAGCCTCCACAGCTACTGCTGTAGCTGTGGTTTGGAACGCTGAATCCCCCAGCTGAGTCTTCTCGGTCTGCTCAGGGCTGGGTGAATGTGTGGAGCGCTGCAGGTGGTTAACGAGGAGGGAAGTAATGACAGCTACGAGGAGCACTTGCTTAGAATTTTATAGCTTGAAAAACACGTTCCCCTCCCTATAACAAGATTAGGAGAGGGACAGCATTTTTCTTTTTAAAGTTTTAACATTTTGCAGAGCAGGAACATGAAGCTCAGAGAAGTTACGTGACTGGCTAAATATCACAGAGCCAGTTTGTACGTTGGTACTAAGACCCAGATTTGCTTACTTCAACTCCCTTGTTTTATTCTAGTTTCTTCAAGGCAACCTCAAATCCTTTCGGTGCACAGTTTCCCCCTTCCCTTTGAGTGGGATCCCATATGGCTAGCTTTGAGGGAATGTGGCAAGTGTCTTTCCCTCTCTATGTGTCCAGGGTAGCTTTGGGGAGAAGAAAGAGAGTAAAAGTAACCAGTAAAGCTTTCAGCTTCCACCTCCACTCCCTAACCCAAAGGACTCACCCAGCTCCAAGCGGCCCGCAGCACTGAGCTTCCAGCCTGCCTAGCCCACAGAACAGGTAGCTGTTCCTGGTTCTGAAATGTCATTATCTCAGGGAAGAGAGGCAGAGGCCAAGAGGGCTACACAAGAGTACACTTGTCCACTTCAATCCTCTCTCCCATTATTCTCTAGATCTCTCTTTCACCTCCTCTCCTCCTCCATCTCCCTCAATCCTTCTCACTCCTTCATCCACCATTCTACCCCTTTCCCCTCTCCACAGCTCCTCTTCCTCTTCAAATCATAGACTTCCAGAGTAGAAAATGTCTCACCAAATTCAGCCTTTTACTAGCTGTGTGATGTTGATCAAGTTATATAACCTCTCTGAGATCCAGTGAGCATGTTTAAAAAAACAGAGATAGTGATTCCTTCCTACTTCGGGGTGAGGATTTGTTGGAATAGGCTCAGGAGCACCCACCCCCATGCCTGGCACACAGTAGGTACTCACTGCTATGACTATTTCCAGGTCATTGGTGCTCTCCTTGAATTCCATCCAAAGTTTATGCATTTTTATGGCAAAATATAGTGTCTTTAGAGGGAGTTTTCTAAATGGCGCATCATTCTTAGTGTTTAGTTTTCATGTAGTGGAGTAGACTTTTACTGACAGTTGTATTGAAGATTTCTTGAGCAGACCTCTTTTCCCCATTTGCAAAATGTGAGAGATAATCCCTGTCTGAGGAAAGGTGAGAGTGCTTGTGACCAAGGGGAGGGGCCTTATTCCTGGGAAGGGGCACTATTCTTACTTGCTGTGTGTCTCTGAGCATATACATGCCATGGGGGCTGGGCTCCTTTCTGCATGTGTCCATCCTGAGCTGGGAGTTTCTAGACCAACTAGATGAGAATGGCATCTTTGGGTTCTAGCAGTGCTTCGCATAGAGCCTTATCCTGTGCAGGGGCTCAGGCAGTGCTTGTGAAGTATGTGTTCCACATGTGTGCCTGTGTGTGTTCCACATGTGTGCCTGTGTGTGGATTCCTCAGTGTGGTCCCTGCTCCCCTACTCTCAGCAATGTCTTTCAACTCAGAGGGAGGGATAGTGGTCAGCTAAGCCTGATCCTAACTTTGTGCTCCATTTTTCTCTCTCCAGATGTGGTCCTTAAGGTAGTAGACAACAACAAAAAAGAGGAGCTGCTGTTCTATCAAATCCCCATCAAGTACTTGCGTGTCTTCCACCCCTACCACTTTGAGCTGGTGAAGGTGAGTCAGAGCCCTGTGCTCTGGCCCACATGGGCTTGGGACAGGTAGTGGGGAGCCCCCAGCTATTCCCTCAGAGTGGCTCTGGGCATCCATGCCCACCCTGCAGTATGGCCAGTCTAGGAGCTTGTAGGGCTAAATAAACAGGAATGATACCCATAAAAATTTGGAATTCTCCAAATTGATCTTCATAAAACAGTCAAAATGGCATAGGATATCTACCACATTAAATGAATACACCAACTGAAAATGCATTCTGATTTCATATACGTTAAAAGAGTAAGAGTATATCTAAAAATCAATTTCAGCCGAAACCGGTTTGACTCAGTGGATAGAGCCTCGGTCTGCGGACTCAAGGGTCCCGGGTTCGATTCTGGTCAGGGGCATGTACCTTGGTTGCGGGCACATCCCCGGTAGGGGATGTGCAGGAGGCAGCTGGTCGATGTTTCTCTCTCATCGATGTTTCTAGCTCTCTATCCCTCTCCCTTCCTCTCTGTAAAAAATCAATTAAAAAAAAGTTTTAAAAATCAATTTCATACAGTATTTGCAAAGTACCTGCTATTTTCCAAGTCCTGGGCTATATGGTATACACACCATCTCTAATTCTCAAAATGAATTCTACTTTGCATACATAGGACTGATACTCAGGAGAGAAGAATCCTCTCATCCTGGATCACAGAGCAAGTGAGGTGCAGAGTCAAGTGTGAATCCAGGTGACACCATCTCCCAACCAGTTCACTCAGTGCTGCCTCCACATGCTACCGTGGCAGGAGGAAGCCTGAAGAGAGTTGGGGTATATGGGAGATAAGGTGTTCCCTGGAATGCACCCATCTAGTGGGCCTCGGGCCACTTGTTTTATGGTCTGAGCATCTTAGGCCAGCTCCCCTGCCTACCCCCTCTCCCCAGAGCTGATTGGTGGAAAGGAGAATTTACTCTCTCGTTGCTCAAGTACTTATTAAGCACCTACTGTGTGCCAGGCACTGGGCCAAAGAAAAGCAGAAGCATCATTTCTCTCTCCTCCACTGTGCACTCCAGTTCCCTCTGTTGTGGAGCGGATGCGAGTGAATGACCACTGGAGCCCAGACCAAATTAAAATTTAGGGAGCCTTTATTAGCCGGGCGGCCAGATGACCCGGCGACTGCTCTGCCATTCTCCACGCAGGGAGACCAGAGAGCAGCAGTGACCCTTTGTGTAGGACCGCTTTTAAGCACATTAACCACATCCGGTTTTTGCAGAACAAGTAACCCAAGACAAAACAGTTTTTCCCAAGCAACGTCAGGATCATGCCAATGACGACCATGTTATTCACAGGGTCATCCTGTTCTTCAGAAAGCTGACAGTGTTCTGTGAAAGAAGGCTACATGCTGGGAAGGGTCCATGAGACCATATCTCAAGGCCTGGCCTGGTGTCAGCACTGACAACTCTATCTGGGGCATAGTCCACGGCCTCTCTGGAAGCATGCTCAGAAATTCCCACTCTCCAACACCTACAGTGGTTCAGAGTAAAGAACAATGTGGAGTTGAATTGTTGGGTTGCTCTCTCAGGTCTTCTGCTTGCTAGCTATATATCCATAGGAAGCTGCTTAACCCCCTGGGTCTCCATTCCTCATCAACAAAATTAAGATAATATGCCTCCTAACATGGCCTTTTGGAGGATCAAATATAATGATGTGCATAAAGCACCTACTATGCTCAGCACATAGTATGTGCTCAGTTCAGGCTAGTTCCCTTCCTGCCTCCCTTCCCCAGGCCCTGGTACTGACTTCCTTTTCAAATGACTCCTCAACCATGATCTCGGGGGACTGCACATTCCCTATGCCTCAAGGAGAACCCCACACTCAGGACCTCAGAATGAGGCAAGGAAGCAAAGCCCAGAGAGATTAGTGACTCACGTGGGAGACTCAGTACTTCAGCTGCAATTCTGGGAGCATCACCCAGGCCTCCTGGCTCTCTGTCCAAGCCTAGTTATCACATCTTTACAAAGACAGCTGGCAGGCATGGTCCTTGTGAGGGCAATGAAATATTCAAATAGACAAGGGAAGATTTATTCTATTGATCTCCTTGGAAGGGCTCACAGGGAGCCTTTAATTATCAGCTCGGCGCCCCGGTGGAGCAATGCCAATGCTTGTCTGCGGAGGGCTGGATTTATGGCCAGGGTCTGCTTCTTAGTCAAGCTTCTTCTCGTGTGTCTTCCTCCCTGACTCTATTCCCAGCCCACCGAGATTGGGAAAGCTAATGAAGCCACTGCCAAGACCCAACTGTACGCAACTGTTGTCCGGAAGGGCAGCTTCATCCCCCGCCAAGCTGACTGTAACCACAGAGCTCTGGAGGTGCCAGCCTGGGGCCCTTGGGGGCGGGGCAGGAAGGGGTCAAATTTTGATGGTGTGAGGCAGAGGTGTCTGGGGAAGACTGGGACTTTCAAAATCGCAGAAGTGGTTTGTGAAGAATAGCCTTGGGATGGCAGAGATGATGGAGATGGAGATGAAGATAAACGATGCCTAAGATTATCCAGCACTTTCAGGCGTACAGCCCTGACCTAACCTTGTCTTCCTTCCCTCTGCTCCTCCACACCGTGCAGGGAGTGCTACAGGGCGGACAGAGGCTTCCAAAGCGCAATGTCTGTCTGAATCCCATGGGGCAGGAAAAGCCCCCACCTCGGCTCATATCTCCTGATTATTTCTCTACTGTTCTGGCCCTCCCAAAGTAGTGACCCCTGACGTAGGGCCTACATCCCTCAAGTGACAGTTTTAGGGCCACCCTATATTTCCTTGAATCCTATTTCTGAAGAGCTTTGGCTGGTCTTCTAATTGGGTATTCATTCATTCAATAACTATTTCTAGAGCCTTCCTTAGCCAGGCCAGGCGCAGGCCCTATTTCCACACATACCCACCACCGTTGTTTTCTATACTAAGCCTTTCACGGCTTCAGGAGGATTAGTGATGCTCCAGGAGGATATAGTTCAGATACCTAAACCCCTCTCCTTTCCCCTTAGTCTTCAAACTGCCCAGGTGACAGATTCAAATCCAGCCATGACCTGAATCTGATCAGGGTGGAGGCAGGGAGGCCCAAGCTTCAGGCTTCCCCTGCCCCTGCCCCTGATCCACCCCATGACAGAGCAAGAAGTGTTCTTCAGTCCCATTTCACAGCTGGGGCCATGGAGCCTTAAGAGCAGTCTGATATGGGAGCGCAGATCTCCTGGCCCACACATCTGCTTCCCCATAGCCACCTCATGGATGCCAGCATTTGCCAGACCTGTACGCACCCTCTGCTCCCCTCACCCCCCTTGTCAATCATGCCCTTTCCTGCACAAAGAACACCTTGACCTGCAGGGGCTCACTGTGGATCAGCCACCCCCTGTAGAGTCTGGGCTCCTCTGCCCTTCAGTATCCGCCCATGCCCCAGCATAGATGTCCTCCCTATAGGCTCCTGGGGGCAGACCAGAGAGGACAGTGGGAGAAGAAATGGCTCCTATTCCTCACAGGGCTGTCACAAGCAGGTGTGCTTGGGCAGCTGTCTCATCCAACACCTGACCATTCAGCCCAGAACAGTGATAAATTAGTCCCCACCCCTCACCTTTCAGACCCCACCCCTTAGCCCTTACACCTGTTGGAGTCCCTGTAAGCAATAGAGCCTGACAGCGTTCCAGTAAAATCCCTCAGGCCCAGACTCCACCCCCATCCCAAGTTTGAAATGCCATCATCAGAGATTTCATCATTTGAGTTTGGAGAAGGGATCCAGTCTTCAGAGGCCCCCACAGCTGATAGCCTCGAAGCACTATTTTAAATCCTTATCAGCTCACAGCTGGCAGCCAGCTGAATGGGTCAGGAATGGGTCCCAACCAAGGGGCTTAGGAGAGAAAGCTGAGGGTGGAGGGGAGAAAAGGGAGCCACCTCATGGATGCCAGCATGTGTCCAGAATAAGTCCCTACTCCTAGGCACTCTCCTCCCTTTGAAGATCAGAACTAAAAGGACCAGGGAAATTATGGTCAACCCCTCAGTGTACAAGTTAGGACATTAAGGCCCAGCGTGGAGCAGGGACTGGCCTCAGTGCCTTAATGACCTAGACTTAGTAAGTGGCTGAGCTAGAGTAGACCTATAGCAAGGATCCCACCCAGCCTCCAAGACTAGCTCACCCCAGCCCTCTCCCTGAGGCCACTGCTATCCTCCTCCTCCTTCCCCTCCCAAGTCTCTATGGTTGTTTCTCTCACCCTCATAAACACAGCCAGCTTCTTCCGACCCTTGCCCCCCTTTTCTCCTCATTGATGGCCTTCATTTATCCCACACACACACATGGGCTTCTACTCTGAGCCAGGTGCTTTGGCTAAAAGCTGGAAATACAGCAGTGAATGAGGAAGATAAGTCCCTGCCGCTGTGGAGCCTGGGGGGCTAGCAGGAGATGTGGGCCAAGGGGCAGACAGGCCAATTTGTGCAGGCCTTGACTATCATGGTAAAAATTATGGCATTTATTCTAAGGGTAGTGGGGGGAAGGGCGGTCATGGCTGAATCTCAAGCAGAGGAATTACATAATCTAATTTCTTTTTAAGACAGCAATTTTGCCACTATGTATCAAATTGCCTGGGAAAGGGGATGGGTTAGGGACAAGAGCAGAGGCCAGTGAGGGGTCAGAGAAGTAAAAGGAGCCACAGGAATCTCAGCTGGGGGGACAAGGATTGAGGGCCCAGATCCAGATCAGGAGCTGCCTGGGATGGCAGTGGAGGCAGGTGGGACAGAATCCGTGTCTTCTCTTGCTGCCCACCCAATGCCCGGCGCGGGGCCTGAAGGACAGTGGCCTTGAGCAGAGAAAGACCCTAGAGAGGCAGGAGCAGGTGCAGGGTATGGCGGCAGAAACGAGCCCGTCTTTGGAAAGGAAGATGGCAGGCAGGATAGCTAACCATGCTCCGGAGAGAGCTAAAGGCCACCTGGGGCTCACCTGCCTCCTCTCTCCCCCAGGTCTTTCTTCGGGGAATAAATGAACCCCTGGTCAACAACCCCAGTCCCATGGTGGTCATTGCCCGGGTGGTCCCCAACTACACGGAGTTTAAGTGAGTAAGGCCCAAGCGGTGTGATCAAGGAGGGAGGGGGCAGAATACAGAGGAGAGGGATGGCTAGAACCCTGCCCTCCCCACGAGGCCCTTCAAGCCTCCCCACTGGGACTGAGGACCCAGGAAGCTACCCACAGCCCATGGAGAGGGGCAGCTCAGACCCCTCCTGAGAGCAGGCTGAGGGGGGTCAGCACACTATGAAGAAAGGGGGTCCTCAGCCCTTTCAGCCTACCTCTCCATCTCATACCCACCACTCGAGTTCAGGGCCAAGGTGGTTCGCTGTCTGGTGGTTGTTCCCAAAGGAGGCAGCCTAAGGGTCCTCTCAGAACTTCATGACCTTTAGCCTTGACCAAAGGTCCCCTTCCTTGCCCTCCATGAGGTCTCCCTGGCCGCAGCCCCAGCTCATCCCCCTCCCGCCAGACCTGTTTTTGGGTCTGAGCGTCACAGTCCTCAGGAGGGGATTCAGTCCAGATTGGCCACTGGAGACACACAGTGTGGAGAGTTCCCCAGGGAACGTGTGCCCTCTGTGACAGCACCATCTCTGGAGCTGTCTGCCTCTGCGCTTCTACTGACTGATGGTCTGGGAGGGGTCCCTCACTCATCTGCTCCATCTGTTGAATTCTGACAAACTATGCGCCTCCTTGTGGTTTGGAGAAATGAAATAACTGATGCCCTCACTCCCAGCTCCTATGAGCTCAGCAAGTGTGTGTGTGTGTGTGTGCGCGCGCGCGCACACACACCCTGAATCCCACCCCTGCAGCCTCCATGCCACCCAAGCCTAAACCAGAATTCCACCATGAGGGGGCCATGCTCACAAGGTCTTCCAAAGGTGAGGCAGGGATGCAAGACCCATTTTAAAGTTGGGCAGCTGGGGCATTCAGATGTGGCCAAGGCCATGGTGAGTCAGGGGAAGGAAATCTGGGAGCTGCATCCCATCCCCTGACCAAGATGAGCTTTCCCAAGGTCCTTACTAGTGATCAGAAGGACCAGGACCCATTACCTCTCCTCGGTGGGCCACTGCACTTCCCTCTCACATCAATCCTGAGTCCACTTGGGGGCCCTTGGCTGCCATACTTGGGCACAGCGTCAAGAGTGCTGGACGCAGGGCCTGAAAGACAGCAGCCTTGAGCAGTGCTTGACCTCTTCTCCTTGCCTCCCCAGGGTCAGTCAGATGAACCAGGATCCAGCCTCCCTGGGGTTGCCCTTCACCCCACTCTCCTTCTCTATTCCATCTGTGATGAACTTCAATGTTCCTCAAGTCAGCCAGAACGGGTGCCCTCAGGTATGGCTCCTTCCCTACTTCACATCTCTCTGGTCCAGGCCTCTAGTAACTCACCCACACATTCATCCAGTCCCTCACTCAGTCAGTCAGCTGTTCACTTGACTATGGAGCTCACCGAATCTGCGTGTGCCTAGGGCTGTGCCGTCCGTGCTGCAGAGAAGCGGCCCACGGGGAGCTCTTGGTCTGGTGAGAAGGGTCAACATCAACACCAGATAATGGATAATCTAATAACAAAGCTGGAGGGGCTGCCAGAGCTATAAAAACCAGAGGAGAGAAGACAGAAAAAAGACAAATATTGTGATTCCACTTAAATGTGGTACCTAAGAGGCAAATTCAGAGACAGAAAGTGGAATGGTAGTTGCCAAGGACTAGGGCCAGGGAGAATGGGGAAGTTAGTTTTTAATGGTATAGAGTTTCTGTTTGGAAGGTTGGAAAAGTTCTAAAAGTAGGTAGTGGCTAAAGTGGTAAATTTTTGTTTTGTATATTTCACCACAATAAAAATTTGCTTTAATTAGAGGTGAGAGGGATGTGAAGCCTGGGCATCCAGCTGCAGGACTTGAGTTTTTAGCAGGGAGTGTTTAGCAGGGCAAGTGGGAACAAGAGCACAGGTGTGCAGGTGGGGGTGCATGTAGGGGTTGGAGAGGAGGCCAGTGTGTCTGAGTATATTGGGGAGGGGTGTGCAGAGTATGAGTCCAGGCAAATGGTCATCTTTTCCCATGGTCTGCATTCAGCAGGAGCTTGCCCCACATGATGTTCCCAACATTCCTAGGGGCCTTAAAGAAGACAGGGTGCCTGAGAAGTTCTTCCTGTTGTCCGTCCACCAACGTTCATGCCTGACATGGCAAATATAAAATGAGGCACTCTTTCAGAGCCACAATCTTCCTTTAAAGGCAAAACATTTGAAGAAGGTTCGGACGGACATGGACAAGAGTGATGGTGGAAGGGAGGGGCGGAACAAAGGGAGACCGTGGGGACAAAGCCTTCGAACCCAAGCCAATCCTTGGCCTGATTTCCCCAGAGTCATCTCACACATGGACCTGCATTTGCCCAGAAAATTACAAACCAATCAGCAGGCAGTCCCGGGGGCAGGACGCACTGGCTGCCTTAATGAGTGAACCTCCCCCCCCCCCTTCTCTGGCTGCTTTTGCTGCCTGGCTAGTCTGGGTGGCAGAGGCACCCCTTAATGCAGAAGCCTGCCGCAGTGCCTCTTGCATGTGTGGGACTCAAGGCCAGAGGTCCCGCGATGCAGAAGACCTGTGGAAGGTCACCCAGTGCTAGGGCAGTGGGGCCAGGTTCAGAGCTCACTGACAGCCAGCACCGAGGTGCCCAGGCACCAGCAGTGAGAGGCGAGCTTCTGTGGTACAAGTGAGAAGAGGGGGTTAGTGGGCAGAGCCCCACCTGGAAGGGACACCAGTCAGCAACCCTGGGCTCAGAACTCACACAGACCTGCCTTGTCCCCACTCTGAGCTTCAGCTTCCTCTTCTCTCCAGTTGGGCAGGGGGTGGGGATAACCCTAGGATCTGCCTCTCTGACATGTTGGAGCGCTGTGATTTCCCACCAGTTGCCCGCCATGCCAAAGCACCATGGGCAGGGGTTTGAGGCTGGACCCCACCTCTGTGACTTACTGAGTGACCTTTGGCAAGCTGCCCAATTTCTCTAGACCTACTGATTACTACCTTATTGGACTGTTAGGAAAATGTAGGGGGCTAACCTGTGCAAAGTACCCAA
Organism: Eptesicus fuscus; assembly: GCF_027574615.1. NCBI lineage: Eukaryota > Metazoa > Chordata > Mammalia > Chiroptera > Vespertilionidae > Eptesicus > Eptesicus fuscus. The sequence goes on along the minus strand of NC_072477.1, from coordinate 107,518,411 downwards.
GCCTGGGGGTAGAGGCTAAATGGGCTCCATCCTTTTCATAGGTTGCCCCCCCCTTGATGCCAAATGCCCCCTTTGAGGCCCGCCTGGACATTGTCCTTGTCATGTTTGGCTACAAGTAACAGGAACCCCAACTCACATGGACTTAAATTCTAAGGAGATTTATTGTCATACATCAAAAGGGTCCCCCATGTGGGATGCTGCTAGAATTGGTTGATCTACTGACTCAGCAGTGTCCTCAAGGACTCAGGATCTTTCCAACACCCCTGAAATGCCATCCTCAGCTGGACAACTCGTGGAGCCAAAATGTCTCACCAACCCATCTAGACATGACCAAGACCAGAGGAAAGGGTCTTAATAAGGAACTTGAAACTTCTCCTGCAACCCCTGGCAGACCACCCCTCTCCTCTCATTGGCCAGAACTAGGTCACATGCATTTCTCTCAGCCAATCCCGAGGAGGAGTATGACATCGCCTTGCAGTAGCTAATGCAGGAGAAGGGGGCCTACTGGCCCAAAGTGGGTTCTGTTGGCGAGGAGGGAGGAGGGGAATGGTGGAGAAGTAGATGGCCCTCAGTGTCTGTTCGCCCCTCTCGGAGCCTGGGAACAATGGCAAAATCTGAGCTCTGATGAGTCTGCTGCACCCAGCACAAGTCTGAGACTTAGGACTTACCCCTGCCCTCCTCCCAGAACTTGTGAGGGGGACATAGCCCACCAGGCTGCTCCAGTTGGCCTGGCTTGCTCCCGGCTAATGAAACAAGAGCAGTGGTGAGAGAAGCTGTCTGCGCCCAGCACCATCTCCTGTCTCAGCCTCCGCAGCCATCTGTACCCAACCTCTCATGGGGCCCCTTGTCATCCCACAGATCCTGCCCTATTGCTGGCCTTGCCTCCACTCAGGCCTCTCCCGTCCATCTTGTCAGAAGCAGCCACAATGACCTCCTGCCCAGAGCTAGTCCCTTCCTCTGGACCTCTTGTCCCTATCACCCATAGCACAAAGCCCTCACTGCCATAGGACACGGGCCTCATTTCCTCCAGCCTCCTGGCGCACTGCTCCACTCCTCACAGGCATTCTCTAGTCCCACTGGGTAACTGGCTCTCCACACCTGTACTGTCCCCTCTCACCTCCCAGTCTTCACCTCTGCTGTACTCTGAGCCTGAACGGTCTTCCTCCTCATTGCCAACGACGTGACCTTAGGTCCTCACTTCCCCAGGTCAGAAATCGTTGCTTTTCCTCGGACACCCTAGCTTCCACAAGCTGCAATTTGCTGAGGCCTCTGCAGGACTCAGGGGTGGGGCGGGGGCTATCCCCTTGGAAGGTGATGAACTGCAGAGGCGGCAGGCTCCGGCTCTAGCTCCCTCATATGCCCTTTAGCACCCCAGAGGCATCTAGCATGGGGAAGCCCCAGTCAACGTTTGCTGAGTACAATTGAATTGAACTTTCACCTTCACAGCAAAATATCTATTGTCTCCTTCAGTCCTCACAACAGCTCATCAAAACATGGAGCCAAGACATTGGACGGTGACAAATCAACTTACAGAGAGGGAAAGGGACTTGCCAAAGGTTGCACAGCAATGTTGAGATAGACCCGGGTCTCTTGGCGTCTTAGCTCCCTTGAGCCCCACACTGCATCAGCTGTTGGCAGCTAATCTTCCCAGCATGGCTGTCACATGCTTGAGCACAACTGACAGCAGTGGGTGTGTGGGTGTGGGTGTGGGTGTGGGTGTGGGTGTGGGTGTGGGTGTGTGGGTGTGGGTGTGGGTGTGGGTGTGGTGTGGGTGTGGGTGTGGGTGTGGGTGTGGGTGTGTGTGGGTGTGGGTGTGGGTGTGGGTGTGGGTGGGTGGGTGTGGGTGTGGGTGTGGGTGTGGGTGTGTGTGTGGGTGTGGGTGTGGGTGTTGGTGTGGGTGTGGGTGTGGGTGTGGGTGTGGTGTGGGTGTGGGTGTGGGTGTGGGTGTGGGTGTGGGTGTGGTGTGGGTGTGGGTGTGGGTGTGAGTGTGTGTGGGTGTGGGTGTGGGTGTGTGTGGGTGTGGGTGTGGGTGTGGGTGTGGGTGTGGGTGTGGGTGTGGTGTGGGTTTGGGTGTGGGTGTGGGTGTGGTGTGGGTGTGCGTGTGGGTGTGGGTGTGGGTGTGGGTGTGGGTGTGGATGTGGATGTGGGTGTGGGTGTGGGTGTGGGTGTGGGTGTGGGAGTGGGTGTGGGTGTGGGTGTGGGTGTGGGTGTGGGTGTGGTGTGGGTGTAAGTGTGGGTGTGGGTGTGGGTGTGGGTGTGGGTGTGGGTGTGGGTGTGGGTGTGGGTGTGAGTGTGGGTGTGGGTGTGGGTGTGGGTGTGGTGTGGGTGTGGGTGTGGGTGTGGGTGTGAGTGTGGGTGTGAGTGTGGGTGTGGGTGTGGGTGTGTGTGTGGTGTGGGTGTGGGTGTGGGTGTGGGTGTGAGTGTGGGTGTGGGTGTTGGTGTGGGTGTGGGTGTGGGTGAGGGTGTGGGTGAGGGTGTGGGTGAGGGTGTGGGTGTGAGTGTGGATGTGGTGTGGGTGTAAGTGTGGGTGTGGGTGTGGGTGTGGGTGTAAGTGTGGGTGTGGGTGTGGGTGTGAGTGTGGGTGTGGGTGTGGGTGTGGTGTGGGTGTGGGTGTGGGTGTGGGGGTGGCTGGGGGTGTGGGTGTGGGTGTGGTGTGGGTGTGGGTGTGGGTGTGGGTGTGGTGTGGGTGTGGTTGTGGGTGTGGGTGTGGGTGTGGGTGTGGGTGTTGGTGTGGGTGTGGGTGTGGGTGAGGGTGTGGGTGAGGGTGTGGGTGAGGGTGTGGGTGTGAGTGTGGATGTGGTGTGGGTGTAAGTGTGGGTGTGGGTGTGGGTGTGGGTGTGGGTGTGGGTGTAAGTGTGGGTGTGGGTGTGGGTGTAAGTGTGGGTGTGGGTGTGGGTGTGGTGTGGGTGTGGGTGTGGGTGTGGGTGTGGCTGTGGGTGTGGGTGTAAGTGTGGGTGTGGGTGTAGGTGTGGGTATGGGTGTGGGTGTGGGTGTGGGTGTGGTGTGGGTGTGGGTGTGGGTGTGGTGTGAGTGTGGGTGTGGTGTGGGTGTAAGTGTGAGTGTGGGTGTGGGTGTGGGTATGGGTGTGGGTGTGGTGTGGGTGAGGTGTGGGTGTAAGTGTGAGTGTGGGTGTGGGTGTGGGTGTGGGTGTGAGTGTGGGTGTGGGTGTGGGTGTGGGTGTGGGTGTGGTGTGGGTGTGGGTGTGGGTGTGGGTGTGAGTGTGGGTGTGGGTGTGAGTGTGGGTGTGGGTGTGGGTGTGGGTGTGGGTGTGGTGTGGGTGTGGGTGTGGGTGTGGGTGTAAGTGTGAGTGTGGGTGTGGGTGTGGTGTGGGTGTGGGTGTGAGTGTGGGTGTGGTGTGGGTGTAAGTGTGAGTGTGGGTGTGGATGTGGGTGTGGGTGTGGGTGTGGGTGTGGGTGTGGGTGTGGGTGTGAGTGTGGATGTGGGTGTGGGTGTGGGTGTGAGTGTGGGTGTGGTGTGGGTGTGGGTGTGGGTGTGGGTGTGGGTGTGGGTGTGAGTGTGGGTGTGGGTGTGGGTGTAAGTGTGGGTGTGGGTGTGGGTGTGGTGTGGGTGTGGGTGTGGGTGTGGGTGTGGCTGTGGGTGTGGGTGTAAGTGTGGGTGTGGGTGTAGGTGTGGGTATGGGTGTGGGTGTGGGTGTGGGTGTGGTGTGGGTGTGGGTGTGGTGTGAGTGTGGGTGTGGTGTGGGTGTAAGTGTGAGTGTGGGTGTGGGTGTGGGTGTGGTGTGGGTGTGGTGTGGGTGTGGTGTTGGTGTGGTGTGGGTGTGGGTGTGGGTGTGGGTGTGAGTGTGGGTGTGGTGTGGGTGTAAGTGTGAGTGTGGGTGTGGTGTGGGTGTAAGTGTGGGTGTGGGTGTGGTGTGGGTGTAAGTGTGAGTGTGGGTGTGGGTGTGGGTGTGGGTGTGGTGTGGGTGTGGTGTGGGTGTGGGTGTAAGTGTGCGTGTGGGTGTGGTGTGGGTGTAAGTGTGAGTGTGGGTGTGGGTGTGGGTGTGGGTGTGGGTGTGGTGTGGGTGTTGGTGGGGGTGTGGGTGTGGGTGTAAGTGTGAGTGTGGGTGTGGGTGTGGGTGTGGGTGTGGTGTGGGTGTGAGTGTGAGTGTGGGTGTGGGTGTGAGTGTGGGTGTGGGTGTGGGTGTGAGTGTGGGTGTTGGTGTGGGTGTGGGTGTGGTGTGGGTGTAAGTGTGAGTGTGGGTGTGGGTGTGGGTGTGGGTGTGGGTGTGGTGTGGGTGTAAGTGTGAGTGTGGGTGTGGGTGTAAGTGTGGGTGTGGGTGTGGGTGTAAGTGTGAGTGTGGGTGTGGGTGTGGGTGTGGGTGTGGGTGTGGTGTGGGTGTGGGTGTGGGTGTGGGTGTGAGTGTGGGTGTGGGTGTTGGTGTGGGTGTGGGTGTGGGTGAGGGTGTGGGTGAGGGTGTGGGTGAGGGTGTGGGTGTGGGTGTGGGTGTGGTGTGGGTGTAAGTGTGGGTGTGGGTGTGGGTGTGGGTGTGGGTGTGGGTGTGGGTGTGGGTGTGGGTGTGGTGTGGGTGTGGGTGTGGGTGTGGGTGTGAGTGTGGGTGTGGTGGGGGTGTGTGAGTGTGGGTGTGGGTGTGGGTGTGGTGTGGGTGTGGTGTGGGTGTGGTGTGGGTGTGGTGTGGGTGTGGGTGTGGGTGTGGGTGTGGGTGTGGGTGTAAGTGTGAGTGTGGGTGTGGGTGTGGGTGTGGGTGTGGTGTGGGTGTAAGAGTGAGTGTGGATGTGGGTGTGGTGTGGGTGTAAGTGTGAGTGTGGGTGTGGGTGTGGGTGTGCGTGTGGGTGTGGTGTGGGTGTGGGTGTGGGTGTGGGTGTGGGTGTGGGTGTGGTGTGGGTGTAAGTGTGAGTGTGGGTGTGGGTGTGGGTGTGGGTGTGGTGTGGGTGTAAGTGTGAGTGTGGGTGTGGGTGTGGGTGTGGGTGTGGGTGTGGGTGTGAGTGTGGGTGTGGTGTGGGTGTAAGTGTGAGTGTGGGTGTGGGTGTGGGTGTGGGTGTGGTGTGGGTGTAAGTGTGAGTGTGGGTGTGGGTGTGGTGTGGGTGTGGGTGTGGGTGTGAGTGTGGGTGTGGTGTGGGTGTAAGTGTGAGTGTGGGTGTGGGTGTGGGTGTGGGTGTGGGTGTGGTGTGGGTGTGGTGTGGGTGTGGGTGTGGTGTGAGTGTGGGTGTGGGTGTGGGTGTGGGTGTGGGTGTGGTGTGGGTGTGGTGTGGGTGTGGGTGTGGGTGTGAGTGTGGGTGTGGTGTGGGTGTAAGTGTGAGTGTGGGTGTGGGTGTGGGTGTGGCTGTGGCTGTGGGTGTGGTGTGGGTGTAAGTGTGAGTGTGGGTGTGGGTGTGGGTGTGGGTGTAAGTGTGGGTGTGGGTGTGGTGTGGGTGTAAGTGTGAGTGTGGGTGTAAGTGTGGGTGTGGGTGTGGGTGTAAGTGTGGGTGTGGGTGTGGGTGTGAGTGTGGGTGTGGGTGTGGGTGTGGGTGTGGGTGTGGGTGTGAGTGTGGGTGTGGTGTGGGTGTAAGTGTGAGTGTGGGTGTGGGTGTGAGTGTGGGTGTGGGTGTAAGTGTGAGTGTGGGTGTGGGTGTGGGTGTGGGTGTGGTGTGGGTGTAAGTGTGAGTGTGGGTGTGGGTGTGGGTGTGGGTGTAAGTGTGAGTGTGGGTGTGGGTGTGGGTGTAAGTGTGGGTGTGGGTGTGGTGTGGGTGTAAGTGTGAGTGTGGGTGTGGGTGTGGGTGTGGCTGTGGCTGTGGCTGTGGTGTGGGTGTAAGTGTGGGTGTGGGTGTGGTGTGGGTGTAAGTGTGAGTGTGGGTGTGGGTGTGGGTGTGGGTGTGGGTGTGGGTGTGGGTGTGGCTGTGGGTGTGGGTGTGGGTGTGAGTGTGGGTGTGGGTGTGGGTGTGGTGTGGGTGTAAGTGTGAGTGTGGGTGTGGGTGTGGTGTGGGTGTAAGTGTGGGTGTGGGTGTGGTGTGGGTGTAAGTGTGAGTGTGGGTGTGGGTGTGGGTGTAAGTGTGAGTGTGGGTGTAAGTGTGGGTGTGGGTGTGGGTGTAAGTGTGGGTGTGGGTGTGGCTGTGGTGTGGGTGTAAGTGTGGGTGTGGTGTGGGTGTAAGTGTGAGTGTGGGTGTAAGTGTGGGTGTGGGTGTGGGTGTAAGTGTGGGTGTGGGTGTGGGTGTGGGTGTGAGTGTGGGTGTGGGTGTGGGTGTGGTGTGGGTGTGTGAGTGTGGGTGTAAGTGTGGGTGTGGGTGTGGGTGTAAGTGTGGGTGTGGGTGTGGGTGTGGGTGTGGGTGTGAGTGTGGGTGTGGTGTGGGTGTAAGTGTGAGTGTGGGTGTGGGTGTGGGTGTGGGTGTGGTGTGGGTGTAAGTGTGAGTGTGGGTGTGGGTGTGGGTTTGGGTGTGGGTGTGGCTGTGGTGTGGGTGTAAGTGTGGGTGTGGGTGTGGGTGTGGGTGTAAGTGTGGGTGTGGGTGTGGGTGTGGGTGTGGGTGTGATGTGGGTGTGGTGTGGGTTTAAGTGTGAGTGTGGGTGTGGGTGTGGGTGTGGTGTGGGTGTAAGTGTGAGTGTGGGTGTGGGTGTGGGTTTGGGTGTGGGTGTGGCTGTGGTGTGGGTGTAAGTGTGGGTGTGGTGTGGGTGTAAGTGTGAGTGTGGGTGTAAGTGTGGGTGTGGGTGTGGGTGTAAGTGTGGGTGTGGGTGTGGGTGTGGGTGTGAGTGTGGGTGTGGGTGTGGGTGTGGTGTGGGTGTAAGTGTGAGTGTGGGTGTAAGTGTGGGTGTGGGTGTGGGTGTGGGTGTGGGTGTAAGTGTGGGTGTGGGTGTGGGTGTGGGTGTGGGTGTGAGTGTGGGTGTGGTGTGGGTGTAAGTGTGAGTGTGGGTGTGGGTGTGGGTGTGGGTGTGATGTGGGTGTGTGAGTGTGGGTGTGGGTGTGGGTGTGGGTGTGGGTGTGGGTGTGGGGGTGGGTGTGGTGTGGGTGTGGGTGTGGGTGTGGGTGTGGTGTGGGTGTGTGAGTGTGGGTGTGGGTCTGGGTGTGGGTGTGGGTGTGGGTGTGGGTGTGGTGTGGGTGTGGGTGTGAGTGTGGGTGTGAGTGTGGGTGTTGGTGTGGGTGTGGGTGTGGGTGTGAGTGTGGGTGTGGGTGTGGGTGTGGGTGTGGTGTGGGTGTAAGTGTGGGTTTGGATGTGAGTGTGGGTGTGGGTGTGGGTGTGGGTGTGGTGTGGGTGTAAGTGTGGGTGTGGGTGTGGTGTGGGTGTGGGTGTGGGTGTGGGTGTGGTGTGGGTGTAAGTGTGAGTGGGGGTGTGGGTGGGGGTGTGGGTGTGGGTGGGGGTGTGGGTGTGGGTGTGGGTGTGGGTGTGAGTGTGGTTGTGGGTGTGGTGTTGGTGTTTGTGGGTGTGGGTGTGTGTGTGGTGGGGGTGTGGGTGTGGGTGTGTGTGTGGGTGTGGGTGTGGGTGTGGGTGTGAGTGTGGGTGTGGGTGTGGGTGTGGTGTGGGTGTAAGTGTGGGTGTGGGTGTGGTGTGGGTGTGGGTGTGGGTGTGGGTGTGGTGTGGGTGTAAGTGTGAGTGTGGGTGTGGGTGTGGGTGTGAGTGTGGGTGTGGGTGTGGGTGTGGTGTGGGTGTAAGTGTGGGTGTGGGTGTGGTGTGGGTGTGGGTGTGGGTGTGGGTGTGGGTGTGGTGTGGGTGTGTGAGTGTGGGTGTGGGTGTGGGTGTAAGTGTGGGTGTGGGTGTGGTGTGGGTGTAAGTGTGAGTGTGGGTGTGGGTGTGGGTGTGGGTGTGGCTGTGGTGTGGGTGTAAGTGTGGGTGTGGGTGTGGTGTGGGTGTAAGTGTGAGTGTGGGTGTGGGTGTGGGTGTGGGTGTGGGTGTGGGTGTGGCTGTGGTGTGGGTGTAAGTGTGGGTGTGGGTGTGGTGTGGGTGTGTGAGTGTGGGTGTGGGTGTGGGTGTGGGTGTGGGTGTGGCTGTGGTGTGGGTGTGGGTGTGGGTGTGGGTGTGGGTGTAAGTGTGGGTGTGGGTGTGGGTGTGGGTGTGAGTGTGGGTGTGGGTGTGGGTGTGGGTGTGGGGGTGGGTGTGGTGTGGGTGTAAGTGTGAGTGTGGGTGTGGGTGTGGGTGTAAGTGTGGGTGTGGGTGTGGTGTGGGTGTGGGTGTGGGTGTGGGTGTGGGTGTGGTGTGGGTGTAAGTGTGAGTGTGGGTGTGGGTGTGGGTGTAAGTGTGGGTGTGGGTGTGGTGTGGGTGTAAGTGTGAGTGTGGGTGTGGGTGTGGGTGTGGGTGTGGGTGTGTGTGGGTGTGGGTGGTGGGGGTGGGGTGGGTGGGTGTGGGTGTGGGTGTGGGTGTGGGTGTGGTGTGGGTGTGGGTGTGGGTGTGGGTGTGGGTGTGGTGTGGGTGTGGGTGTGGGTGTGGGGTGCCCTGGGAAATGGAAGGAGCGACCACGGGCCACGTAATGAAGACTCTGTCTCCAAGGAAGGCAAGTCTGCCTCAGGGGTGGAGGTTAAAGGCTTTGCTGGAGATCACAATGAAGATTAATCACATTCCTTAATTCCATCGCCCCATGGTCTTCCCTGTTAGCACCTGCAGGAATTGGCTCCCCCACTTCTCCACACCCCCCCCATCCTCCTGCCGCCCCTGCCCAGCACACACGCCCCCAGCACCTTCACGGGGTCCCAGCATTAGACCTGAAGGTGGTCTAACCTGGATTCCTTGCCCCCCACCCCACCCCCTGCCCACTGCACACACAGGAGAGGCTGACCCCGCCCCCCCCCATTCTCAGTCTGAAGGGATCTTTTCTGGGGCCTCATTGTGTGAAACCATCCAGGGAAGGAGCTGTCCATACTGGGCAGGCAGACACCCCTCCTGGCTTTGTAGACTTCATTTGACACGGGACTAGGCCACAGAGAGGGCATCAGCATCCATTCAACACCCCTCTCCCCGGGGGAAGCAAGGGATAGGGCAGCGGGGGACTGAGTCCAGGTCCCTGAGTGCCCAGAGCCTGGCAGGTGGTCCAGGCTATGTGGATGCCCTCTGGCACCCAGGAGGGGGGGGGCTTTGGGATGGCACGGTTTGGCAATCAAACCTGAAAGGTCACTTCCAAGTGCCAGTGAACCTACAGCAGCTCCTCCACCTGGCCTCACGGCCAAGCGGTGAGGGCGCCGTCCCCCGCCTGCTGTCCCCCGCCTGCCGCAGGAGACTGCCGTCCCCTCGGCCACTGCCTGTGTTCAGGCCCCGGGAGCGCCTACAACCCGCCTCCCCGGGGGAGGGACAGGGCAGACACCGCTGAACCCCCAGCTGAGCCTCAGCGCTGGAGCAGGCATCAGCGTCCTGCCACCGCGGGGAGCAGACCCTCTGACGTTTTGCGATCCTCCATCAATAGCCCCTGAAGCGGCGGGGCATTTGCGTTGACCTTTCCAGTGATGACTGATTCCAGCGGGAATGGGAGGTGGGGCCTCCGCCACTGATGCCGACAGCCCTGGCTGGGCCAGAGGCAAGACCAGGAGGGAGTGCACCAATGGCCGCCCTGTGCTGGGGTGTGCAGGACAGCCTGCTGGGGTTACAGGGTGACACCCCATGTCTCCGTCCCCACTCCCCCCGTTCTGGGCCTCCTCCACCTGGAGTCCCCTACTGTTCCGGCGCCTCCACCCCAGCCACCGCACGTTTTTGCTGGGCTGTTTTCCCGCCCAGAGACCTTCCTGTCTCCGTTGCCCTGTCCGTCCTCCTTCAGAGCCTTCCATGGTTCCTCTTCCTACCAGTGGCTTTTCGGACCACCCAGACGTCGCAGACCCTTATTTGGGAATGCTGTCTTGTCTCATTGTTTCAATGGTACACGAGCTGCTGCATTAATGTGTCATCAAACCCCCTGAAAGTCCTTGAAGAACTGGCGTGGCCTCTGCGAGGAGCTGGGGAGCCCGTGTGGGACAGAGAGGGGCTGTGACAGGGTAGAGGTCACGTCTGACTTGGCATTTCTGATACCAGCAGCCATGGGTGTGAACGCTGGTGCAACTCTTTAGGAAAGCAGCCTACCCATAAGGAATTTCTTTAACTCAAATGTCTGTTTTCGGTACTAAGGACACCATTTGAGATACGGAGAGATGCATGTTATTACAGGAAAAATAGGAAGGGAGAGACCAGGGCACTTGGACATGACAGAATAGCCAACTCTGGGTGATAAATGTTACTTCTGATTGTGGACATGTTTAGGTTTTCATGGTAAATTTACAAAATGGGATGTTAGAATAGCAATCATATACGAAAGAGGCATAGGAAAAGACTAGAAAAATGTACTGTCTGTGAACAGTTGTCTTTAGTATAGGAACTTAGGGATTTTTAATCTTTCTACTTTTCTATATTTTCCCAAGTGTATTCATTAAGTGTGTGTTGCTTTTATAATGGAGACAAAGGTTTGTGGCATATAGAGACATGCACAGACCCGATATTCGGACATCCCTTGCTTGGGGAGAAGCTATGGCCCATCACCTGCTCCCACCTTCTCCTTTCAGCTGTCTAAGCCCGGGGGACCCCCGGAGCTGCCCCTGTGGAATCAGTCCTTCCTCTTCCAAGGCCGAGATGGAGCCACCAACTTCTCAGAAGACACCGCCTTGGTGCTGGAGTACTACACCTCGACTTCAAGTAAGGGCGCACGTGTGACAGGGTTTTCAGACCATCCTGCCGCTGCCTCCTGCAGGGGCGGTCCCAGGGCCACCTCCCAGTGCACACAGCAGGCAGCGGAGCGCCAGGCTGCCCTCCTTGTCTAAATTGCAGCTCTGGGGTACGGGCCCTATTCCCATACTGGGTCCCTGAGGTTTTATTGCACCACCACCCCTCCCCATGCACTTATCAGTGAGGTGGGTGGAGGTGGGGGCCTCAGGACTCACATCCTGGGGAGTGGGGAGGAGACCGATTCCGAGAAGAGCCGATCCACCATCTTCAGTCCACACTATAAGACTGAAGCCCCCAGAATCAGGGACAAGAGAGATACATATCAATACCGAGAGGCAGGAATATGCTTAGAGCTGGCCTTGAACTCAGTAAGCCCTGAAGAGCAGAGAAGGAGGAGGATATTTGTGGGCAAATGCCAGGAGGTGGGTGGTGAGGGATGGGAGGGTTGGGCACCAAAGGATGGGGCCCAGGTGGGGCTGGGCCCTGAAAAGCCTGAGGGGGCCTTTGTTGGGAGCCTCAGCCTGTCCTCCCCCACCACAGTGAAAGGCGGTGAGCCGTGGACCTTCAGCAAGCCCCTGGGAGTCTCCGTGCTGCCATTAAAGAGCCATTTGTACCCCAAGATGCCGGGAGGGAAAGGCCTGAATGGCTTGCGAATAGAGAAGCTCCCCATCACCGTGAGTTTGCCGCCTGGCAAGTCCACCCGGTCCCACCCTGCCCCGCCTTGCTCCTCCCTGCCTCACCAACACAGGCGAGTCTGGCTTCTCCGGCAGCTTCCGGCAGGGCCCCCCATCCTTGAAGCTGATCGCTGTCAGGTGTGAGGAGTATCCACAAACACTGGAAGTCCATCTTGCCCTTGGGCTTGTGATGAAATTGCCCCAGAGCAACTTGGGGAGAAGTACAGGGATGCTCCATGGGATAGCAACCAGAGCTCAGGCCTCTATCCGGCGAGACCTGAGTTCAAATCCTGACTTGCCCTAGTCCTCACGGTAGAAGCTGGGCCAAGTCACTTGACCTCTCTAAATCTCAGAGTGCCCAACTCTAAAATGGGAGCCTGTTTGTATACAGTCTCTCTGTTTAATAAGAATCGAGAGCTCAAACTCAAGAGCCAGACTAACTGGGTTCAAATTCTGGCCCTACCACTTACCAGCTTACATGACTGTGGGAAAATTACTTAAAGTCTCAGCGCCTCAGTTTCCTTGTCTGTAAAATGGGTTCATAGTAATAATACTTTTTTCATAGGTTTGCTGTGAGATTTTGGGGGAAATGCCCATAAAGCACTTAGAACAGAATAAGTTCTCAATAAGAATTAATACATTATTATCATCATTGTCTACTTCTGTGCCACTTTTTTCACTAAAATACTTCTGGCCATGCGGTCATAATAGACCTTCCCTACTCACCAGGAGGCAAGTCTGAAGGTGCCATTCAGGTCTCCAGTGGAGTGGGGAAGGGTGTACAGGGTGGTGAGGTTGAGTAAGGAAGGAGGTCTAGCCCTCAGCAGCCACCTTCCTGAGTAATCAGAAGAGCGGGCTCAGCAGAGGCAGAGCTGCCCTGGACATCATGGTCTGACTGCTCCCTTCTTCTCTCTAGGACACCAAGCTGAAAACCGTGAGTGGCGAGGCCCCCACGGTGGATCTCTCCTTTCAGCTGCTTTCCTCTGAGGTGAGGCTGAAGGTCAGGGGAAGTCGGGGGCTGGAAGCCTGTGCCTCCCCCAGTAGCCCCTCGGTGCGTTCCAGCCTCCTTCACAATTGCTGGCCTTGTTCAGGGCTGGGGTCAGGGCTTCAGGGAGGAGGGAACTGCTGCTTTGGATGGAAACGTCTAAGGGTGACTTGAGGCTCCAGAAAACCAGAGAGAACGCTTAGTTAGAAAGAGGAGAGTTGGAGGAGAAAGCCTGGGAGTTAGCCTCTAACCTGGTCTAAGCCAAGCCTGGCTCACTGGGCTTGAGGTTCCACAGGGTGAACTAGAACATCAGCTTCTGTAGCTTGTAACAAACTCAGCAGTTTAAAAAACACCCACGGATGAGCTCAGACTCTGCAGTAGGCAGACCTACACAACATGGCTGAGATCTGAATGCTGGCAGGGTCGAGCTCCTTTCTGGAGGCGATGGGAAGACTGAGCTCCTAGCCTCATCAGAACCCAGTTCCTGGCAGTTGTAGGACTGAGGTCCCGGTTTCCTTGCTGGCTGTCAGCCAGGGGCCTCTCTCAACTCCTGAAGGCTGCCCACGTTCTTTCTCACAATGGCCTCCTCCATCTTCAAGCCAGGAGTATGGAGGGTTCTCTCTTTTCCACGTCCAGCACGGCTGGAGAGTGGTCTGGTTCTTGAGTAGAGGCAGCTGGGGATTGAGAAAATGAAAGAGACAGACACAGAGATAGAAGGGAAAAGCTGGGGCCGGGTGGGACCACTGTCCTCTGACATGGACAGGGACAGGAACAGTGACGCAGAGCCGATACAGCGTGTTTATTTTATTCCCCAAATACCAGGAAGTTTTACTAAAAGTAAAGACAAAGGAGATTATTCGCGTTCTTGGGTGGGCCTGAGTCCTATTCATTCCGGTGCTTGGCTGGATTTACATAATAAAACCCACTCCGGCACCTGGGCAGAAATGAAGGTCAAGCTGAGAACACTGCTGCCTTTTGGCAAAGCGTGTTTCCAGGACGTGGCTTTGCCTGCACCACCGGGTTCAGCTGACAATAATTAAAGAAATGCCCGTGTGCCTTCCCAGGCGCTCTCTACACAGCGGCATGCTAAATCCCCCTAAACTTCCAAACTCTGGATTCCTCTTCTGTCAGCAGATAGAGAAAATGTTCTGCTTTTCGAGGGGTCATGTGAAAAGGTTATGCCCACTCTGATAACATTCCCATCTTATGGTGCACGGTGCCATATAACATAAGCACAAGAGTGACAGCTCAACATGCTCACAGGTTCTGGGAATTAGTGTGTGGACTCTTGAGGGCCCATTGTAGGAATGCTGCCTACCACAGCTGGGTTGGTCCAAATGGAAAATACCAGGGGCTGAGCCCTGCCTGACGGATGAGTCTCTTTCTCTAGCCAATTATATCTGGGCTCTGAGTCCCGACTGGATCCGTCATTTGGCCCCAGTGCACCTTGCAGTCACCTGCTGGAATCTGTCCACTGTCCCTTCTAGGGCACATCCAGGAACGTACCAGCCTGCAGGTGTCTCCCACAGGGCCTCTGGTGAGTGTCTGAGACCTCCTATCAGCACTCCCTGCTGTGCAACGTTCTACATTGCCTTCTAGAGCATCCTCTAATTCCTGGTGAGAGAGTTTGTTAGGTAGCTGACATACCCCCTCCCAAACCCGAGCCAGAGGTACTGAGAGGGGAGAACAGAGGCAGCGAAAGACACCAAGAAAGGGGAAGGACAGTCCTTGGAGAAAATGTCACAGATTACCCAAATTAGAGCTCAATGCTCCACACCTTATCCTCAGGGTCCAGAGTCTGCCAGGGGCCACTGCAGCCCTTTCCTCACCTCCCCCTACCTCCTACCCTTTCACTGGGGCAAGTGTGCTCTGAGGACCCAAAGGAGCATCAGGCGATCAAGGCACTGGGGGATCCAGGCAGGCAACAGGCAGGTGTGCAGGACACTTTCCCAGCTGCCCAGGGGCTGGGCACAAAGATCTTGGTGATGAATTATTCACCGGAGCTGTGCTAAGTGCAGAATTAATCCCTTTCCTTCCAGCTGGCGACCTCACTAAATTATCCCTCCAAGTCATGCGGGAAAACGCTGTGAATTCATTGAGCTGCTGAGTGTTTTGATCTGAGCCTTGTGATTTTAGCTTTCCCTTCCCCCGCTCCCCCTCCCCCTGAAGGTGGGTAAAAACCTTTCAGTAATGGATTTCTGAGAAGAAAGAAAAAGAAAGAGGGTGGAGATCGGTGTGTACCAGGAAAATAATACCAGAGGAAATTCAGATTCTACAGCCAAGAATTCACTCACGCAGTTCCACACATATACACTCACACAATAGCATTCAAATAACCGCACAGTCATATGTGTACAAATGCGCATGCACACCTTTGCCAGGGTGCACACATTTAAATCATATATGCATGCTCATACACACATGCAAACTGACACACAGATACTTTCACACATAGGACTGCAGGCCTTCATCTCTGCGCTCCAGCCTGTGGGACCAGAACCATTGACTCTTCCACCATTTGAATCAAACCCTGTCCAAAGCCATCCCTGCAGCCTGGCAGTCCTGGAGTAAATGTGACACTCCAGCTGGGGGGGGGGGGGGCTTGTGATAACGGGCTCCTCAGAGCCCCGCGTCCAAGTGGCTAACAACCCTGTCTCAGGTGCAGCTCCTTGCTCCTGGTTAGATGTGCTGTAGAGAGGAAATAACTCAGGGAAAAAATATGCATGCCTTCCTGCTTGAGGACACAGCCTGTTTTCCTGGCAGCCTCCACAGGATAGCACAGACCATCCTGGTGAATTGACACTTTGGTGAACACAGTCTCCCCCCACCCACTGCTCCCATTCTCAAAGCTCTAGGAACAAGAGCACTGGGGTCTATTCCAGATTAGGCACAGAGGAATCTCAACAGCCCGCCCTGGACAGCAATCTCCTGACAACACCTACTGTGGGTGGTCAGCCCAGTCTCTCCTCTTGCTCTGCCTCAGCCAGGAGCTCACTACCTCCAGAAGCAGCCCATGCCATGGCTTAGTAGCTACAACTGATAGAAACACTCAACCCCCCGTGAGCCCGCCCTGCCTCCAAGGGCCCTCCCTCTGCACCAGGCTACTGACTGCCCTCTGGGGCTGCAGTGCACTGCCAGCAAGCCTCGTGCACTGGTTCGAGAGACACTGGGACGTGGTCGGCCATCCAGCCATTTCCGTGAACGGCAAGAACGGTGGTCTCCTGGTTTGGGATATTGTGCCTGAAGCTGGTTGTGCTGGTGACTGATTAAGCTTTTCCTCTAGTGGGGCTTCTCTATGGGACCTGCTGCTTCGAGTGATCTGCCTCAAGCCAGAGCTGTGTATATACATGAAGGTGTATAGCTACGCATAGATACAAAGGAAACTTCCCTTATTGCACATTCGGGGGGGAGGGGTGGCCTTGGAGGCCCACTGTGCTCTAAGAGCCCCTGAGCCCATGGCTACTCCGCATGTACATACAGGAATAAGCCTTCGGTCTCCTCCACTCCCTCTGATGTTGGCCTCTTCTCTTTGAAGAGGGTGATCTGCTCCTCTGAGAGTCTGTGCTTCTCCAGGCTAAGCAGCCTCCTCTTCTAATGAACTGGCTTCAAATCCCCACAGCATCCTGGGTGCCCTCCAGCTCACAGACACCCTCTTTTAAGTGAGGCTCACCCTGACCAGGTTTCTAGGCCCAGCCATGTGCACTGGGGCCTGGATGCACACATCAGGTGCTCGTTGTGGGGGTTTCAGCCTCCCGTGAGGTAGGACAAGTCCATGCAGTCATTTGGGCCCCCTCTTAGGGCTGGGGCTTGGGATCCAGTCTTGTCCAGGCCGGGAGCCAGGGCACCAGGCAGAGGTAGCCCACGGCCCTGAGAGATGCTGGCGGGACTTGAGACCCACAGGCCTCCATGGCTTTGGGCACAGGGAGGATACATTTGAGGAAAGGAGGAATCTGCTGCCACCCTTGGGGGAAAGGGTGGCTCCCACAGTCAGTCTGCCCTCCCCCTCCCTGACCCCTCACAGAAAGGGGCAGGTGGGGCTTTGATACATGCTGCCCTGGTGTTTTAATTCAAACCACTGATTACAACACTATCTCTGGAGACCTGCCCCAAGTGGGGGCATAGGCAGGACAGAGGCTGCTGGTTTTGATTGGTGAATTTTCATGAATTTCGTTGAAAAGCACACAGGACAGCCATAGGCTGGTTCTCTGAGAAGCCCCAACACAAGCTTGCCTCCACCTCCTCACCAGCACAGCTGCCTGGAAGGCCCAGTGTCCGGGCTAGCATAGCAGCCTCCTTGGCTGGTCTGTCCTCCTCCCAAGACGCCAACTCTGAAAATACTACCATAAGGACAATGCTGCATCCAGAGAAAGAGACCCTGCCCCTCCCCCCCCCACACCACACACACACAACCTCACAACATCCCTGCCTATCTTCCCTTCTGCCCCAGACTGCTACAGCCCCTATCCTCCACTCTCCCAGGCCAGATGGCAGAAAGCAGGAGCAGGCCCAGCTCTCCCCCAGCTCACAGGTCCTCTTTCTTCTACCTGCTCAGATTCTAGGCCCAAGTCATCTCAAAGGAAGCTGCGAATGGTGGGTAAGAGGCAAGAGCCTGTGGTTTTCCAGAGTTCACTATGCCCGAACCCGTCCCAGTAGTGCTCCATGCCTTGGGGACAAATATTGGTCCCCCCACAGTCCCTTGGTTAGCATACAACTCCTCACCTGATGCTCTCCACCTCAGGGAGGGAGTTTGACACTCCTTCCAAAGCACAGGGTTCTACAGAACCTACTTGCTCACTTCTTGTTGCAGGAAGTTCATTACCTCCCAGGAAGCCCTTTCCGGCATCTGTCAGCTCCCTTGTAAACCTCTTCCTTCTTTCTCTTTCCAGTTCCTCCCCTGACCCTACCTTTTCTTTCCTGAGGCCAGCCCCACAGAAGTCAGCTCCCAGGCCCACATCAGCTCTACTGCTGCCTGCAAACTTTGTTATATCATCTCCAGCCTGGCCAGCTCTCCTTCCTCTGACTCCCGTGGTCAGCAAACTGCAGCTCGTGAGCCACATGTGGCTCTTTGGCCCCTTGAGTGTGGCTCTTCCACAAAATACCACGGCCTGGGCGAGTCTATTTTGAAGAAGTGGCGTTAGAAGAGGTTTACGTTTAAAAAATTTGGCTCTCAAAAGAAATTTCAGTCCTTGTACTGTTGATATTTGGCTCTGTTGACTAATGAGTTTGCCGACCACTGCTCTGACTGATTTTTGTCCCACTTGGTTTCTGCTTCTCATCCTCCTGGCTGTCTCCTCTTGACAAAGACCCCTTTTAAAACTGCCCCCAAAATGCGGGGCTGGATCAACATTGGAGGATAGAATAGGACCATTACCCCCTTTCTCCAAACACGTCCTCCCCTTCGGTACAGCTAGTCTGTCATTCACTTCATTGCTAACCAGCACCACAGGGATCCACTGAAGGCCTGTGGGTCCGGGCTGGCATGTGGGCCAATGTCAGGCGGCACGTCTTCACCTTCTCCTGCCCGATTTTGAACGTGGGCAGGGTTCTCTTCCCTGCTGTGTTTCACCTTCTTCATCTCAGCCATGTCTGGGCTTGCGATCATTCTGGACCCTGACTTTATCATGCATCACACTTACGGTCCCACCTCCATCCCCACCGCAACCTTTGTATCATCTGTGGATGTGGTCAGGGCACTTTGAGTACTAAAAAGTGTGCATCCTTCAAACTGGGTTTGAATCCTGGATCTTCCACTTGATCTTAGAGTTTTGCTTTCCTCATCTAAAGAAGGGGGTTTTGACTCCTACCAGCCAGGAATGTAGTAAAAATTGACAGGAGGAGCATGTGTGAGTGCCCAGCACAGTGTCTTACAGATACTTGGTGAGGCGCGTGCTTAACATTCATTGTCCACCCAGGTTGCTGACAAGCGCCTGAACTCAGGGATGAGGGCAGGGATCCTGAGGGAGGGGAACAGTGAGCCCTGCTAACCCTCACTTGTTGCCCACCCCTCTGACAGCCACCCCACCAGATTCACATCCGTAAGGCCATCAGGAAGCCTTGTCAAGTGCTGAAGATAAAGGTCACCAGCACCACATTGGTCTCACAGCAATTTTTCAGGGAATGAAGAAATGGAAAAGAGACAGACAATCATCTCTCCAGAGACCAGACTTGCTGGAGTTCCCAGTGTACCCTGCCCTGAGCTGGGGGCTATGGAGGAGATGAAGAAAGTAAAGACCTGCTTTTTGGCCTTGAGAGCAGTGTGAGCCCTGAGTTCCCACACCAGGGTGAGCAGGGCTGGACCGAGTCATACTGCAGGTTTATCCCAAACGCCTCACCAACCACAGGCCCTGTGATGCTTTAAGAATGTGAGCCTGTGACTCCCAGCCCACTGATGAAGTATATTGAGTCAGGATGCAAGGATGGCTAAGGAAACTAGAGGCCCAGTGCATGAAAATTTGTGCATTTCGGGGGGGGGAGGGGGTGGTCCCTCAGCCTGGCCTGCACCCTCTCACAATCCGGGACCCTTCTGGTAGGGTCCCTAGGCCTGGCCTGAGATCAGGGCCTATCAGGGCTTTCCTTCCCCCGGCTGCAGGCAGCTGGCCCCACCCCCACCGCTGCCACTGCTTGCCATCTGTTCAGCGCTACACCCCCCTCGCCTGCCACCAGTGGCCTCCCTCTGCAGGCTGGGGTGCGATGGCTTGGCTGGCCTGGGCCTCCCTCTGCGGGGCGATCACTGGCCAGCCGCACACCTGCCACAGGGTCGCTGCCGGTGGCCTGGGCCTCCCTCTTTCTTTGCTGGGGGGTGGGGCCAGCCTGGTGAGGGGCCATCTGCCTACCTGATAGCCCCTAACCACTGGCCTGCCTACCTGATCACCCCTAACCACTCTGCCTGCCTGCCTGATCGCCCCTAACTGATTGCTTGGGGCGGGGCCAGCCCAGCGAGGGGCCTTCGTGGTTCTGGTCTCTGGTTGTTCTGGTCGTTACGCTCATGGTGGCTGGCCTTTTATTATATAGGATTAGAGGCACAATGCACTAAATTTGTGCAAGAGTAGGCCTTCCTTCCCTTGGCTGCCGGCACCGGCTTCCTGCCGGCACCCAGACCGGGCTTCCCTCACAGAGAGAGGCCCCACCACCCGCCGCAGCCCACCAGTAAGTGGCCTGTGCCTCCCTCTGCAGGGTGATCATGGGGAATGGCTGGGCCCCAACCAATCACATCGCACCCGCCGTGGCTGGCCTGCTACCAGTGGGTGTCATAGCATGGTCCCGGATGGTTGTTCAGATGGTTGTTCGGCTGTTTGGCCATTCGGTTGATTTGCATATTATGCTTTTATTATATAGGATTATATAGGATTAGAATCCTTGTCAGAATTTTGTTTAAATCGTATCACTGACTCCTCTCCCCTGATCCCACAACTGGCTTTTAGATTAACCCTCTGACATCATTTACTAAAGAATGAATCATGGCTTGGTTGGCTGACAGACTCAGCTGCAAGGCCATGCAGGATGCCATAAATGAGGCTTGCCATATGCAGGGGAGGCAGCAAGCCCTCCTGGAGGGGGGCTGTTGTCTGAGCCCCGCCTTCAGCTGAAGAGATAAGAACCTACAACTTCAGCAACAGGAAATGACAAAGCAGTGACTGATGTGGAGCCGCTGTACAGGGCTCATTATGGCATTTGCCAGCAGGCGAGACACCCTTATCATGGAGAAAATTGCATCAGGCCCCCTGAATTACTAGCGATTGGAAGTAGATTTCTTGGGACGCACTTTGTTAGATACCTAATGAGGGGGAGGTGAGGGGATACAGGCGGGCAGAACCCAAAGCTGGCAGGGTGGGGGAAAATGTCTTTGTTAAACAGAATTTGTCAGTTTCCGCTCCAGGCTCCCGGGGGAGGATCCGGGACCAGCTAATTGAATTAAGAGCAGTGCACTCCAGCGGAAGGCTCTGGGCGGGGTGAGAGGCCCCAGTCCAGTAGGGGGACTTTCAGCAGCAAGGACAGCAGCTGCGACCTGGCTAGTCTGTAATTGCCAGGGCGAGCTGAAACTGTTGCATTTTGCATGTTCAGGGGTCTGGGGGATGGAGTGCATAGGAGAGAAGCAGAATATGTAAGTGGAGGAGGGGAAAACAGGTGACCCAAAAAACCTTGAGCTTGTGATGCTCTTGGCCTGGTCTGTCTCAACAGACCCGCCTGCAGGCATCAGTGAGGGCTGGGAGGCATAGGGAAGGGGTGTCTTCTCCCCACCATGGCACGTGTCATGTGGGGCAGCTGCTGTGGCAGCACAAGGAGTGGTGGGCTGGGCTCCGAGTCTGAGCCAGTGCATGGCGATGCATTGCTTTGAGCTTTCAAAGTAAGTCTCCAGTTACAACCCTAATGAAGCTGGACGTGCTGCAGCCATGGAGCCACAGAGTGAGAGGCCACTTGTCAGCCCCAAGCTGCCTCAATAGGCAGGGTATGACCTGCCAAGTAGAAAAACAAGTAAGCAGGCTTGTGGGGTGGGCCAGCAGCCCCCACTCCAGCCCCCATCTGGAGGAAAGGGGGAGAGCCAAGAAAGGCTGGGACTACATAAGGAAGAATTAGCCCCACGGCTTCACCCTCTCCCCCATTTTAGCCTTGCCCCTTCCCCCATCCTCTACCCTGACCCACCACTTCCAGCAGCCTGGCCCCTCCCTGTAGTCTTAAACAAGCTCCTTTCCCATGAGAAACAAGGAGAGAGGGCACAATCCCCTCCCCAAAATAAGGCAGTGAAAGCTGAGGAGTCTGGCGAGGTAAAGGACCGTTAGGGAGGATTTAGACCCTTCGTGAGGCACTATGGCCTTCCTGGTGCCAGTTACCTCACATGCCAAGAGCAACTGCCTCTGGCCTTGCCTGTGGGGCCTATACTATGTGGAAGTCTAAAGACTTTTCTGCAAAAACCACCCACCCACCTTACCCCCAACCCCCAGGCCACAATAGGTCCTGACAAAGTTGATTGAAAATGTGGGCAGGAGACCTGCAGAGGTGGGTAAGGTGGGGAGGTGCTGGCATGAAACAGCTGTGGGAGCAGATATAGGCCAGGACCAGCCATGGAGAGGGCAGAGCAGTGCAGAACCTCTGAGTCTGACAGGGCCTCTGGGTAGAGCAGCTGAGGGTCAGAAGGGAGTGCAGTGAGCAGTATAGACTAGAATCCATAGATGCTGTGCTTTTCAGAACACACCCACCCACCAGAAACTGATGGGGTAGGCACGGGACTGGACTGGGGTCAGTCTCGTTTTTATTTTATCCTGATAATGAAATTAGATGAATTATCCATGACAAACATCAGAATACACATAAAAGTATCCGGTGAATGCCCAGTTCTGTAAATGTCAGCTTTTGAGTCACTGAGTTGACCCTCTGGTGCTGGGGCCACACAGGGTGGATGTCAGGGAGAAGCTGTGGGGGAGGGGACTTTTTCAGCATGTGTCCCTGCTTTCAGAACTGATGGGGCACCTCTGGAGACCTCTCCCTTGATTTCATTACTTCTACTTCCTCTTCTAACTGGATTAGATGGCAGTCTATGAAATCCAGGGCATCAGAATTGGCTTGCTGCCTGGAAATGAGGAGAAATGTCATTATGGGTCCTGAATCAGCATCTCACCCCAGCCCCAGGGGCCACTTTGTCAATGGGGAGTTAGTCTTTACCCTGGGTAGTTACTCTTTCCTTCATTCTCTCTTGCATCCATCCATCCATCCATCCATCCATCCATCCATCCGTCCGTCCGTCCAATATGCATTCTGTTGTTCTCTGCAGCCATTCTGGTGTTCAGCCGTTCTGAACAGGAGAGAGACATGGTACTTTTTCCTATATAAAACAGACAACTCAAAATGCCAAAACCATCTGACTCAGATGCTGCACTGAGGCCCTGGGCATGTTCAATGAGGAGCCCCTGAGTGAATTTCACCCTCCCTGTACCATAGCTACTGAGAGGAGCAGGTGAGAGAGACAGTCAGGCCTAATGCTCAGGAACAAAACAGTCCCAGAAATCTTGATTTTAACAAGCAGTAAGTGCCATAGTCAGCTCCAGGGTCACCCAAGCTTCATTCTTCCCATCCCAAGAGTCTTTGTTTAGCTGTTTTCTCTTTGGAAGTATTTATCCTTATATCCAGGGATGGAGGTGGAGGGTGGGGGTGAGGGTGAGGGTGGGGCCAAATTGAACAGGATATACCTCTGTACTTGTGTGACTATCCCTTACTCCACCGACACAAGCCTGAAAAGGCTTCATGTTAATGAATTTCTGCACACGCAATTTTATTTTTAAAGGACATAAAGGATCCCAGTGGTGAAGTGAAGGATCCTTGTCCTAATTCATCTGATTCATGAGTGGGCTTTCATATAGAGTACCAAGTTCTCACAGTTCAGGGTCAGACACTCAAACACTTCTAACCCTCAACACATCTGTCCTGGTTGGCACTATGCCCATTCTTCTATTTACTTCTAGAACAACACTCTAGACCAGAGGTCATCAACCGGTGGTCCACAGACCGCTGGTGGTCCATGAGATCTGAAAGGTTGGCAAATGCTGCTATAGACAGTGCCATATTTGTCTGCTTTTGGCCAAGACAGAAGTCCATCAGCTGATGTACGGTGGCAGTGGATCACCTTTGAGGTCCCTACAAACTTGATACTACATAATTCTTTGAACAATGCAGTTATGGATAACTACGGATTTTCAACAGAGCTTCAAAGTAACCTCTCACCAGAGAGAGCATAAGACATGTCCCCGAGTCCAAGGAACTTAAAGTTTTAGCCTATATATTAAAAGAGTAATATGCAAATTGACTGTCACTCCAAGACACAAGATGGCCACCCCCAGTGGTCAAAGATGGCTGCCCCCATGTGGACACAAGATGGCCACCACAAGATGGCTAGCAGGGGAGGGCAGTTGTGGGCAGTTAGGGGTGACCAGGCCTGCAGGGTAGGGCAATTTGGAGAGACCAGGCTTGCAGGGGAGGGCAGTTGTGGGTGATCAGGCCAGCAGGGAGGGCAGTTAGGGGTGACCGGGCCGGCAGGGGAGGGAGTTAGGGGCAATCGGGCCATCTGGGGAGCAGTTAGGCATCGACCAGGATGGCAGGGGAGTGGTTAGGGGGTGATCAGGCTGGCAGGCAGAAGCGGTTAGGGGCAATCAGGCAGAGGAAGGCGAGCGGTTGGGAGCCAGCAGTCCTGGATTGTGAGAGGGATGTCTGATCGCCTGTTTAGGCCTGATCCCAAAGGGTCCCAGATTCGAGAGGGTGCAGGCTGGGCTGAGGGACACTCCCCTCCCCCGTGCACGAGTTTCATGCACCAGGCCTCTAGTTAGAAAAATAAAATGGCAAACAAGCCTGGAGTTAGAGACCAATGTGAGCAGAGAGAGCCAGCAGTTGGGCTGGAAGAACCCAGAAAAGCTTTGTGCAAGTGTGGGCAGAGGCCATTAGGCTTCCTAGAGCGGCTGGTATTTGAGTGGGTCAAATTCTAGACAAGCAGAGATGAGAGTGAAAATCATACCAAGAGAGGAGGAGGAGAATAGGAAACAAGACATTAAAGGAGAGAGAGAGAGAGAGAGAGAGAGAGAGAGAGAGAGAGAGAGAGAGACTGTTTAAGGGGTGATAAGAGGGAAGAATGACAGAGATGGAATGGAAAATAAGTCTGCACAGCAAAGGGTGTCACAGGAGTGTGGAGATTTTATTTTTTTATTTTTTTAAATTTCTTTATTAATTAAGGTATTACATATGTGTCCTCATCCCTCCATTAACCCCCACCCCCCACACTCATGCTCTCACCCCCCTGGTGTTCGTGTCCATTGGTTAGGCTTATATTCATGCATACAAGTCCTTTGGTTGATCTCTCCTCCTTTCCCCCACCCTCCACTACCTTCCCTCTGAGGTCTGGCAGTCTGATCGATGCTTCTCTGCCTCTGGATCTGTCCCTGTTCATCAGTTTATGTTGTTCATTATATTCCATAAATGAGTGAGATCATGTGGTATTTGTCTTTCTCTGCCTGGCTTATTTCACTTACCATAATGCTCTCCAGTTCCATCCATGCTGTTGCAAATGGTAAGAACTCCTTCTTTTTTACTGCAGCATAGTATTCCATTGTGTAGATGTACCAGTTTTTTAATCCCCTCATCTGCTGATGGGCATTTAGGCTGTTTCCAAATCTTAGCTATGGTGAATTGTGCTGCTATGAACATAGGGGTGCATATATCTTTTCTGATTCGTGTTTCTAGTTTCTTGGGATATATTCCTAGAAGTGGGATCACTGGGTCAAATGGGAGTTCCATTTTTAGTTTTTTTGAGGAAACTCCATACTGTTCTCCACAGTGGCTGTACCAGTCTGCATTCCCACCAGCAGTGCACGAGGGTTCCTTTTTCTCCGCATCCTCGCCAACACTTGTCGTTTATTGATTTGTTGATGATAGCCATTCTGACAGGTGTGAGATGGTATCTCATTGTTGTTTTGATTTGCATCTCTCGGCTAATTAGTGACTTTGATCATGTTTTCATATGTCTCTTAGCCTTCCTTCTGTCCTCCTTTGAAAAGTGTCTATTTAGGTCCGTTGCCCATTATTTTATTGGATTGTTTATCTTTCTTTTGTTAAGTTGTCTGAGTTCCCTGTAAATGTTGGGGATTAAACCCTTATCGGTGATGACATTGGCAAATATGTTCTCCCATGCAGTGGGCTTTCTTATTGTTTTGTTGATGGTTTCTTTTGCTGTTCAAAAGCTTTTTATTTTGATGTAGTCCCATTTGTTTATTTTCTCTTTAGTTTCCATTGCCCTAGGAGCAGTATCAGTGAAGAAGTTCCTTCGGCATAAGTCTGAGGTTTCTCTGTCTGTGGATTTCTCTAGTATTTTTATGGTTTGCCATCTTATGTTTAAGTCCTTTATCCATTTTGAGTTTATTTTTGTGTATGGTGTAAGTTGGTGGTCTAGTTTCATTTTTTTGCATATATCTGTCCAATTTTCCCAACACCATTTGTTGAAGAGACTATCTTGACTCCATTTTATGTTCATGCCTCCTTTGTTACATATTAATTGAGCATAGTGGTTTGGGTCGATTTCTGGGTTTTCTATTCCATTGGTCTATATGTCTGTTCTTGTGCCAGTACCATGCTGTTTTAAGAACAGTGGCTTTGTAATACAGCTTGATATCTGGTATTGAGACCCCACCTACTTTGTTTTTCTTTCTCAGGATTGCTGCAGCTATTTGGGGTCTTTTTTTATTCCAGATGATTTTTTGGAAAGTTCGTTGTAGGTCTGTGAAATATGCCATTGGTATTTTAATGGGGATTGCATTGAATCTATAGATTGCTTTGGGTAGTATGGACATTTTGATGATATTGATTCTACAATCCATGAACACGGTATGTTCTTCCATCTATTTATGTCTTCCTCTATCTCTTTTTTCAGTGTCCTGTAGTTTTTCGCATATAGGTCTTTTACCTCCTTAGTTAAGTTTATTCCTAGGTATCTTAATTTTTTTGGTCAATGATAAATGGGATTGCTTTTTCAGTCTCTCTTTCTGTAAGTTCATTATTGGTGTAAAGAAATGCCATAGATTTCTTGGCATTAATTTTGTATCCTGCTACATTGCCGAATTCATTTATTAAGTCTAGTAATTTTTTGATGGAGTCTTTAGGGTTTTCTATGTACAGTATCATGTCATCTGCCAATAAGGACAGTTTTACTTCTTCTTTTCCAATTTGGATGCCTTTTATTTCTTCTTCTTGTCTAATCACAATGGCTAGTACTCCCAGTACTATGTTGAACAGGAGTGGTGAGAGTGGACATCCCTGTCTTGTTCCTGTTCTTAGGGGAAATGGTTTTAGTTTTTGTCCATTGAGTATGATGTTGGCTGTGGGTTTTTCACATATGGCTTTTATTATGTTGAGGTATGATCCTTCTATTCCCACCTTGTTGAGTGTTTTGATCAAGAAGGGGTGTTGGATTTTGTCAAATGCTTTTTCTGCATCAATTGATATTACTATGTGATTTTTATCTCTCAATTTGTTTATGTGATGCATCACGTTTATTGATTTGCGGATATTGTACCATCCTTGCATCCCTGGGATAAACCCTACTTGGTCATGGTGTATGATCTTTCTGATGTATTGCTGGATCTGATTTGCTAGAATTTTGTTGAGGATTTTGACATCTATGTTCATGAGGGATATTGGCCTGTGATTCTCTTTCATTGTGTTGTCTTTATCTGGTTTTGGTATTAGGGTGATGCTGGCTTCATAGAAGGAGCTTGGAAGTGTTCCTTCCTCTTGAATTTTTTAGAATAGTCTGAGGAGGATAGGATTTAGTTCTTCATTGAATGTTTGGTAAAACTCCCCTGTGAAGCCATCTGGCCCCGGGCTTTTGTTTGCTGTGAGCTTTTTGATGACTGCTTCAATTTCTTCCATAGTTATTAGCCTATTGAGATTTTTAGAATCTTCCTGATTGAGTTTTGGAAGGTTGTATTTTTCTAGGAATATGTCCATTTCCTCTAGGTTGTCTAGTTTGTTGGAGTAGAGTTGTTCATAGTATTTTTTAACAATCCTTTGTATTTCTGTGGGGTCTGTTGTTATTTCACCTCTCTCATTTCTGATTTTGTTTATTTGAGTCCTCTGTCTTTGCTTCTTGGTGAGCCTGGCTAGAGGTTCATCAATCTTGTTTATCCTTTCAAAGAACCAGCTCTTGGTTTCATTGATCTTTCATATTGTTTTTTTGGTCTCTATGTCATTTATTTCTGCTCTGATCTTTATTATCTCCTTCCTTCTGCTCACTCTGGGTTTTTCTTGTTGCTCTCTTTCTAATTCTGAGAGTTGTAGAGTTAGATGATTTACTACCATTTTTTTCTTGTTTTTTGAGGTAGGCTTGTAGAGCTATAAACTTCCCTCTCAGGACTGTTTTCATTGTGTCCCATAGATTTTGGATTGTTGTGTTTTTGTTGTCATTAGTTTCCAGAATGCTTTTAATTTCTTCTTTGATCTCTTTGGTAACCCAGTCATTATTTAATAGCATGCTATTCAGCTTCCAAGTATTTGAGATTTTTGGATTGTTTTTATTGTAGTTTATTTCTAATTTTATGGCATTGTGGTCTGAGAAGATGCTTGGTATGATTTCAATCTTCTTGAATTTGGGGAGACTTCGCTTGTGACCCAATATGTGGTCTATTTTTGAAAATGTCCCATGTGCACTTGAGAAGAATGTATATTCCGTGGCTTTGGGGTGAAATGTTCTGAAGATGTCAGTTAAGTCCATCTGATCTAGTGAGTCATTTAGGATTGCTGTGTCTTTGCTGATTTTTTGTCTAGAGGATTTATCCAGTGATGTCAGTGGTGCTCAGTGTTGCCTCTTGCCAGGAGAATTTGGGTCCGGGTCACCATGGGGGACTGGATTGCACAATAGCTCTGTGGTGTGCCTGCGCTGCAGAAAACTGACTTCCTTGTGCGCTTGCCCTGAATCCAAGTCAGGTGGCACTGCTGCCCTGCGTGGGCTTCGGGTTTGGTCGCCCGATTGCGTTGCAGGGAGCAGATTCTAGTCTCTCAAATTCCAGTAGCAGCGCTGCTCAGATTCCCCGGAGGGGGAGGGGCGGGTCTATCCGTTACTTTGGCGCTATCCGCGAGCCTGCGGGGAGGGGGACGGGCTCTTTGACTCACAGAAATCTGCTGCCAGGAAGTCTGGACTCTTGCTGTCTGTTGGTCTGAAGCTGTGGTTGCAATTCTCTGTCCCCAGTGGCTGCAGGGTCCTGGTTTGCGTCTGAGACGCGATCCTAGTCTCAGGCAGCTCTGTTTCCCAAGATGGCATGGTCTCTGTGCTGCACCGGCTGCCCAGGAGTGTCCGCTTTGTGCGCGGGGCTCCGCCGTCTAAGACTGCCTGGTTTGGCAGCCCCTTGGAGGACCTGCAGAACCTAACTGACCCTAGCTCATACACACACACACACCACACACGTCTACACGCTCCTCTATGGGTTCCTCACTCTCTCACACTCTCTCCCTCCCTAACTTCCTGCCAGCCGCCATCTTCGAGCTCGAGTGTGAAGATTTTAGAAGCTGTTGTTACAACACTGAGTATGGAAGTCACAGATGGCATCATTTATTCTTTCAAAAGTGTTTCTTGAGCATCTAAATGAGGCAGACGAGGGATAAACAAGGTCCCTGCTTACATATAACTTACATTCTAGCATGGAGATTGGAGAAGATAGAATTCTAGCACGGAGATTGAAGGGCCCACCCCAGCACAGGCCCCTCCCTGGATGCCAGAGCACTCCGGCTGCCTTCTACTCTCCTTCCTCTCACCTCTGCCCCTCGGGAAAGCAGTCCTCTCACCTGACCTTTCAGTTTAGGCATTAGTTGGGTTGCAAATAAAGATTCAAACCTTGTCTTTGAATAAAGACAAGGCAGTAAACAACTAAGCACATTTTTTGAAATTTAATTTTCTGGTAAAGTACTATGAACACAGTAAAATGGTATAATGTGAAGAGAGAGTATTTTGGAGGAGGAGTTACTTTTAATAGGATGGGCCTCCACCTCAAAGAGCAGAACTCTCTAAGAAAATCACATTTGGGCTGAGACCTGAGTGAAGAGAAGGGAACAGCCATGTAAAGACCCATGAGGTTTTCCAAGTAGAGAAAACAGCAGATACCAAGGCCTAGAGGCAGAAAGAGCTTGGCTTGTTAGAGAAACATCAAGGACAGTGTGATTAGGGCCCAATGAGCAAGGGGGCAGGAGGTAGACAGGGGCCGCCAGATAAGCAGGGCCTCCTGAGCCATGAGGAGGAGAGGCTTGGGGTGTGGAAAGTGCATTTATGGTAGGGAGGCACAGAGGAATTTCTTTGCACTTTCTCTTCCCAGAGGCCAGAAAACTTCTTAACACCAAACAACAGCAAGGTTCTGCCCACGCTGGACCCTCAGATCTTAGATGAGAAGCTGGGTTCCATCCATGAGTCCTGGTCCAAGGCCTCAGTGAGCTCCACAATGAGCTCCAGCACATCCACCTTCCAGGAAGCAGAGGAAGAGCCTCAGATGCCCCAAATGTCCCATGAAATGGTGAGTGTCTCCCCACGCCCCCAGGCCTGGGGGGCTGGAGCCATGATAGGGGGGATTTGGAAGAGGCTTGACTGCCCTTGTGGGCCTGGTTCACTCCTCAGGTGACAAGTAGACCTCCCCTTGGGAGCACTCTGTAAGTGAGTTACCCCAAATCTAAACTGTGGAAGGTGTGCATTCTTCATTTTACAGAGTTTCTTTATCTTTTGAATCAAATACCCATATGATTTCTTTTAAAACAAACCTTGCAACACTGTATGAGCTGGTTCCATTTACTCAACTAGCCATCAACTCAGAGCATCCTCAGGAGCATGTCACTGGGTAATGGGAAGCCCTGAGAGATTCGTTTTAGCTTCTAAAATAATGACAGAGGAGATGGGATGGAACATAAGTCTACAGAGCAAAGGGTGTCACAGGAGTGTGGAGATTTTAGAAGCTGTTGTTACTACACTGAGTATGGAAGTCATAGATGGCATCGTTTATTCTTTTAAAAGTGTTCATTGAGCATCTAAATGAGGCGGACATGAGGGATAAACAAGGTCCCTGCTTACATATAACTTACATTCTAGTGTGGAGACAGTAAACAACTAAATGCATTTTTTGAAATTTAATTTTCTGGTAAAGTACTATGAGCACAGTAAAATGGTATAATGTGAAGAGAGTATATTGGAGGAGCCTCAAAGAAAGGAAGACACCATCTTTGATCGTGAGAGCTGGCATGGCTTCCTGTTGCCAGTTGGCCAGATGCTGGGAAAGGGTTGGTAAAGGTGGCCAAGCTGGTGTCTTAATTTGTTGAGGGGTCAGTGCTGGGTGCTAGCCCCTTGCTACAGAAAGTTGAAGTTCAGGCTGCCAAAAAGACAGTCCACAGTTCCTAACTGAGGTACCAAGCCAATGACCATGGATGAATTCAAGTGTGGCTTCCTCCCTTCTTCCACAATGGGTCCCATGGTGAACATCGCTCCAGAAGATCCTGAGAAAAGGCCCGAGCCAAGGCCACTGGCCAATAGGGAAGCCCTGGGTTTTCTCCTCTAGGGATCTCCCCTCTCACTAACAGCCTCCACATCTTCCCTGGGCACTCTGCACCTTTCTGAAACATGTCCCATTGAATGAGTAGGGAGGGTTGCTGTCTGCTGGGTGTGTCCAGGGTGCTCCCACATGAAGTGCCCCTGCCCACCCCAGCACAGGCCCCTCCCTGGATGCCAGAGCACTCCGGCTGCCTTCTACTCTCCTTCCTCTCACCTCTGCCCCTCGGGAAAGCAGTCATCTCACATGACCTTTCAGTTTAGGCATTAGTTGGGTTGCAAATAAAGATTCAAACCTTGTCTTTGGAGACTTTAGACCAGCAGTCGCCAACCTTTCGGACCTCATGGACCACCCGTGGACCACGGGTTGGCGACTGCTGCTTTAGACAGTATTAATAAATCAGTGCCTGCAGTTAGTCTTGATTTTCTCTTAAGAATTAAACTATAAGAGATGGGATGAGATTGCATATTGAGAAGTCAAGGTTAGCCACGAGGAAGAACCATTTTTAAGCAAGAGGTTGAGTAACCATTGTGAGTGATGGAGGGCCAAAGGAGAAATAAGTGACCCAAGGGCACCAGAATGGATTCTGTGAGGCTCTGAGTGCGAACAGGGGGCTCAGGTTGCCCCATATCCACAGGCTGTCAGAGATGAGGTGAGCGGGTCTAGATGGAGAACTAAAGCATGTCTTCTCTGAGCACCACCCTAGCACCCCATCAGTGCGTTGGTCTCCCCTTGCCGGGTACCTGGCAGGGCCACAGGCACCGGCTGCGCTCCCTGGCTTGCTGTGGGGGTAGGTCCACTCAGCCATCACCATTCAGCCTTCGAACTGAGAGCATACTGGCTCCAGGACCCAGTCCAGGCCTGGCTCCACACAAATGTAGGTAAATGCTTATTGGGCCATGTGCTGGAACCCCTGGCTAGACAGGAAGTACATCAGAAAGAACCTTAGAGAGCATCTAGGCTGAGCTGGTTTTACGAAGGATGGCAATGAGGATGAGGTGGGACACCCTGCCAAGGCTCCTGACTCTATGTCGCCTTGCATGTAGCCAAGTGAATGCCAGATGGCTGTAGAGGCCCGGATACCCAACCCTGGACCCTTCAAGCCACTTGGCACCACTGGGTGCCTCGGACACATAGTATGCAAGGCAATGGGCCTGCCCCTCTCCCTTGCCCATCCCAGCCTATCCCAGGCCCCATTTGTTCCCTCCTGTTCCTGACTCAGCTCCATTTCATTTACCCCTGCCTCCCCTCTCCCCTCTCCCCTCTCCCTTCTCCCTTCTCCCCTCTCCCTTCTCCCCTCTCCCTTCTCCCTTCTCCCCCTTTCTCCCTTCTCCCTCCTTCTCCTTCTCCTTCTCCTTCTTCCTCTTCTCTCTCTCTCTCTCTCTCTCTCTCTCTCTCTCTCTCTCTCCCCCTTTGTTCTCATTGGGTCCTGAAGACCCAGCCCCCAGCCCCAGCTCTTAATAACTAGCCAGAAGCTGGGAGGACCACGGCAGCACCCAAACACCCACAGGCCGGTCAGCACAGCACAGGCAATAGAACGGGGTGGGTAGCAATGGCGTGCGGGTCTGTGAATAATGGTGTCGTAATGGTCACTGCTTCACAGCAACAAAACAACGTTACTTAACAGTGAATGCGCTCATACAACCAAGAAACATAGTGACAAGCAAGAGAACTGCAATCAGGGAGCAGCGGAGTGCAGCTGCATAGCAATGAACCCAGGCTGCCCAGAGCTTTCACACAGCACTGTGTTACAGGAAGACACAACCATTGGACATAGCAATGAGCAAAGAACATGGCATGTAAGCCATAGACAGAGTCACAGAGCAGTAGAAGACATCTGATTAGCACTCAAACACATCTGGTGGCAATGGCATGGCCACAAGGTATGTGACTCCTGAATGTGTGGTCAGGGGGTAGTCACCAGCAGCAGAGCCTCAGGATGTAGCATTGGGCCCCAGTGACATGGCAGTGTAGGGGGCAAAGGACTAAAGTGCCTCCCTGGGCTCTCGGCCACTTTATCCGGGCTGTGAGCCTCCCAGCATCACCTGACTCCCAGAGTGCATTGGTCTATGTCTAGTCTTATAGCACACTCCCCGGAGCACAAGAAATAATTTCACCTCTGATTCCCTCCAGAGCCTACTGTGGCTAAATAGGAAAGTGAACATTTTCTGGAGAAAGAAGCACCTTGGGGGTGGAGAAGGGAGTGGAGGAGACGCAGGCTGGACTCTCTCCTTAGGGAGGAGGCTGTGGATGCTCTATGCTGCCCCAGGCCTGCCAGTCCCAACCCTACAGCCCCACCAAGCCCTACTGGGGCGCCCTCCCCCTAGTATGCCCTTGGATCATCTTCCTTCCAGGACTACCCTCCAGGCAATTCTTCCATCTTGAGCTCCCTTCATCCAGGACACTTGGTTTTAAAACAGGTCTTTTCATGTACCATTTTGTCAATGTGGTGCAAAGCTCCTGTCCTGACTGGACCACTGGGGTCAGGGTCCCAGGGTTGTGCTCTTGAGTCAAGTGCAGGGCCCAGGCAGAGCTAGGGGAAGCCTTCACCACCCTCTGAGCAGCCCAGGGAGTCTTTTGAAAGAGGCGGGCTTTCAGTGGAACGAAGAGTCAGAGTTGTCCTGAACATGACAGCGCTCCAAACAGTAACCATTTGCAAGCATCCTCCTTCACCCCTAGAGCCCCCAGCCAACCAGACACTAGGGGAGAGCAGGTAAGATGAGGGACGCCATGCTGTGTGCACAGGCCTGGTTCTGTTCACACGGGGCTTAGAAACGCCTGCCCTGTGCCTGATCCCCAGTCCTCAGCAAGCCTCCAACCAGCCAGCAAACTCCCACCCCCGCCAGTGCCAGCTGTGTCCGGGGGAAGGCAGAGACAAAGAGGCCGAGGCCTGAGCCCTGGACATTCTCCAGCCAGCAGGGGTGAGCCATGTCCTGGGAGACGGGAGGCAAGACAGTGGCCCAGAGCAGGCGACCAGTAAATATTTGGTGAGGGGCGAATGACAGAGAGGCATGACTGAGACCATGTATCCTCTAAGTGGCACCCCTTCCCGGTGTTGTTGGCACACCTGGTGAGCCCTCAGCAAAGAGAGAGAGGAACAAGCAGGATGTCCTAGAGGAGGTGGGCTCTGCTTTGGATAAACAGGCAGAAGGGCTCGGTGCTATTCAGGAAGTGTGTGTCAGTGTTGCTGCGAGTGTGGAAGTCCCAGCACAGGGTCTTTCCCGCCTCCCTCTGGCTCCCTCCCTCCTTGCTTCCCCACCCCCTCTCTATTTCTGTCTCTCCCTGCCCTGCTCTGTATTTCTCTAATTATCTCTATTTCTTTCTGATTTTCTGATTTTCTCTCCCCCTCTCTGAACCCATATTTTCCCTCCCTCTTTTCCCCCCACTACTCAGAGATTTGTGGCAGACCAGAGGTCCTCATACCAGCAGATGAAAAATTGACAAGGGTTGTTTAAAGATTCAGTGGAATTTCTGCAAACACCACACTGGAATGACTCCTTTCTTTCATTCTTTCTTTGAAAGCCTTCCCCACGCCTCCCTTCATCTCTCCCATCCACTCCCCACAGGCCACCCCCTCTGAGTAAAACGCTTTTGTTTCTCTTCCTTTCTTGAGTCTGCTAGACTCCAGAATGATCCCTGACCCCTCGGTTTCATGTCCACTTCTCCAGCTGTCCCACCCCATGTAACCTGCTCCTCAGTAAGTTGATTTCAGTCCTGGGGACACCATTTCCCCAAGAAAGAGGACCTCGTTGCCTGTGTGAAGAGAGGAAGGAAAGCCAGAGAGGCTGTGGCTCCTCCCAAGTCACACAGCAAGGAGGTGGGGGCTGGGGCCCCCGGAGGGCAGCCTCCAGCCCAGGGACCTCAGCTTCCCTCCGGCAGGCAGAGAGGTGCTGGCCCTGCCACACCTTCCAGGGTGGCTCGAAGCACTTCGTGTCCCGGAGCCTTGGTTTTTCCATCTGTAGCACAGGCAGTTTCCTGCCCTGCCTGCCTCTCAGGGTCAAATGGTGGGGCCTTCAGAAAGGGCTACAGTGGAGCAGGGACACCTCAGAGTCTGGTCCTGCATGTCTGCCTGGCATGGCTCCAGGGTGACCAACCATCATTGTTTGCTCAGCACTGAGGGGTTGAGCAGTGCTAACACCAACACAGGCCCAGGTAGGTCAGAACACAGCTCACCCTCCACAGCACGGGCTCTCCCCGCCCCAGCCCTGCTCCATTGAGGTTGCTGGACTCTCGGCCCCCTCAGCACCCACAGCCACAGGATACACACTCTCCGCTCACTGTCTAGCCCAGCTCCACACTGTCCCTTGTGCTCATCAGCTCTTTGAAGTGACCTTGAACTCTCTTCCCCTTTCCGGGTCCCAGTTCCTCTATCAGCAGAGGTTGAGCAGCTGTTCCCCAGGGGCTCCTGCACCATGACTGGAGCCTTGGTCCTGGCCCAGCACCCTGCCCAGGTGAGGTCTGCAGGTGGGTGAGGCTGGCTCAGACCCAGTCTCAGTTCCCGTGGCACCACCTGGTGGCAGGTGCTGAGTCTGAGCAGGAGCCTCCTACGGCACCAGCAGCGGTCATTAACACCGGACACACCCACCGCAGTGGCCACTAGGAGCAGGAACATCAGCCCAGGGTAACGGCATCGCAAGGCCCAGGAGCCTGGGGCTGGCTCCCACCAGCCACGGAGGCACAAAGCCCAGCCTGGGAGGCAGCTCACCTGGGTCCTGAGAATCCAAGGCCTCTTGAGAGGCAGAGAAAATACAACAGAAACAAAGAGTGAGGCAGACAAAGAAAGCACAGTCATCTGGTGTCCACAGCCTCCAATCAGACCCCTGGCTCAGTGCCCCCTCCAGGTCACCCGCACAACCACCAGGTACATTCCCGAAACAGCTCGGTCACCCCACCCCACCCCCACACCTCAGTTTCTGTCCCCCTGACTCCACTGCCCAGGGCTCGTGGTCCCACTCTGCCAGCTCAGTCTTCCGTCCCGGTCACCTCTAATCCCTGCTCTGTCCATGGGCTGCGGGGCCTCCTGCTAGTGAGGCATGTGCTCCTCACGCAGGAACACAGGTCGTGCCCCTGGCGAGTCTGAAAATCAGTCTGTGAGGTTACAACAGTCATAGCTCCTGGGCACTGCTACCTCTTCCGACTTCCTTCTCCTCTTCCTCCTCCAGCTCCTGGGGTGGGGGGACACTTAGCATTTGAGAAAGAAAGGGAGGGAGGGAGAAAGATAAAGAAATAAGATTCATCCTGCCTGTGTGCCTGCCTCCTGGAATAAGGCCACCCTGCCCCCTCCTCTCACCCGTGTGGCTCTAGCAGGTTTGAGCCCATATCTAACACTCAAGAGCTGTGTGATCTCAGACAGATCACTCCACCTCTCTGGACCTGTCTTCTCACTGTGAAGTGGTAGGAATACCTCCCTCCTGAGACGGGGGGCGGGGATTGACAAGAGAGTGGCTGGCAGCACCTTGGAAACTGCGCAGAGCTGTCCACTGTGCAGGAGGCTCATTAATAGTCACTGTACTCATGGGGCCCTTCTAGACAGAATAAAAGGGAGAAGCACACATGCCTAGGCCTCCCCCTCTCACCACTTCTCCAGAAGGCCTCTTCCCAGAGCCCTGACCCACTGCCACCTCCCTCCTTCCCTCCAACCCAGCGTCTCCCTGGTGGGCCGTTCTCCTCCATCCATCACCTGGGACTAAAGAAATTAATAAGCAAGACTCATAACTCAGCTGCTGGGGTGCAGCAGATATGTACAGCTCCTTTTCAATTTGCAGAGAGATTAAGTGTTTATGGATTTATTGTCTCTTGGTGTGTTTGTGAGTGGTTGGGCAAGGCCCCCTGCAGGCCAGCCTCCTTCCCCCCACCCCCACCTTAACACACTCTGTCTGGTGGGCTCACCACCCCCACACCATCCCCACCCTGACCTGGTTCCAAGAGCCTAGTGGAGAGTCACTGGCCACTAGAGTGGGCTTGTCTTCCTGACCAACTTGCCTAGAGGGGCAGTGGCCCAGGAAAGAGCCCCAGGACCCATGAGAGCAGGTATTAGGCAGGATGGGAGGGAGGCCATCCTTAGATGGTTGAGAGGGCCCTTTCTGGGCCTCGTCCAGCCTCATCTCTCCCCACAGAGCAAAGGGTACACAGGGCCAGGTAAAGGTGGCCCAGAGCCCCAACTCCGCAATTCTAGGCCACTATCTGGGTATCCAAGATTCTGGGGTCCAAATGGACCTGAGTCTGCTTGTGAGGACTATGCAAACCTCCTCCTGAAGTCCATTCTCCCAAGGGTCGAATAGTTTCGGGGGATTGTGCCCCTAGGCCCGGGGGATGGCTGTTGGGAGCCTCCATTTATGCTCTGGTCCTGGGCCCTAAGACTTTAGGGGTGGACCAGAGAGGAGGAGGTAAGCTCCCATGGAGAAAGCCCAGCCTCACTGGGGAGGAGTCTGCAAAGGCCAAGGGCAGTGAGACAGCCTGGGAGGTTGGGGAGCAAGGGGCTCCACCCCAGGGCTGAGAAGGCAAAGAGCTCTGCCCCATATGAGCAGTGCTTGAGGAGACGAAGGGGGGCCTGGGAACAAAACGGTCAAGTGTTCCCCACCCCACGGACCCTGGGCTGCCTCTTTCTTTCCTATTGAGTCCACTGCCTGCCGCGTGCACTCACTCATTCATCTGACCAGCTTTTACAGCATCTGCTATGTGCCCAGTCCTGTGATATCCCGCATAGACGCCTCACTCATCTGTGTAGCTGTAGCAGGTTTGAGTCCCATCTCCACCACTCAAGAGCTGTGTGACCTTGGATAAAGTACCCCACCTGTGTGGGCCTATCTCACCTGTTAAGGGGAGGGAATACTCTCTCCGACCTGAATCTGTAGAGAGGATTAAAGAGAGTGGATGGTAGCGCCTTGGAAACTGCAAAGGACTGTCCACTGTGCAGGAAGCTTATAAATAGTCACTGTATTCATGGGCCCTTTCAGACTGAGGGGGAGCGGGGAAGCAGCACAGCTCACCAGGCCTTCCCTTCCCACCCCCCTCCGGAAGTTCCTCTCCAAGCTGAGTCACGGTAACTTAAAGATAACCTCCTGCAAAAGGCCCTGTCCTCAGGAGGAGGAGTTCAGCAGAAAGACTCTGGGAATCGGTGGAGAAGGGTGTGTCCAGGACTGGGGTGCAGTCTGCTGGGGGCTTATGGAAGCACAGAGGGAAGTGTACCTAACCCTAAGCCTCACCTACCCCACCAGGCAGGGCACGCTTTATACAGAATGCCAGGGGTGGTCCCAGATGTCACTGTCATCAATGGTGTTGGTATAAAACCACGGCAGGTCTTTGGTTTGCTGGGAGCAGTGAACTTGTTTCCGTAAGAGAAGTCAGGGAGTGAAGCTGTGTGTTTCCATACCTCTTTCCCACGCAGAGGCGCTGTGGAGCCCCCAGGCTAACCGTCCCTCTCTGGCCCTCAGTTTCTTTATCGGTAAAATGGGGGGAATGCCTTCCTCCAGGGAGGGATGAGGAAGTCTTAGGTGTGTGGAAGCGAGAACTGAGGAGGTAAGAGTGCCAGTGGATTGTGACAGGGACAGGGCCTAGCTCCAAGCACCCAAGGGATCCAAGGAGATATGGATGAGCAGGTCACTGGGGCAAGGAAAGAAAACAGCCCAGAAAGCCTGGTATGGGAGGGGCCCCCCACCAGCCTCCCCGGCCTCTGTGCAGTGAGGGGCTTGGTCTTGATTTTTCCTTCTTTTATCCTGGCATTCAAGGCAGGTGGAGTGGGACGGCCTCCTGGCTCTGCTCCTTAGTAAGATGTCTGCTGCTGCCCATCACTGTCCATCTCCATTCCTCGATTAAGCGGTGGGAGGGTGAGCAGGAGCGCAGCTCTTTCAGTAAATACAGCCAAGACGATGAGGCCGTGAATTGCTGAGGGCTGGAGCCATCCATTGGTGAGGGCAGGAGGGACGACAGAACCAGGGGTGACCGGGAGAGATCTGCCTACCTGGGAAATAAGACCCACCTCTTCTGCAAGCTTAGCCCTCCTTTTAATAACACTGATTTCATCCACCAATCTTTACTGAGCTCTTACTCTGCCCCCAGAGCTTTCATCAGAATCTTATTTCATCCCCACAGCAATCCGATGGAGAACACACATTGGTCCCCATTTGCAGGTAGAGAAACTGCTGGCCGCTCGGGGCAATACCACAGGAGAGCACTGGTCAGCACAGGTCTGGGCTCACCGCCCAGCGCCCGCTCCGGCCGCAGCCCTGGCCACACCTCCTGACTCAGAAGTCGAGAGCCTGGCTCGCCCTCTTCCCCATTGGTCTGGTGGGCAGTCTCCTCAGTTTTCGAGTAAACACCAAAACAGAGTTCTGTACTGCGGCTCCCTGCCAGGCATGCCCAAACCTTTGAGAGGCCTACACACCATATGTCTCGACTCCAAATAAGGAAAAGTGATAAACCAAGCTGTAGCTAACAATCTATTACATATGGTCTATTCTTCTACCTTAACACCATCTCCTTGTTAACACCTCCAGAGTCCCCTGCCCCAGCCCCCTCTGTGCCCTTCTCACCTGGCTCAGATTCAGTTGCACACACTAATGACCCAACGACCATGTGAGACCTTTCACATGAGGGGCGTGAGGCTACACCGTCACCTTCGGGAGGACAGGCCCAGGAAGTAGGAGGGAACTCCAGGGTCCCAGGTGCCGGGCTGTGGTTCAGAAGGGTGCTCAAGCTCTGGCTGTGCATTCCCCCGGCCCTCCAGTTCCTCGTCCCATGGGGAGATTGTAGCCCTCGGAGGCCAGAGCAGGGCACTCACACACAGGGCCAGGGAGAATTGCCCCACCCCCAACTTAGTAACTCTATTAGCGGGGACTCCTGAGCTCAGATTAAATGCTTTCAGTACAATCCAATTTCCGCTGACATGAACTAGAAACACACACACACACACACACACACACACACACACACACACTACATTTGGTGTTAAATATCCAATCAGGACCAAAGATAATAGAGGAAGGCCAGTTCATTCCCAGTTTAATCAGATAAAATGCCCATTCATCGGCTCCTGCCATAGGCTGACGTCCCCTCCTCAGAGAAGCCAGGACAGAGGATGGGGGAGGGGGCTGCAGGAGCGGGGCTAGAGAATGGAGGGAACCATGGGGGCTGAGAAGCTAGCAGAAGATTGACTAGGTGGGCTGTGCTTTTAAATCTTCAAGGAGGTGGGCAGCAGCTGCCCTTGGGGGACTGATTATCCTTCAGCCTCCAGCCAGCTCTTACCAGACAGACAAAGGGGGCTGTGCAGCCCTGCTGGTGCTAAGCTTCCATGAGGAATTGTTTTTCCTGTCAGATATGCAAATATCTTGCGGCATGGTGGACTCTGGGGAGGCTGAACAGTGGCTCGGGGATTTGGAAGGGCCGGGGAAAGGGCCTGGCAGCTAGGCCCACTCTGCGTGTGGGAAACTGGAGGCATCTTTCTGACCCTCCCTCCTCTGGCTGCATGGGGAGCCCCCTTCGAGCCCTGCTCCATCAGCTGGGAGTCTTGTGGAGGCCAAGGTGAAGACCCCTCCCTCCCACCTTCTCCTTTGGTGGGCATATCAGACAACCATCAGCCACTCCCTTGGGGAGTCCATTCCCCCACTATATATGGGTCTCTGCCCTACCCATCCCCAACCCCCAAGTCCTCTACCCAGCCAGGACTTCACAGGCGTCTCCGCAGGAGGGCCTGGGGCCTGGACCTTAAAGTGGGAGGGGAGCTCAGAAGCCTCAGAAGAGTTTCGGAGGCGGGACTGGAGATGGGCTTGGTTCAAAAGGTCTTGGTAACCAGGATTTGCATTCTGAGACTGAGTTGAGGTGGGCAGGGCACAGGCATCCTGGGAAACTGAGTGGGGAGGGTGCCCCAGACAACAGAGCACCCCATGAAACCCCTCCCCTCATTCGGATTGGTGAGGGCCTGGGCCCACAAGGATTGATAGGGGAGAGCTAGTCATGAAGGGAAAATGGCCCCAAAGGCCAGCTGACAAGCCAGGTGAGAAGGGGCTCAAAAGGGACCAACTCCTTTGTGGCTCTGTCCTCCAAAAACAAAGTAGGTCATATAGATTTCCAGAAGCACTGCCCAGGAATCTGGGCGTAGACACTGCACAGCCCTGGGTTGAGGCTGGAGCCCTGCAGAAATGGAGGACTCCGTGGCAAGGAGAGTGCGCCGGCCTGGGCTGGAGGCAGGCGGGGTGAACCAGCCAGGAAGAGTCTAGCCACTGAGGAAGGGGCAGAGGACATGGCCCCTAAGGAAGCATCTAGATGGGGCCAGAGAGGCAGAGACAGGTAGGTGAGTGCCAAGGGATGAGACCGACATACACATGCCTTGTCCCCAGTTCCCTAAGGTGTGCAGCCATGCCGGCCTCCCCACAGAAAGCCCTGGGGTCTGCTCTTCAGCCCACAGGCCCGGCATTTGGAGCAGGGACCCCGCCCTCCCCACGGGCCCTCCCAGGGCTGCCTTTCGGGAGCTAAGATGAGCCTGAAACACAGAGAAGGGAGGCCTCACCTGTGGCTCCCCTTTTAGCCCAGGCCCACCCCCATCCGCTGTGCCTCCCTGGGTCCCTCAAGAGGCCCAGAAGTCTGGCCTGGGCTCCTTCCCCCTCACCAGAGATTTAGCAGGTGGCCCAGGACCTCCCCTGCCACACACAGCCCTGCGCCAGGCGTCTTTTCTCCTTGCCCGGGGAGGGCACAATAAATAGGAAGCAGCATCCCACACCTGAATTCACAGAAATAACAAACTGGGGGAGGGTGAAGAGAGTCTGGAATTCAGGCCTGGAAAGCACACTGGAGAGATGATGCTCTAACAGTGGAATCAAGATTCTCTCCGGCCAGAGATGACAGGAGCACTCCTGCCACTGAGCACGTGGGGCTCATTAACTCCCTGCAGCCCGGGGGCCACCGACCAGGAAGAGGGTGCTAGAAAGGAGAGAAAGGACCGTAAGAGTTGTAATTCTTATCCAAGGGCAGGGCCTGAAACGAGGCTGAAACTGTCCTTGGTGAAACAGCCGCGGACACTCACGTTATCCAGGCTGCTGTCCGGTCATTTCGTGGTTTGGACAATGTTCATGTCAACTGTGTTCAGACCCGATCGTCAGAGCGGCCCGTACCCGCTCCCGGCCCCCAGGGGCGGCTGCTTCCTTTCTCAACAGCTTTGGGCGTAGTGACAGGATAGAGAAGGGGCATGTGTTACACACGGACCAGTGCCAGGTGTGTGCTCAGCCCTCGACAGACCCTGCCCACTTAATCTTGACCACAGCTCCCTCCCCGCTGCACGATGATGGAACTGAGGCTCAGAGAGGCCACGTGCTCATGGGAGTCATGAGTAACTGGCAAAACTGGAAAGTAAACCCTGAACTCCCTACTTCCAAAGTCCCCTCCCCCTGAGCCCTGTTGGCCTGGAAGCTGAGCTTCCGTCCACTCGCGTGGGACACGGGAGCCTGAATTGTGTCCCACAGCCCAGCGGGCGCCTCTTGCTGCGGGGCTCTGCCAAGCTGTCAGGGGCCGGCCCAGTGTCACCGCCACTCCGCTCAGGCTGGTCCCCTGTGCCTGGAGGTGTGAGGGATAATGAGGCCCCGTCATTAGGGTTTCTGGAGACGTGGCTGGGAGATTTATAGACAGGTTTGGTCAATAATTGTGCTCCCAGCTGCAGATCCGCAAAACATTGATAAGTGCTTGTTACAGCTCCTCCCCCACCCCCGCCACGCCCTCCTCGCCCCCCCTTCCTGTCAGCCGCCTGTTCACAGCGCCTCTGTACACAGGTTTCGCTCAATTAATTTGCACTTATTGGGACCATCTGTTCTTTTCATGCGTCCTTCTCGAGGGT
This sequence comes from Eptesicus fuscus, assembly GCF_027574615.1. Lineage (NCBI taxonomy): Eukaryota > Metazoa > Chordata > Mammalia > Chiroptera > Vespertilionidae > Eptesicus > Eptesicus fuscus. The sequence continues at coordinate 107,476,286 of NC_072477.1, read as the reverse complement.
GTGTGGGGCCCTGCCGCCTCCTCAGAGGTGCTCCAGACCAGGGACATGGCACCTCCCTCAAACTGGGACTCCCAGAGCAGAGCCATGCGTCCCACCTCAGACTGGGGCTCCTCAAGGGGGGCACTGTTCCCCCCTCCATCCAGGACTTCTGAAGGTGGGGCCAAGCCTACTTCCTTCATCTCCCCCCTCACCCCTGGCCCTCACCCTGGGGAGCCACACAGGCCACTGCAGAGCCTGGCCCCACCAGGCAGGGCCTTGTGCCCCAGAAGAAGCCCCTCGATCCCCCAGAAGGCTGCTGCCCTTGGGGCTGAGAAGCAGGCCTCCCTTTTGGTCCCAGCTCTGGCTCCTGCCCCAAGAACAGTGCCCTCACTGACTTACAGGTCAGAGGGCACTGAGAAGCTACTGCCAAGTCTGCTTCTCTCACACAGCAAGGGTGAAGGGTGGCATAGGATCAAGACTCAGACAGCCCTCGGGCGCAGGGTGGGCATGGCCTGGTGACTCTGGGATGCCAAAGCAGGTAGCCCATCCAAGAACTGAGAAAGGGCAGAATCCTCAGGTCACCTGCCTGTGGCTGTCTCCCCAACCAAGGTTCCTACTCCTTGGGAGGCCGCTCTTTCCAGCTCTGATAGTCTGTGCTGCCAGACTGGCATGTTTGTAAGGTGACCAGGCCTTATCCTAGGAGGGTCTTTATCTGGCTCAGCCAAGCCCATTTCACCTGACTGCAGTAGGCTCCTCACTGGATGTTGGCCCAGCATTCAGGACCTTATGCCTGCAGCCATGCCAACCTCATCTCCCACCACCCCTCCCCACTGTGCCAGCTGCTTCTCACCTCACACCTTTGCTCCTGCTGTTCCCTCTACTGAGAATGCACCCCTTCATCACTTCTTTGTCACCTGACAAACTCCTACGCACCCTTCAAAACCCATTCCAGCTCTAAAATGCCCTTCCGTACACCTCTGCCTGGACCCCGGGGTGGCGAGGGCTGGCTGAGGGCTATATTGTGCCTCTACCACATCCACCAGAATAAAAGCTCCTCAGGGACAGAGACTAAACCTTGTTCACATCTGTGTTCCCAGTGACCAGTACAGGGCCTGGGCAAGGGGCTGCTGGGGAGAAAAATGGATGGGCCTCGTGTCCTTCGCCTGGGTTGGGGAGAGGCAGTGGTCACCATCCGCCACGGATGGAAGGCGGTGCTCCTCCTGCCACCCTGGCTGCCCACTAATAGAGCCATGGAGGTCTTCAGGGCAGGCATTAAGGCCAAAGACAGCGCACAACTGGGGAGGCACCCGGGTCCCTTCCCACCCTCCCCCAACCACTCCCACCCCCAGAGTCCCTGCCAGGGTACCTGTATGGGCCTTGTTGTTAGAATCATAGTGAGTCCTCTGCTGTAGAGGGTCCCAGCATGTGTCCTGCATGGGTGCCAGGGCTGGGACTTGGCCAGGTGGCGGACGTGGGGAGGGTGTGACATGGCCTCCTTTATGTTTCAGGCCCACTGGTGGCATTTCGGCCAGGAGAGGGCTTTAGAAATGTAGGCCTTCAGGTAATCCTCCATGACAGCCATGTACACAGACACAGAACCCTGGGTACCTATGAGCCCCCACAGAGGCTGGAACAGAGAGGCCAACAGCTAGACAGGACCCAAAGAGATCTGGCGACACGGCCAGAATCAACGGTACAAACTGCCTCAGCCCCAGCCTCCTCTCCCCCTTCGCCCCCCACCGTGTGATGGCCTTATTTCAAGGGGCATGCAGCAGCCGGAGCTGGAGCCTGTGAGGGTGGGGGAGCAGAGAGCCAGTGGCCATTAACAGCCTGTGTGCCCCACCCTGAGCTCCCCTGAGCGGGGGGCAGGAGAGCCTCAGTCCTCGATCCCAGTGAGTGAGGAAGCGGGAGCAGGAGCCCAGCCCTGTGGACTCAGTTGAGGACAGGAGAGCCAGCCCCAGGGTCTGAGGAGGCGGCTCAGAGTAAGCTCTGGGAGCAGACTCCCCACCAGGACAAATTCCCTGACCTCTTCCTCTGTAGAATGGACACCTGCCTTGTCCAGTTGCTTGGGGGATGAAGTTAGATTGATCCATATAAAGTATTTAGAACATTTCCTGCCAAGGTGAGCTCTGTTTACTACCTGCCTGGTTCAGACTCTGGAAACTCAGAAAAGGACATCCCTCTGGCCAAGGAGACAGGGAAAAGCTTTTGCCTGGAGGCGAGCTCTGAAGAACAGATCAACAGAGACAGGGCAAGGGCGCCTCTGTCCTGTCGGTGGAGGAACTGTGAAGGCAGATACCGGACAGAACAGAACTGTTCTTTCCAGGAGGGTTCTGCCGCTGCAGCAAGTGGATGGATGCTTGTGCAAGGGAGCTGGGCCACACGGCTGGAAGGTGGTGGGGCTGGATCCCAGGGGACCTTGACCGACAGCTGGGTGAATAAAGCCCCCTGATGTCACCAGGCCTCTCTGTGCTCCTCTGCTCTTCCTTTCCACCCAGCCTAGTGCCCACCTGCTTCCTGGGACCCCAGCCCTACAAAGAACCCTAGTATTCACATAGCAACTCTCTGCTGTGTCTTATCACACTTTAAGATGTCAGGGGCTCCGTCCCTGAGAATTCTGTAAAGGGCCCCACTGGGGCTTCAAGAGGCAGGTTCAACTCTTCCGATAGGCTTCTCCTGCCCCTCACCACCCACACTTGACCTGTGCTCCATGAGGACCCTTATGGGGGGCCCTCGGCGCTCCTCCAGCCTTCTGCCAGGGCAGGGCCGGAAGCAGCCATGTCTGCGGCCTGGCTGAGCACAGCCAATGCCTCCGCGCGGTGCATTATTGATGGGCTTCTAATTGTGTGTTTCCCAAAGTCTACAGGCCTTTGATGAAAAATTCATGGCACGCCCGAGGATGGGAGCACATTCAATCGATTGGCGGCCCGGCGGGCGCGGGAGCACTGGGCCTCTCTGTGAGGGTGGCTGAAGGCGGGGCCGGGAGGGAGCACCAGTCTGACTTTGCCTCTATCCTAGGCTGCTAGCCCAGGAACTTGGGACAGGAGGGGCACAGATAGCAGGAGGCAGAGCCCATTTTCCCCTGTGGGAAGGGGGCGGAGGGGCAAGATGGGGCAGGCCTAGGCCCACATCTGGGATGCCATCTGGGTAGATGGTGCTGTCCAAAGAGGATGACCATCTCTATCATGAGCCTACTTTCCATTTCCTAGAGGAATATTAGTCCCTGCAGGGTCCTCCCAGAGGAGGGAGTAACATTGTCACAGCCACCCATGGGCCAGGCAGTCTGCTTGGAGCTTCACACCCACAACCTCACTAAACCCCCAAGAGCTCTAGGAGATGGGCACGGTCACGCTCTCCGTGTTACAGAGCAGGAGTCCGAGGCTCAGGCCAGTGACTGCCCTGTCCAAAGTCACACGGACAATTAGCAGGCGAGCAGGGACTCAAACTCAGCTCCGAGCAAGCTCAAAGCCCACTGTCTGTCCTCTGCTCCCGCAGCTGACATGAGCCACCAGAGCAGTGGGGGCTTGTCCTGTCCAGCCCCCGCCCCGTCCCTGTTATACAAAGGAAGACAGCCCAGTAAGAAAAGGCGAGCTCTCCAGGGTCTCAAAGTGAATGAAGCAAAAAATTAGGGCTGAAATGAGTTGAGTGAGGGTCACCATTCAACACTGGCAGAGGTCAGAGCCTCCCCTGCAGAGTCCTGAGCTAGCGCCCAACAGCCAGGGGTCGGGGTGCCTCAGGGGTGGAGCCTGTGAAGCAGGTTGAGCTACCTGTCCTGGCCTGTGCAGTCAGGGATACTATTGTGCCATTAGCGACCTCCAGATTCACCATCCATTCATGAAACAGGTGAACAACTCTCTATGGAGCCCCAGCTCTGTGCGGGCACCTTGCTCAGTCAGAGAGGGATGCCTATCGGGAAAGGCTTTGGAGCCAAGCTGGCCTGGGACAGATAGGCTAACCCCAACTCAGCTGGAAAAAGGCAGACAGACCCTTCCATGCCCTAGGAGCGGGCCTCTGCAGCCCAGGCCCAGGACGGAGAAAGCAGGCGGCCCCGCCTTAGTGACCAGAGCCGTCTCTAGGTGGTGGGCGGCCTTGTTTGGGTTTGTTTCCCTTTGCTTCGCAGTGAGTTCCTTTAAAAAACATCTACCCATGTCTCCACTGAACTAAAGGGAAAGGAATTTGTCCAGACAATCAGGAAAGCAGAGGTGGGAAGGCTCTGGGCGGGTGGCCCGAGGCCATGCTGTACAGTACAGGAGGAGCCAAGCTGCTGAGGGGGCTTTGCTGAGAGGGCAAGGGGTGATGGAGGAGCAGAGACAGGGGCTGATATAGGGGTAACAGAGGGAAAGGGGGAACGAGAGGGGCACTGTGGGGGAGACTGAAGTGTAGCTGGAAGGCAGGCAAGGATGCTGACGGGCTGAGGGGCGGAAGGCCACAGCCCTTCAAGCCATAGCCCCTCTCCTGGCCACAACCCTCCCAGGCCCTCATCTCCTTGTACTTCCCCAGCCCACAAATGAGTCTATCCTGAGGGCAGCCTCCCCACCCTGGAGCAGAGGGGAAGGCCCCAGGGGCCTGCCTGCTTCCAGCTCAGGGCTGGGCTCTGTCGCCAGGCAGGTACTTGCTGTGGCAACAGTCCCTGGGAAGCAGGACTGCTAGCGGGGAAGATGGGGGAGCCAGGCTCCTCATCCCTCCCAGCCCCCGAAGCTGCCCCAGACCTCCGCGACAGCCACTCTGTAAGTCTGCCCCCCACTCACCCGTTCTGGAAGGATGGGCTGGCTAACCTAGCAGACAAGTGTGTTGGGGTGTGTTGCCTGGCAGCCAGGAGAGGCATTCCCAGAGCAAGGTCCGGAGAGAAGATCAGGCCTGCAGACTTTCACCCCACATGCCCATGGTCACAGGAACTTCCTCTGGAGCCTCTAGCCTATGCCCTGGCCCCCTGAACCCAGAAAACCAGGAGGAAAATGGAAGGGCTTCTGGGTAAATCCCTTAATATGGCCATTGTCTCCTGCTAATTCAGACCCGGCTCTGATCTCTTGGGGGTTCAGCCCTACACCCCAGAAAGTGTCTGCCTGGGCCAGCCTGGCAAGCAGAGCGCGGAAGCCTTGCCGGCTGTGGAGCTGAGAGGGAGAGAGGTGGAGGCGGATGGGGACATCCAAGGGGAGGTGCAACTAACCCAGGCCAGTGCGGCTGGCGTTGCCTGGCTTAGTGACAACAACCTTCTCATTCGAGCCACAGTCGCCAAAGTGTTTGCTTTTTCATTGTGCAAGAACCCCAGAGTACCTGCCAACAACGGGCGTCTCCCAGCTTGCAGATGGAGAGGCACAGGGTGGCCAGAGCCTTGCCTGGGGTGATACAGCACATTGGACCGAGCTCTCCCTGCACCCACATTGGGCATTCAGAGCAGCAACGCTCTAACCAGGGGGCTTCTGGCAGGAGGTGACCAGAAAAGATTCCCCCCCTTTGTGTGTGTGTGTGTGGGGGGGGATTCTTTATGGGAGAGTAAGCAGGGCCTGTGAGGCCAGGGCTAGGATCTGTCCCCTCACCAGTACCCTAAGTCGCTGGGCTGAGGGCAAGAGCCAGCTCTAAGATGAGTCCAGGAGAGGCAGGACCCTGACCCACAAACCTGAAGTGGAGTGACTGATGGCTGGGCTGGGGGTAGCCTAGGCGGTCTTCCTGGAGGAGGAGGGCACAGAGTGGAGACCTGAAGGTGGAGCAGGGTTCCGGAAGGCCTGGGAGGGGAAATGGAAAGAGCATCTTTCAGGAAGCCCTCCCCCAAGCCAGCCAAACCCAGCCCCATTGTCCAGGCACAGACCAATTAGCAGTCCAGCTCCTGCAGGGGCCAATTAGGCAGGGGCTGGGATCAGTGGCCAAGGTCTCACCACCCCTCTGAGCTTCACATTCACCATGCTAAGCACAAAAGCTTTCGAGGCACCATCTCTGCTGCAACAGGAAAGAAAAGAAAGGACAGAAAAAAGGAAAATTCACTCTTTTTGTTTCTCTAACCTTGGGCTGAACAAAGAAACAACTGCCTCCCCCTCAGGGAGTCTGTTTTAAACAGCAATTTGCACAGATTTGCTTGTGGCTGGGGTCTCAGTTGACATTCAAGGGGACCCTGGAGCAGGGATCTGGGGTGAGCAGGTGCTGACTCCAGGACTGCCTCAAAGCAGAGGCAGAGCTCCCGGGCTTGGCCTGAAGAGCAGTGGCAGATGGAGAACTGATCCTCCAGGGCACACTTCCTCCAGGCTCCCACCCCCGGGACCAAGGCCCACCGCGGAGACCGCCTATCCCCTGCCCATCCACTGCCCTACCCTGCCCTCTGCCATCTGCAGTGGAACCTCTCCTGCTCCACCTCGAGCTGGCCGGCCTTGGGCCTCACATCCCCACTGGCAATGGTGCTCACAGGCCTCCCTGGCCTGCCTTATGGGGGAGGGAGGAGAGAGAGAGAGAGAGAGAGAGAGAGAGAGAGAGAGAGAGAGAGAGAGAGAATGAATATGAGAATGAATGGCAAAAAGAAAATGGTTTGTTCTCATGACTGGGGTTCTGTTATCAGTGTCCTGGGCAAGACAGAACGGCCCCAGGCTGGCTGGTCTGCGGCTAAGGGCAGGGGCCACAGAGACAGAGGTGGCGGCCTGGGTGTGCCTAGGAGCAAGAGGCCACTTAGCCTTGCCCCCCGAAAGTACTGTTCTCCTTCAGCAGATCTTACACACAGCCTCCATCCTCTCCCACGCCTCCCTGACACAGCCCCCAACTGGAACTCAGAGCTGGAGGCCAGCTCCAATTTGCACAAGCTGAATGTTTCCATTTTAAAGAAATGTGGTTCATTCCCTTTGACATTATTAGATGCCTTAGATTGGCCAACAGGGGCCTCTGGGCTGCCCTGAAGGACCTGCAGGAGATGGGCCAGATGAAAGCAAATCTTGCAGGAGCAGGTTCTCCGCTCCCAGTCCTGGGCCTGCTTAGCCCCATCCCCCAGCCCAGGACAACCCGAGTCCGCAGAGAGAAGGCGGCCCCTCCTCGCTGTCAGGATCTCCTGGGAACAAGGGGGAGAATGTGCAGGGGGTCCCTGGTGGAATGGGGAATGCCAGGCTGGAATGGTCAGTAATGGCTTCTTGGCAGAAGTAGGTGAGGCTCTGAGGATAGAAGGAGGTTCAGGCTGGCTCATGAGCAGAGTGATCAGGAACTAATTTCTGAAAGGAGATCTGGTGCTGGGACAGACTGCCTTGAAAGTGAGAGTTGAGAGTTTATCCTGAGGGCATGTGGGAGCCACTTCATGGCTCTGAGAGGCCAGGGAGAATGCTCCAGTTACCTACTGCAGTGTAACAAACCACCCCAAAACTATGTGCCTCAGGCCATCATTTTACATTTATTATCCTAGCTCACAGTTGTGTGGGTCAGGAGCTCAGCCAAGGCACAGCTGGGAGATCTGGTGGGGCCTCAGCTGAGCAGACCTGCAGGGCAGGGGCTGGAGAGCTGGGGCTAGGTGGACATGGCTGTCTCCCACACTGTCACTTGGCCTTCCTCACAGCATGGCAGCTCCGGGTAGGGAGACTTCTTTCCCGGGGGAAACAGCAAATATTCCAGGAGGAAAGGCATAGCTGCTGGTGGCCTGGCCTCAGAAATTCCAGAACATCACAACATTGCGTTCTGCAAGCCTCTAAGGCCAGGGCAGCGGGGAGGGCGGGGGGGGGGGGGGGAACCACCCCTTGGTACGAGGAGTAACACAGCATTTTCAGCCATCGTCCAGCTGTGTTTTGAAGCAGCACAAAGAAAGCCCAGCCATAAGGGAAGCAGAGAACTGGGAGGCCTGCTTAAAGGAGAAAGCTACAGAGACCAGACCAGTCAACCAGGAGCAGTGGGAGGGGCCCCCACCCGGTGCCTGGGCACTTCCTTCAACCAAGAGATGCCCCCTGGGCAGAGGAAGTTCCTGGGGGAGAGAGGGTTACATTCTTGGTTGGTATCTCAGGGGCAGAGCTGTGTTCTGGGTAGAACTGAACTGGCCTTGGGTAGAGTCCCAGAGGCACCAAGAAACCAGCCTGGCCAGGCCCAGGAGGACAGGCATCTTTCCATCCCTGACTCAGACAGACAGCGCCTCTGGGCCCTAAGAGCACATCACCGCTGGGAGGGGATGGGATGGGCCTGGGCATCCTCCCCTCCCCCAGCAGACACCTTGCCCCTCCCTGGTGCAAGGAGAAGGTCAAGAGCAGGAGAGCACCTTACTCAGTCCCCTGGGAGACCGCAGCTCCGGCCCCACCCGGCTTGTCTGTGTGGGCTCTCTAGTAGCACACACCCTCACCTACAGCCGGAGGCCCAAGCAGAACCGCGCTCGGCCCCTAGCAGAGGGGTGGCCTTGAATGAGCGACCCAGCCCTTCCTGCTCTGAGCCTCAGCCTCCTCCTCAGAAAATGAGGAATGAATTAAAAGGCCTCCCTTGCGGACTCATTGCTTGGATTAGAGACAAAGTGTACTGGGCTGGCCAGTCGTGGGCATTCAACAAAGGGAGCTGCTGCCATTAGGCCCAGGACCCCCACAGGCCCTACCTGGGCCCAGTGTCCATACTGTGTCTTCCTAAGTGGATTGCAGAATCCTGTCTGATTTGCAGACTTAGGCTTTGGTTAGTGTGCATGTGTTAATTACACTTTCTGAGCTGCATCCAAGTCTTTGTGCACAGCGGTGAGCCTTACATGTCTGCTGCAGGGCAGGGTCTTTCAGATGAGGTCACTTCAGTGCTTTGAGATGGCTCTTGTCCCAAGCTTCTCCCCTCCCCACTCAGCCTATCATTTTCCCTGGTGCTGGCTCATGACAGCGGACCCAGCTGAGGTTCAGGATTTGCTTTGTGACTTCAGGCAAGTCACTACCCCCCTCTGGACTCCATAAGTAATTCTCAAGCAGAGCACCCGTCAGAACCTCAGAGCTGGGCGTTTGGGGACAGGAGGAGTGGAAAGGCAGGCTGGATCCTCTGGAGGGAGGACATATTTTCCGGGGGCTGGTCAGCAAGACAGTCCCCCATGCGTGCCCCCATCGTGAGCTGTGGGGCCCCTAAAGCTGGCCTCGGTCCTGCTACAGGTTGAAGCCGAAGCTTTTGTGGAAGGTGGCTGCCCTCTGCCGGCTGTAAAGGCAAACTGCAGGACAGGTAGCCTGAGCCTGCCTGCCTGGGAACCCAGAGGTTGGATGGCTGCACTGCGTAGGGCAAAGAGGGAAGAATGTACACGGACCTAGCAAATCCTCTGCCCTGGCTCAGCCTCGGCACCCGCCCACTGCATCCACTCCACCCGCCGTAGGGCCCTGACACCCGCCCTGCTTCTGATCCAGACACCTGCCTACACCTGCCGGGGCTCAGGCCTCTTCCCTCCCCCTCGGAGAATGCCCCTCTCCCACTTCAGCCCTCCCTCCCCATACACCCCTCCCTGCTGGTCTCCTCATTCTCCAGAAAACCCTCTCTCCACCTCCCCACCGCCCACCGCCCGCCAGCCTCTCATCCAGCCTGTGTCCCCAGCTGTCTCTGTCCCTTCACAGCTCACTGTCCCCCTCAGTCCTCTCTCTCCCGCACCCTGGCATCCAGAGCACTGGCCAGTCACCAGAGGCCACCTTCTGGAGACAACACCCAGAGGCTTCCTCCAGATTCGTAGGCTATTAAATGTTCTCTCCTTTTTTCTTTGTATCCCCTCCTCCTCCTCTTCCTTTTACTTCATCCTCACCTAAGGATGTTTTCCCCCATTGCTTTTCAGAGAGAGTGGAAGGGAGGGAGGGAGGGAGGAACATTGATGTGAGAGACACATCAATTGGTTGCTTCCTGCACCCGCAACTCATGTAGGTGCCCTTGACCAGGAATTGAACCCACAACCCTTTGGTCGTGCACCAACACTCTAACCACTTAGCACACCCATCAGGGCTCTTTTTATTTTCTTAAAAATTATTTTTTCAATTACAGTTGACATACAATATTATATTATGCTGTACAGATTGACTAGACATTTATATAACTTACAAAGTGATCCCCCTGATAAATCTAGTCCCCATCTGACACCGTACAGAGTTATTACAATATTATTGACTATATTCCCTATTCTGTACTTTACATCCCCATGACTATTTCTATAACTGGCAATTTGTACTTCTTAATACTTTCACCTTTTCACCCAGCCTCCAAACACCCCCCCCCCCCCCGTCTAAAATCTGGCAATCATCAATTTATTCTCTGTATCTATGAGATTATTTCTGTTTTGTTTGTTCATTTATTTTTAAACTCCACATATAAGTGAAGTCATATGGCATTTGTCTTTGTCTGACTTATTTCACTTAGCATAATATCCTCTAGGTGCATCCATGTTATCACAAATGATAAGATTTCATTCTTTTTTTATGTATCTGTACCAAATCCTCTTTATCTATTTGTCTATCAGTGGACACTTCTATGCTTCCATGTCTTGGCTATTCTATATAATTAGAGAAGAATAAGCTAATTATCTGTTACGCCGTGAGGCATAACAACCGAACGCATAACAACCAGATCACGTATCTGCAGGAGGGTGGGGCAGCGAACTATAAGCGGGCAGCAGAGAGCTACTGGCACATGGATTTGTGCGCAGGGCTACTAGTTATAAATAATACTGCAATAAATATAGGGAGGTGCGTATATCTTTTTAAATTAGTGTTTTGGATTTCTTTGGATATATATCCAGAGATGGAATTGCTGGGTGATAAGGTAGTTCTGTTTTTATTTTTTTATTGATTGATTTGAGCGGGGGAGAGGGGGAGGCGGGGAGGAGAGAGAGACATTGATTTGTTGTTCTACTGGTTTTATGCATTCATTGGTTGCTTTTGCATGTGCCCTGACCGGGGATCTGAGAGATTTTAGAAAAGTCTGCAGCACATGCTAAGACAGGCCAATGGTGTGGAAAAGCCTCTGGAAGTGGCTGGGACTGAGCACAAGAGCTGAGTGGGACAAGGTCTCAGGAAACCACTAGGGCAGGGTGAACAGTGCTAAGTTACTAGTAAGAGTTCATATTTGGTGCCTGCCTGCACCTGCGGGCTGAGTGGGGGAAGATTTCAACAAAGGAGCAATGGCGACTGCTAGCACTTCCATCCCTGGAGACAGCTCCCCTGACCCCTGCCCCTCCATCCCTCACCCTGAAGCTAGCAAATTCAGTTCCTCCCCATAGGTCCCTAGCATTTTTCGAGTTGTTTTTCCTGCAAACTTCAAGTGAATGAGTTTGTGAGCCAGAGAGTCCATGAACAAGCCCCTCAAGAGGAACACCTGGAACTGCAATAGCTTTCTGTCTCACTTAGCTGCTAACCCTGCTGGTTTTCACAGCCAAGTGTGGGGATTCCTCTTCCTGGCACTGGTGTTTCAGGCTGGGGAGCCCAGTGTGGGGCTGGGACCCGTCTCTCCTTAGGGGGGACCTCTGCATCCAAGATATACCTCCTGATTCTTAATTACCACACCATGGTTGTGAAACCTTCCTGTTCCACATCTCCCCTCCTATCAGTCTCCAGCGGCTTCTTCATTATATCCTTAGTTATAGAAGTTTTATTTAGCTAGGCATGAAATGGTTCTCAAGAGTAGGTGTTCTCTAATTTTGGTGTAGTCATAGGAGGATGCAAGCAAAACATTTACCTGCTTTGCCATGTTGGCTGGAAGTAAATCCTTCTCTCCTTATACTGTCATCACCTAAGTGTACTTCCCTAATCACTGTGGCCTAATAGTCCCTGTTGTTAACTTTAAAGGACATCATGCCATGTGCATTGTTTTGTGTATGGTTCTTTTGCTCACCTCATCTCTGTGGTTATTTGGTGCCGTGGTTCCTCCTCTTTATTATTGTGTAGTATTCCACTGTACGGGTCCCCATCTGTCCCTTATCTCTGTCCAATAATTCCTCACTGTCTTGCCAGCTCCTTAATATTTTTAATTGTGTAGTTTTATTTTTGTATCCAGGTTTTGAGGTTGAGAGTTCTATATTACACGATGTGCCATTCCCCAACATGGAAGGCCATTGTCCCTTCATTTTGAAGCTCTGCTTTCCAGCCTGATTTAGCCCTTTTTCTCCCATGTCTCTGACAATTGCCCTGATCTTGAAGACTCCTCTCCCACAACCACTCTCCCTTTGTTCTTAAGCCCATCCTCCACGCTACTCTACACTCCCCCTAACTATGGAAAATCTCCTCCATTCCAAGGCTTCACTCACACCTCTGAGGGCTGCCCTCCCACCCCTCCATCTCAGATCTCCAGCCCGAGATTCTCTTCAAGCTTGACCGCCATCAACTGCCTGTGGTCACCTCCACCTGGAGGCCGCACAAGCACCTCACACTCAACATGCCCCTCCCCTCCCCAAGCCAGCACCTTCTCCCCGTCACTTCCTGCATGTACGTCCTCCCTCATAAGACCCAAGATTCTCCTCCTCCTCCTCCTCCCCCCTTCTCCTAGCTCTTCTCCCTCCTGCAGCTCCTGCCCTCGTCTTCATGCCCACTGCCTTTACCTGAGCAGGTCCCATGTGTCACCTTGCCTGCTGCTCTTGGCCTCCATTTCCCCCATTTATTCTTTGTGTTAAACAACCAGAGAGGTGTCACATGCACCCCCTGTCCCCAGCTTAGACCCTTCAATAGTCAGTCCAAGCTCCTGAGACTGACCTTCAAGGCCCTCTTCTGTCTTCCCTGACACCTCTCAGCCATACTCCTACCCCTCTTCCCTGCATCCTGCTCTCCAGAAATTTGCCTGCTTTGTTCCTCATCACACATTATCTCACCTATCTGCCTTTGCCACAGTGTCTTCTCTGCCCAGAGGACCTTCTCCCTACCCCAGGTAACACCTACTCATCTTCAAAGAGTCAGCTCAGGTTATCACCTCCTCTGGGAAGCCTTCCTGGACACCAGGATGAGTTAAGAGCCTTCTCTGAACTTTCCTCTGTTACAGGTCCTTCTTGCCATCTTCTCTGTGTAGAGGGGAGACCACTACAGGCAGAGACTATATGGGCTCCTTTGTGCTTCATGGCCCCAGCGTGGCACAGACCTGGCACACAGTGGTGCTCCGCAAGTGTGATCGGGCACTCACTGATCTGCTTCTGGCCTAGGCTTTCTAACTAGTCTTCGTGACCTTGGGCCCACTGCTGAGAGCTGGGTCCTTGTGGGGTATCAGGGAGTGAGGGGATGCAGTGGGCACTCAGGGTCAAGCATAAGTAGAGTCAGTGCCAGCCCAAGCAGGCTGGGAACTGGGGGAAAGAGGAAGCAGGCAGAGGGGCAAGACCATGACATGAAATCTGAGACATGGTGTCCTGTGTGTTCTCAAGGCTGGACTGTGACGCAGAATGTGGCCCTGAGTGGGAAGCCCCGCCAGGCTGCTTGGATAAGTCAGGCTGCAGCTCCTCAGCTCAGCTGTGCTGCCCAAGGTTTCCATCTGCTATGAGGGTGGGCAAAGCTGGGGAAGGAGGACAGGCCTGCCAGGCTACCTCTCTGGGTCCCATGGTCAGAGAATACTGGCCAGGGTACAGACTGAGGAGGATAAGCAAGGACCAGGTCCCTCTCCATCTTCCTGGGAAGACCTCATGCTCAGAGAGCGGCCAGGCTGGGGTGGCACAGGGGCCTGGGAAGGTCTATAGAGCTGCTCTCCAAGGAGTGGATCCTGAAGAAGCCATGATCCTTCCTCCAGCAGGGCCCATCTGGCTGAGGAGAGGACACCCACTTTATCTGGGTCTCAGCTTTCTTCATCTGTCAAGGGGGGTGTTCAGAAAAGAGCTTTGCTCACCCTGGGACTGCTGGGATGGAGAACAAGGGGATCCTAGAAAAAGATGAGCCCTGAATGGGAATGGGGTGATCAAATTCACGGAGTAGACAGAGGGCCTGGCAACCCCTTCCCCCGGGACTCCCTCCATGCACACACACACTCACACACTATCGGTCCTCATGTGATTAAAAGCTTCTGGCCCAGCTGGCATGGCTCAGTGGTGGAGCATCAACCTATGAATCAGGAGGTCACAGTTTGATTCCCAGTCAGGGCACAGGCCTGAATTGCAGCTCAATCACCAGTGTGGGGCGTGCAGGAGACAGCCGATCAATGATTCTTTCATCAGTGATGTTTCTGTCTCTCTCTCCCTCTCCCTATCCATCTGAAATCAATAAAAAGATATATTTTTTAAAATTTTTTCTGGATGGAATATAAAAGGACAAGTTAGGTTGTAGGAATGCAGGAGTGGAGGTATGAAGGGAGAAATAAGAGTGTGGGAGGGGAAGGGCTGATCAGTGTGCATGAGGGGAAGCTTGTAAGAGTTTTTATATGCCAGGCTTTGCATCTGATCCAAACCTCAGGAGCTCACTCTGAACCACAGCCATAGAAATCTCAGCCCTCCACCAGCACACACATAGACTAAGTGCTCGGACTGCAGCATCCAGCAGGATTCTTCCTTGCCTGGGGCCCCTCTGCCCCCTCCCCTACTTTGGGCAGGCTTCACCTGAAGAAGAAGCTGGTGAGGCAGGAGTGGGAGCAGGCTGGCTTATTCAAATCTGTTTTCACACTGCGCTGGGCTAGGTGCAGGTGGGGGCAGTGAGATGAGCTACACCCACCTCTTCTGACACACAGGCCTGCGCACATTTGGCTCCTTGAAGAGCAGACAGGGGAGCTCCTTCTTCCCCCTTTGCCCCAAGGCAATCTTGGCCTCAGGGACAAGGCAGAATGGGGCCTCAGGACATCAGATGGACATTGGTACCTAGACTGGCCACCTTCTCCATCAGTGCCCCTTAATTTCTGTAGACAGATTCAGTCAGTCATTCTTCTTCCCTCTGGGTGAGGCCCCAGCATTCCTCAATCAAGTAGATGCAAAGAGCACAGGTGTTGGAGTAGAGTCTGAGTTCCAGTGTTAGCTCCACATTTGCGGCAGTGTGACCTTATGTCACTGAACCAGTGGAGTCTCAGGATGTTCTGAGGCATCGTGCCAGCCCTTGACAACTATCAGTGTGCACACCTGCTCATTTTCAGAAGGGCCTGCCAGGAGGCATCGCTGAATCCGCCCAGCCTCCCAGAATCAAACTGGGAGGAGGCCTTTCAGGGTACAGAGGCTGCAGTGAGGGCCCAGGAGCAGGACCCAAAGAAGCATTCACAGCTCAGAGCTGAGAAGAGCCCATTGTTGTGGCGAGTTGAGAGGGTCCCCAGAGGAGGGCTGCTGTGTGGAGGCTTCATGTACTCAACCAAACTTGAGCCAGGATTTCATTTATTTTTTAATTTGTTAAATGTTTTTAATTGGTTTATGTGAAGTACAGCACACATTCAGACAAATGCACAAAAAACATAGGTGTATTCGCTGTGTTGAATTATTACAAAGTGCATAGTAAATGCTCAATGAAGGTCAAGAGGAACAGCATTGCCAGCACCCTCAAAGCTCCCTAGTGCCTCCCAATCACCTCCCCAAATGGATCTCATACCCTGACTTGTAACTTTACAGCTTGAGTTTGTCTATTTTTGAACTAAATCTACATGAAATCATAGAGTAGGTATTTTGTGTTTGACTTCTTTTGTGTGCTATATTTGAGAGATTTCTCCATGTGGTTGCATGTAGCTGATGTTGGCTCATTTTTATTGCTGTCTGGTATTCCACTGTATGACTATGTCACCATTTTACTGTGAGGGGCATTTGTGTCGTGTCCAGTTGAGGCTTATCCTATCTAATAAAAGAGTAATATGCAAATTGACCGTACCTCCTCTACACCCACAAGCCACGCCCACCAGCCAATCAGGAGCAAGTATGCAAATTAACCCAACCAAGATGGCTGCAGCCACGGAGAGAGCAGGAGGCTTGGGTTTCCCTGGCAATGGAGGAAGCCAAGCTTTCCGCCTGCCCTGGCCTGCTTAAGGCTACAAAGTTTCAATTATAGAAGATAAATTAATCCCAACAAAAATGGCTGCAGCCACGGAGTAAGCAGGAGGCTTGGCTCTGCTCAAGGCTACAAAGTTTCAATTATAGAAGATAAATAAATCCCAGATACCAGGGCCTCCACTTGGGTCACTGGAGGGCATGGCCAGCCTGCAAACCACCACAGGCCCCTCACCCAGGCAGCCCCATGCCCCAAGGGAACCCCCACCCTGATCCAGGACACCCTTCAGGGCAAACCAGCCAGACCCCACCCATGCACCAGGCCTCTATCCTATCTAATAAAAGAGTAGTATGCAAATTGACTGTCACTCCAACACAAGATGGCTGCCCCCATGTGGTCAAAGATGGCTGCCACAAGATGGCCAGCAGGGGAGGGCAGTTGGGAGGGACGAGGCCTGCAAGGGAGGGCAGTTGGGGGCGATCAAGCCTGCAGGGGAGGGCAGTTAGGGGTGACCAGGCCGGCAGAGGAGGGAAGTTGGGGGCAACCGGGCCTGCAGGGAAGGAAAGTTGGGAGGACCCAGGCCTGCAGGGGAGAGCAGTTGGGGAGGGCCAGGCCTGCAGGGGAAGGCAATTAGGGGTGACCAGACCTGCAGGGAAGGGCAGTTAGGGGCAAACAGGCTGGCAGGGGAGCAGTCAGGCTGGCAGGGGAGTGGTTAGGGGGTGATCAGGCTGGCAGGCAGAAGCGGTTAGGGGCAATCAGGAAGGCAGGCAGGCAAGCAGTTGGGAGCCAGCAGTCCTGGATTGTGAGAGGGATGTCCGACTGCCCGTTTAGGCCCGATCCTAGTAGGATCGGGCCTAAACGGGCAGTCGGACATCCCTCAAGGGGTCCCAGATGGGAGAGGGTGCAGGCTGGGCTGAGGGACACCCTCCCCCCGTGCATGAATTTCATGCACTGGGCCTCTAGTTACAAATAAGGCTGGTAGCAATTTTCTTACCTCTGCTTCTAGATGCATTCACACTTGCATGTTTATTGGGTATATACTCAGGAATACAATTGCTAGATCATAGGTTTGCATGTGTTCAACATTAATAGTATCCGGTATCCAAGCAGTTTTCCAAAATGATGAGTAAGGCAGCCAGGAAAAAGAGGAAGGGGTCTGACCTGCTGATAAAGCGGCCACTGAACAGAAATAGGGTTGGATGGGAATGGATACCTCCAGGTCCTACCTTCCCTGGCAAGGCCCTATGCCAGCCGCCCCACACACTCTGACTCTGAGCCCTACAGCACCTGTGTTTATCCCGGCTGAGGAATCTGAGGCTCATAAGGAAGGGACCTGTCTCAGTTCACTCAGTGAGTCAGTGGCCAAGCTGGGCTGACTCACTTGTGACCAGGGCCCAACCACAAAGCCCTGTGTGGGCTCTGGGCTGGCTCCTAATTAACGGACTGTCTGAGGGCACCATGTGGGCAGATCTGGGGGAGCCGAGACCTGGAACTCAACTGGAGCAGGTGCTGGAGAAATGGGCCCGGCCCTGGCACTGGTTAGAGGGAATCAGCCAAAAGACTAGACAGCAGCAGGTGACAAGTGGTGTCTGATGAACCCCTGATGTCCAGGAGCCCCTCACCAAGAAGCCAGTGGCCCAGCCTGCAGCTGGTGGTTGGCAGTGGCTGGGAGCCGGGCCTCGTGCCCAGTCAGCTGAGGCCTAGGTGGAAACTGGGTACAGAACTCTGCTTCTGGGAGACTTGGGACCTTAGCCATTTTAGGAGCCCCGCCTCCATGTGCAAGTCCTCCACAGTCACTGGGAGGCCAAGGCACAGGGCTTAACAAATTCTGCTGACTTCACCCGCTCCTCCCCCAGCCGAGCACCCACCTCCTCCCCTTCTATGGACCTTTCTGGCCTCATGTTTTGAGTCCCTGTTATATCTTGTGCTGTTTAGATTTAAGAAACTCCCTTTATAAAACTTTTTTTAAGTAACAAGAGGGACTTTCTAATTATGAAATTACTAAGCTATATTTACATGACCTGCATGTAAATATAGCCTTAGTAATTGTCCTATGCACACATAAGGTCAGACATAAACAATTTCCCCAGATTGAGATCACACTGATAATTCTTTTTAGTAGCCTGTTGCATCACTTCTCAACATACTGTGATGTCTCCATGTTGGAGCCTCATGGTAGGATTGCACAGCACTTAGAACACAGACTCGAGTGCCACTGGAGTCTGTGAGCTGAAGTGCAGGTTTCAGACCTTGGCTCTGCCGCTCAGTTTTGTAACTGACCAAGTTAGTTGCCCATCTGGGCCTTGGTTCCTTGCCGATAAAATGAGGATGATAAGAGTGCCGACCCGCTCAGGCTTGATGTGAGGACAACTGCGGGAAGCCCTCCTCCTAACCTGGAACATAGTGAAGCTCAGTGAATGCCAGACATCAAGATTTTTGTTACTCTTAACCTGACAACAGAGCCTGGCGCCCTGGCCCCAGATCTTGGAGCCGGATCTCCCAGGCCTACTTTCCTGACCCCAAGCTGGCCGGGGTGCTGCTGCCTGCAGTCAGTTCCCAAGTGGCAGTCAGTGGGGTTTCTGAGTTCCCTGGGTCCTCAGTGACATGAGGAAGGAGAGGAATTAGAAAAGGAAGAGAAGGAGCAGGGAGAAGCCAGAGAAGTAGCCCTGGAAACCTGGCTCCAGGTCCCGTGGAGTCTCCATCACTCACAACCTTCCCCACCTGTTGTCTGAGCCCTGGGTCCCCCCAGCTGGCATCACAGGAAGAGGCATGACCCTGGGAAAGAACCCGAGTGCGACTTGTCACATGGTGCAGACCAAATTATAACCACCCCTCAGAGGAGTTGCTAAGAGTTGAGGGCATGCTGTCCGTCGGCCTTGGGGTTGACCCACCAACTCCTAAGTGTGGGTACAGATGTGGGCGGATGCTCAACTCTGAGCACTGGGATCCACAGGAGATAAACAGCTACCGACAGGCCATACAGACGATGGCTGAGGACATCCTGTCGCTGCGGAAACAGGCCAGGGTCCTGGAGGCAGAGAATCGCATGCTGAGGAGCCACCTGACCCCGGAGGAAATGGAGGAGGAGCAGGACAATGCTGACAAGACCCAGAAGCTGAGTGAGGGCATAAAGGCCACCAAGGGAGTCTGGGTGCCCGCCTGAGCCTCGGCTCTGAATTGTGGGACAGGGCGGTGGGGAACCTTTCCCAGGGGTTCATGTTACTGGACATGGCTGATAGGAGCCAGCTGGGCCCTCTCCACAGTGGGAAACAGGGAATCCAGTCCTGTCTCAAGCCTCAGGGCTGAGAGACACCTGCCCGCACCATCAAACTGTGCTGATTTGAGCTGGAAGACGCTTCCTGCCTGAGCCTTCTCTCCCCATGCCCCCAGCACCAGTGTCCATGAAGCAGAAACTGCTGCTGCGGGAGCTGGACATAAAGAAACTGAGGGACAAAGTGCAGCATCTGCAGAACGAGCTGATTCGAGTGAGCCGGGCAGAGTGTGGGAGCGAGGGCGGGAATCTGCGGAGAAGCGTCTGGGAGCAGACGAGGGAAGGGCCTAGAGGGAGGGGAGCCAGCACATGGAGAACTAGCAGAGGGGCTGGGGCGAGCCCTCTAGGCCAAGGGTACCACCCAGGCACTCCTTCTTCCCTCTTGCCCCTGTCCCCACCATCAGAAGAACGACCGAGAGAAAGAGCTGCTTCTGAACCAGACTCAGCAGCCACAGGCCGCGCTGCTGACGCGGCACCAGGACAAGCTGCAGAAGGTGAAGGCGCTGGAGGAGACGGTGCGGCACCAGGAAAAGGCAGGTGGGGGGGGTTGTGGGGGGGGGTGGGGGCTGCCGGGCCAGCCAAGGAGGGAATGTGTGGAGCCCCAAGCCCAGCCCTGCCCTGCCCTGCCCAGCCTCTGCACTCTACTCCCCAGGTGATTGAGAAGATGGAGGGGGTGCTGAAGAGCAAGCTTCAGGAGAGGAGCGAGCCCCCGCCCAACAGGCTGCAGGGAAAGCCCAGCAGGGGTGAGCTGCTCCCTTCCCAGAGCTTCCCAGTTCCAGGAGCTGCTCCCAATTGTGGCAGGTGGTGGTACTCCCCTATCCATAGGCCCTTGCACTCTCTTCTCCCAGGAAGCCCACAGGACACATCGGGACACAGTGTATGAGCCAGACTGGAACGAGGTAGGGGAGAACCCTGCAGAGCAGAGTAGCAGAGAGGGGCTCTCGGGAAGTTTCCAATTTCTCAACTCCAGGATTTTTCAGATTATGTCCTCATCTCCCCTATTCGCAGAATCTGCTTCCATACAAAACAAACACAATGCTTTGGTTAAATCAATGATTTGTTTTTTCCATTGATATTAAACAAAGCCACCTAGAACTGCCATTTAGAGGTAGCTCTGGTGAGCAAGAGAGAATCAGGTCACACCCTCGCAGGCGAGCCCAAGCAGATTTCCCTGCGCCGGTCTGGGCCGCCCACCAGAAACCCCTGTGTGCCCAGCCAGCATTCAGCCTTTACTGCGAGGGACAGGAAGTAGGGGGTGCGCTTCTGAAGGTCTTTAGAATACAATGAAAGTAGGGCTCCCCTTTCAGGCCCTGAGGTCACCCAGGAGTAGGATGAGAAACAAGAAGGCAACTTCAGGACCAAGGAAATGACCATAGCAAGAGCAGAGAAGGGAGGAAAGATAGAAGGATGAAGAGCTACAATAGATCTAGGACAAATGGCAGGGGAGTGGTTAGGGAGAACAATAGGAACAGATTCTAAAGAGTTGAGAATAATGGTCTGAGGAGTGTGGACCCGATCCCACTGGTAGTGGGGAGCCATTGAAGGCTTGGGAGCAGAGGAGGGGCAGAATGGAGCAAAATGCTGGAGCAGATCAGGCCAGGGACGTGGAGACAGGAAAGCCCACCTCGTGAACATCTGAGGCCATTTCAGTCTTCCCCATGCTCTCAGCCTCAGGACTTGCCCAGGATCCTACAGGAGAGAACCTGCCTGCTGACCTTTACTCAGTGCTGCTGGCAGAAAACTCGAGGCTGCGGGCAGAGCTGGATAAGAGCCGCCACCAGTCAGCCCCCATCATTCTGCAGCAGCAGGCCCTGCCGGTAAGAGCCACCAGCTCAGCAGGTGCCCAGCCATCACCCAGTGCAATCTAAGTCAAAGACTAAGACCAGGAGCTAGGCTTCCCAGTGTCTCTAATGTGCTGGTGTCTCTTGGAGTGCCAGCCCGCAGGCCTTGCTCTTTCTCCTGGGGGACACACATGGGTCTGAAAGCTTCACCTTGACCCTTACCTAGCATCCTGGGAGAAAGCAAGCCCCTAAGTGGCCCTTGATCTCTGATTCCTTTTGCCACCTGGCTGGCCTGCTCGTGAACTCCACACAGACCTCTCAGAAACTCCAGTCTGAAGCACTTCCTGGGACTGGTACAGCCTTGGAGAGTCCTTTTCCCCTACCCCAGATGGACCCTGGGGAGTTAAGAGCAGGAGACCTGGCAAAGAGGCTTTGAGAGACAGATGGCCCAGGCCCCCCCAAGTGCACAGAAACCCTGCCTGCACATGTGGGTGCCCAGGCTCCAGACATGCCCTGGCCCCACTCCACATTTGAGGCTGCTATAAGGGCCCTGCTTTATGCAAACCCAACAACAGGCCATTTGAATTACAGGAGGTGAGTTCTGTTTGAAAGCATTCCTGATGCATGGACATCCAGGTAAAGTGCTGGGACAGTGGAGCCCTTATTTCACAGATTCTTCACTTCACAAAAACTCCGAGTTCGAGATTCCTGTCTATGCACCAATGGGCACTCCCTCATGCATTTTACATTTAAAGACTGATGTGCAACCCTGGCCAATGTGGCTCAGTTGGTTGGAGCCTCATCCTGTGCACTGATTCCTAGTCAGAGCACATGCCTAGGTTGTGAGTTCGATCTCCAGTCAGGATGTGTAATGGAAACAACCAATCTCTCTCTCTCTGTCTCTCTGTCTCTCTGTCTCTCTGTCTCTCTGTCTCTCTCTCTTCCTCCCTTCCTCTCTCTAAAATCGATAAAAAATAGATCCTCAGGTGAGGATTAAAAATAATAATAATAAAATGATGTGCAAAAACCATATATCCAAAATCTGTGGGAAGAACAGCTGTGAAAAAAGCACCTGCCATATCAGGTCTGAACTTCAAGAAGAGGCTTTAGCCCTTGTCTGAGGCTCTACATCAGAGAGCTGAGTTTGGCCTCAGCTGGAGCCATGTGTGAGTTTCTGCTTTGCCCACAGGATCTTCTTACCAACACTTCAGACAAGATTAACCTCCTGGCCAAACTGGAACAAGCTCAGAACCGGATCCTGTCCCTGGAAAACCAGGTATGTGAGGCAAAGGAGTTGGTGAGACTGGGCAGGCTCACCACTTGGCCCATGACCAGGGTTGGGGATCAGTGTGTGAGCAGGGTCAGGCTCAATCTATGACCAGAGTCAAGGATCAGTGTGGACTCAGAGTCAGGGTTCAGTAAGATGTTGGAACTCAAAGAAGATCCATCTGTGTCTTATTCAGACGGACCTGACCCTCTCTAGCAGCCCTGCCACCCGAGGCCTCTTGGGGAAGCAGCGAGCTCAAATTGCCAGGGTTTTGCTTTCTGCCCAGAGAATAGGCTCAAGCTCTGGTGTCTCAGATCTCAGGGATGGCCCTGCTACCTAGAGATTCCCCATCTGTCCTTTCCATGGTGGCAGTTAGAGGACTCAGCTCGACGCTGGGGACGAGAGAAGCAGGAGTTGGCCACACAGCTACAGGAGCAAGAGAACGGCTTGAGTCACCCTTCAAACTCCATCTTCGAAGACCTGCCTGTGAGTGATCCCTCTGGAAGAGCTCCCTGGGGTTCAGGCGGTAGAGCTGGCAACTTCTATCTGGAGTCACTGGGCCTTGAAAAAAACTGTCCAGGGGAGCCAGCTCCTTAGCTGGAATTCAGAGGACCTAGGCACAGCTTCTACTCTATTACCAACAGAAGAAGCCCTGGCCTTGTCTCAATTCCTCACCTGTCTAAGGGGAATAGAAAACTTTGTCAGAACTACCCCTCCCCCATAGAGATGGTGAGAACCAAAAGGGAGAGAGCTGGGGATGAAGTGTCTACATGGGCACTCCTGGAGTGCTCTGGGACTGGCTGTACTTTAGGACTGATTTGCTCATGAGCAAAGTACACATGGCCACCACCCAACGCCATAGTGCCTAAGATTGTCCTGTGAGCACACCCTGGCAATGCTACAGACCTGCCAGGGATAGGAGCATGTTGCCAGAAACATTGCGGTTTCTTAAAAACAAATAGACCTGCTCACAACTGTGCCTCAAGCTCAGCCTGGGCCACCCAGCCCCCAGAGCAAAACCCCTGATTGCTCCTGCTCTTGAGCCATTAGTACTCAGCTCAATTCCAGGCTCTTGGCCATGTCTGAAGAAGATGGGGAACTGACAGGGAACATAGGGATTCCTGTGCAAATTCACCTGCTGGGCCCCGGAGAAATTGGATACAACCTCTATGGTTAAATGAGTTTGAAAATCTTTGGGAAGTCATGGCCCTCTAAGACATGGCTTGCCAGGCAAGCTGCATTTGAATGGGCCCCATGCTCCTCGAGGCAAGGGCAAACTCACTTCATCTTGCTTTGCACGATGCAGAACTCCTCAACCCATGCCAAGGACTATAGGCAACCCTCAAAAGGGGACCCCTTGATGCCCAGCTCAGAGATGAAGGTCATCAAGCCCTCAAACTCCCAGCAGACTGAGTCCCTACAGACCTGAGAACTGGAGCAGCTCCCTCGCTGTGTGCTGGGGTTTTTGACCACAGCCTCAAAATGACTTCATTAAATGCTGTAAGTCAATGAGCATTTGCCTCTTTCCTGGAGCAGGGCAGGCTGGAGGTGCCCAGATTCCTTCTCCCAGACCTCATTCTGGACCTGGGCCCTCTGCTGCAGTGAAATAGTCTCCTGCCTCCCATCTCTGGAGAGCCGAAGGCCATAGTGGGCCCAGGAGGGTAGAGAGAAAAGTCCTTCCAAAGCAGAAAGGCTCCAACAGTGGAGCCAAGGAAACAAGCTCCTTCCAGGCTTTTGGAAGAAGTGAGACCACCAGAGACCAACTCTGTTAGGTGATGTGAGGGAGGGTGGGATTTCCACCTGCCCCCAAACATCTACCATAACTAAAATTCCTTCATGACTAGTTTATCTGTTTCTTGGGAAGGAAGACACTTGAAGTCTGCCTGTGGCAATCAGTTGTAATAGTGTGAAACACCCCATCAATGTAGCCAGGGACAGGAAAGCAGATGGGATAAAGGAAGGAGTCCTCCACAGAAAGGAGCCTGGGTTCTAGCTGAAAGCATGCAATGTGACCTTGGGTGACTCAAGCAACCTCTCTAGGCTTCAGTTGCCCCATCTATCCCATGCAGAGCTTGACCTCTCGGATGGTAAGACCCTTTCCAGCTCTAACATTTCTGAGTCAAAGATGACTCAAGCCCAGAGAAGAGAAAGGAAGGAGAGAGACAAGAAAGAGTATTGTGATGGGGAAAAGCAGAAAGACTCCAACAGCGGACTCAGAACCTACAGATCCCGGTAAAAAGCTTCAAGCTAACTAGGCTGCTGTCCCAAACAGGACTAGCTCCCCTGTCTACTGGCAGGACTTAGACTTGGGTGGCCAAGGGCCAGGAAGTATGAGGCACCTGGTTCAGATCCGAAGTTATGGAACTCAGGAGGGGTGAGGGGGGCTAAAATTGGGGTCAGTTCAAATAATGGACCAAAGATTCTGCTGCAGTCTCCCTGCCTACAGCCCAGCGCTGAGAAAGGTGGGCGTGTCCCCCAGAGCAGGAATTTGAGGCCTAGGGAAGCCCAGAGAAGGGTCAGGTGGGGCAGAGAAAGCATACTGGCCTTCATCCCCAGGGTCAGCCACCTCATACCAGCCCCTCACCCACAGGCCTCAGCCCTGGTCATGCCCAAGACTCTGGCTGGACCTTGGCAGGAAGTCTCCATGACCCTCCTGGAACTCCTACCCAAAGTCCAGCCAAGCAGAGCACTGCCCGAGCCTCGCCTCTGAGAGGTGGGCCTGCCCCGCATGCCCTGTTCTCTCAGCAGAGCTCCATCAGGTCCTCTGTCCCTCTGCCTCTGGGCACAGTAGCCATAGCCCTCCGTCTGCTCTCAGCCCCAGGAAGCAGGAGGCTTGATCCTGCTGGCTCCTGAGCTGTAGGTAGGTAGATCCCAGCAGAAATGGCTTCAGGTGTAGCTGCCCATTTGTGCTCAGATCCAACTGTTGATCCATCAGAGAGCATCTCCACAGGAGTGATACCTTAGGGGCCAGATGGAAATGAAAACACTTCACATAGTTCAGCCCTTTATTGCCTTCATGGGGTGGGGGAAGAGGGGAAGCGGTGGGTGAAAGAGAAGTGCCTCCACTGAGTTGGGGCAGAAAGGAGCAGGGGTGGGGAACCAGGAGCTGAGGATGCAGACACCTCCATGGGCCCCGGCCCCACCCCTCGGGCCTTCCTTTCACACCACTCTCTCAGTCAAGCCTTGGGCAGGTCCTGGGTGAAGGGCCGGAATGTGAAGAAGATGGGCTGGTCGGGCATCAGGATGAGGTTGAATGTTGTGCCCACGTCGTTGAGATGCTGAATTTCAACTCTGAAATTCTCCAGAATCTGAGAAAGAGGGGTGATGGACTCAGTGGACAAGTGGGGAGGATCCATCTCCCCTGGGCCAGACTCATTCACCTGTAGGCAGTGCCTGTTGAGCGGGATTTGGGGAGCTCTAAGGGGTCCACACCAGCTCCTACGGAACCTGAGAACACACCACTAGTGCTGTCCCCTTGATTTAGGCTTTCGCTTTAGTTTCTAAAGAACCTTATCCCACCCCCACCCCCATCCCATCACCACCAGGGGGACAGGTGGCCAGGGGTACCAATGGGTGACAAGTATATTAGCCCAAAAGTGGAGGCAGCAGGGAATTGTGGGGGAGGGCTCTGAACAGAGATGGGAGTAGGAGGGTTGGTGCTTTCATTAAGGCCAAAGCCCGCCCAGGGTGCCCAGAGGTCCCCAGGCTAGACTCACATGGATAAGGAAGAGGGTCATCTCAAGCTCGGCGATCCGGCGACCCACACACTGTCGAATACCCCAGCCAAAGCCCAGGTTCCGGAAGTGGATGAGGTCCTTGTTTTTACCCAGCCATCGCGTGGGGTCAAATTTGCCCGGATTGAGGAAAAAGGTGGGGTCTTGACCCATGGCATAGACGGCCACCTGCACCAATGTCTGGGGACAAGGTGAGCAGAGGCCTAAGTAGGCCTCACCTCCTCACAGCCAGGAGCATAACCCAGCTTCCCCACTCCCGCTCCCCAGCCCAGCTTCCCAGCTTTCCAGAAGACACTGGCAACTGGGTGACCTTGAACAAGACCCCACTTCTCCCTGAGCTTCACCCATCAAAGGAGTATGACTGAAGCCAGTAGGCCAGGGATGGCCCAAGGGATTGTCCTGCCCTTTCCTCAGCACCAGAAGGCCCCCATGGGGTTGCCTCCTAACTCTGGGCTCCAGCAACATTCCAGGGATCACCCACTATGCCTACCACTTTTGCCCTTCAAACTTTGCTGCTGCCAAGGACCCACCAGCAGCTCCAGGAACACAGGCAGAAGCCCCCATCTGTAGGCAATTGCAGTCAGCCCCCAACCTCCTGTCTGACTGGCAGGTCCTGCAGCGCTGCTGTACCTACCTTGGCAGGAATCATGTAATCTTGAAGAACCAAGTTGTTTGCGAGGTATCTCTGCAGAGTCACAGAGATGGGGTGGAGTCTGCCAGAGGAAGGCATTCAGAAGCTAATGTCCTGAGGCCAGGACAAAGCCCCAAAGCCCCACACCCAGCATGCATCTCGGGCCCAGTGGCACCACCCCTGGGGAATCTGGAGGCAAGACCAGGACTCTCTTCCCTCCTTCCCATTCCCAGCTGTCTCCCCAGACTTCTCACTTCCTGCTACCAATCTCCACCAGTCCCCAGGCACCATGCTGAACCCGGCCAGGACTGGGGTGGAGGCAGGCATGGGTGGGTGTGGGCTTGCCTCAGTGTCTCCTTGATGCTAGCTTTTAGAAGCGGGACCAACTGCAGCATCCTGCTCATGTCTTCCCCAGCCTGGCGCCGGGCAGCCAGAACCTCCTCCCGCAGCATCTCCTGCACTCTCAGGCTGCGTGCCATCTCGTACAAGTGCCACTGCAGTGTCATGGACGTCTAGGAGGGAGGGTCAGGGTGCAGAAGACCAGGAGGGCCTGTCACTCCTGAGGCACCTAGGCTCGTGCTAAATTTTTATTTCCAAGAACGTCTTCCCACCCTTTCCCAGTATCCAGAGACCATCATCTACAAAAGCAAAGTCCAATTCAAAAGGCAAATGTGCCAGAGGCTTTCTCCAGCGCAGGCAGGAATGTTTGGGGTACCACTTGTCCCTACCCTCATCCCTCATGTCACCAGAGCCTACCAGCTCCCCAGCCAGTAGAAGGCACCCACACAACCAATGCCTTCTTTCAAAGGACTCTGGAGCCCTTCCGAGGCCACAGCCCCTTCTGTAACAGTTCCCCCTGACTAACTGCCATTCCTGTTGAAATGCCTGTTAAACAAGCAGCTGTCTCCTCAGTAGAACTTCACAAAGTTGAGCATTTGCCTATAGCAGTGAAGTGGGAAAGAAGGCTCAGATAATGAAGCCAGAACCACCACCCTGGTTTCTATCTGTGTTGCAATTAGCATACGGTTATACTAAGATGAACCTGCTAATCTCATTGTTAGTCAGCTGGAGGTATGAGTGACCCTCATCAAGCCCCACAGGCCCAGGGACCCCAGGCTGGTGCAGCCCTCCCTCCTGTGGTTAGGGCATGGGTTGTTGCACATATCTTACCAAGAATCATATTTTTGTCCAAAAAGTCGGAACACTCTCCTTCCTTCCAGCAGGAGCAATCATGAAAGCATGCCATCCAGTCACTTCCCAGTTGGAAATCCTTGTCTGACTCCCCAGATCAAGCCCAGATCCCCAGATCAAGCCCAGATCCCCAGATCAAGCCCAGATCCCCCAGATCAAGCCCAGATCCCCAGATCAAGCCCAGATCCCCAGATCAAGCCCAGATCCCCCAGATCAAGCCCAGATCCCCAGATCAAGTTCAGAGCCCCCAACACCTGCCCGCTGCTCCCAGCCTCGCCGTCACCTCTCCAACACGCACCTAATACTCCAGCTGCACTGAGCTACACGCAGCTCCTGCGCCCAGAAATCTCCTCTGGCTGTTTCCTCTTCCTAGAATTCCCTTCCCAACCATGGAAGTCAGTCTGTAGGCCTTTAAGGCTCAAATCAAATCTGTGTATTTTTCTCACTATTTCCAAAGCCCGACAGCGTGGCTACTCAGGAAATACTTGTTTGTTAAGGTAGTCAACTAAATTAACCTCTCTGTGCCCAGTTTCCCCATCTGAAAAGGGGGATAATAGTAATATACCACATAATTTAGTTTGTGAGCACTAAATGAATTAATACATATGAAAAGCTTAGGCCCTGCCTACCATATAGTGCATGCCCAATAAACATTACCTAACAATAATAGCTGCTTTGGTTCAGGTAAGCACTTTTTGGAGATCCCTTCTACATAACTGACAAGAACTAGATTTAAAATAAACTCAGCCCTAGCCGGTTTGGCTCAGTGGATAGAGCGTCAGCCTGCGGACTAAAGGGTCCTGGGTTTGATTCTAGTCAAGGGCACATGCCCAGGTTGCAGGCTTGATCCCCAGTAGGAGGTGTGCAGGAGGCAGCGGATCAATGATTCTCTCTCTCATCATTAATGTTTCTATTTCTCCCTCTCCCTTCCTCTCTGAAATCAATAAATAGATGTGTTTTTAAAAATCCAGGCCTCCTCATCTAGCCTTATGACTATGGTATGGTGGCCATCCTTGTCATGGGATGAATTGTGTTCCCCCAAATTCATATGTTGAAGCCCTAACCCCCAATACCTCACAATGTGACTATATTTGGAGGCAAGGTGTTTAAAGAGGTGATAAGGTAAAATGAGATCACGGGGGTGGACCCTAATCGAATAGGACTGGTGTCCTTATAAGAAGAGATCAGGACACTGACACACACAGAGGGATGACTGTGCAAAGACATG
Organism: Eptesicus fuscus; assembly: GCF_027574615.1. NCBI lineage: Eukaryota > Metazoa > Chordata > Mammalia > Chiroptera > Vespertilionidae > Eptesicus > Eptesicus fuscus. The sequence continues at coordinate 107,447,416 of NC_072477.1, read as the reverse complement.
AAGGAGAAGAGGAGCCTCAGAAGAAACCATCCCTGCTGACACCTTGATCTTGGACTTGTAGTTCCAGAACTGTGAGAAAAGTACAAGCCTGTTGTTAAGCCATCCTGTGTGAGGTACTTTGTGTGGCAGCCCTAGCAAACTAATATGTGGGGGAGAATGGGAGACAACAAAAGGACCCTAGAAGGCAGAGCCCAGGGCTAATTCCACTGGCTCCCAGTTTTTCTGAGGTCCTGCCTGCCTTTCTGAATCCAGTGAGCTGTGTCCCCCACCTGTGGCTGAAGGGCTCACCACTATGCCTAGTTACTCCCTTCTCATAGGTTAAAAAAAAATGTTGGATCAGCCTCAAGGGATGACTTGACCTCAGCCTCCTAGGAGATGGTTATTTAGGAAATAAAGTCAAGAGAAGGAGATCTACCCCACATGGGTAGGGGTTTGAATGATGCACACTGGTGGAGAAGGGATACAGGGGCACAGGAAGGGACAGAGTACGCCCCCGCGATCACCTCACCGTGTCCACGCCCCCTGCCAACATCTCTGTAACGTTGGCCTTGACGTCCTCGAAGAGCAGCTTGTTATTTCCCAGGAGGCGGTAGAGGACACCCGGGTAATTATTGAAGTCTCTTTTCTGTCTCAAGTCCAAGTAGAAGTTCTGGGTGTATTTTTCAGCTGTGGGTGGGCAGGAGCGGGGAAAAAGAGTGAGGCTCTCTACAGGCAGAAGTGAAGGGATGGACCCTAGGTGAGAGGGATGGGCCAAGGGCTTGGAGATTCTGAAGTGCTGCACTTTCTAGCTGCATTTTACTGAGCACATACTATCTGCTAAGCCCTTCCTATCTGTTTCTTTGTTTAATTCTTGACCATAGTCCTATGGAGTAAGTGATATTATCACCATTTTACAGGTAAGAAAACAGAAGCCCACAGAGGGTAGTGACTTGCCCAGGGTTAGATGGGGGTCAGGAACAGAGAAGGGATTTGACTCCAGGTCTCGAGTCATCACCATACTCCAATCAGCCTTCTCCACCCTACTTTACTAATCTCTCTCACCCAAGTCCCAGTCTGTCCCCAAGTGTAGCTGGGTCTAAAACACTAGCCTTACTTAACCTATCTTGGTGATCATGGGCTCCTTAGAAGGACATGATGGACATCTTACATCTTCTTTCTCCATAAAGATCTGATCATTCCCAACAGCTGGCCTTCAACTCACCAATCCCAGGGCTTATAGAACCTCCCTGATACCCATCCCTGCCCACATAGCAAGTCAGTGTCCATTGACATAACTGGGGCAAAGAAGCAGGCCGAGACTTGGGGCTTCCAGCTGTTTGTGTGTGTGTGTGTGTGTGTGTGTGTGTGTCCACCCAAGCCTGGGTTTCCCACCCCCTGAGGTAGACAAGGCTCTCCTGGCTCCCAGACTGAGTTGCCCAGGGCATAGCCAGAGGAATCCTCACCTTTACTGAAAATCACATCCCATGCAGCCACATGGTCACGCCATGTCTTGGTCCTGAACAGACGAAACAGGCCTGGAGGAAGCATGAGCATGGGGACACTGGTTTGGAACATCTGGTAAACGGCATCAATGAACCGCTGAGCCTCGGGGTCCACAATCTCCTCCAACATCCCCAAACGTTCTCCAAATATGACGTTGGTGATGGCTGCAGGGATAGGCACAAGCTGAGGAGACTCCGCTCCCAGGATCCCCCACCAACCCACTCCTGCCAACACATAGGACCTCCTGACCCAAACTCAGTCTCCTTCAGTAAAGAAACAGAAACCTAAGGCTTATGGGGCTGAAATTTCAGGACTGAGGAAAACTGCCCTTCTGACAACCACTCAGGGGAGCAAGCAGAAGACCCTGAAAAGGGATCACTTGAGTGGGAAGCAGTCTCCAGCAGAGCTGGGAGTGGGCCCGGCTGGGATGAAACAGTTCCATCCACCCTTCCACCAGCACCCCAAGCAACCGCTGGGCTTTTCTCCAGGAGAGAGACTCCTTAGCTGTAATTGGCCAAATTGGCGAAATACTTCCTGAAACAGGCCAGATGGAAGACTAGAAGACATAAAGCCCTGGTCATCGGCCATACAGGACCCACCCTGGCTAGACTTAAGAAGTCACAACAACCCCAAGTTTTTCCCACCTGTGGGGTCAGGAATGTGAATGCCGATTTTATACCAAAGTCTGGGCATCCCAGATCTCCTGCAGTGAGCACATGATTCCTATCATGCCACAGGGCCTTTGTATGGGCTGTTCCCTCTGCCCAGACTGCCCAACCTCCTTACCCCATCTGAATAACTGCTACACCTTCTTGAATACGCAATTCAGATTAACCACCCAATCCTCCCTTCCCCTCCCAGACCTCAAAGGTCTATGGCCCAAGAGAGAGAGATTTGCAGAATGCAGGGCTGAGCCATACTCTGTCTTTTAGAGGGTAGTGACAATGGGGACCTACGTTGTGGAGACCCTTGCCCCCATAGTATGAATGCTAGATGAGAGTGTTCAGCACCCCCTGGGTAAAATGGCAGAAAATGTTTTCAGTAGCCCATCCCAAAAACCAATTCCACCACTTCTTCAGGGTCTATGCTGGCTGGGTCTCAAGGTGGGATGCTGGGTTCTCCCACCCCCTTACACTCAAAAGCAAAGCGAAACAGATCATCACTGATGTCCCCTGAGAACTTTCCGGAGCCCTGCTGCTTGATGCGCCTGTGCAGGATGCCGATGAAGTCCTGGGACACCGTGTCCAGCAGGGGGATGAAGTTTTTCATGGCATCTGGAGTCATCACCTCCTGGTTCAGGGCCAGTCGGTCTTTCTTCCAGGCTCCTGACTTCCTGTGGAAACACAGGCCCTTTGGGCCCTCATGGCCACAAACCCCAGGCTTGGCACACACAGAGGGGCCTAACTGGGCTCTCCCAGGAGGCCAAGTCACAGCTCAGAGTCCAGCACTCATGTCCGCCAGCCCTCACTCCTCCCAAAACCCTCAGCTCCCTGTTTCTGTTGGGCCTTAAGGAAGAGACGGGAAGAAAGTGAATGAAGGAAAACAAAACCTGACCCCCCACCCTGCTGCTGCTGCGAGCTAGGAACTGGGCGTCTTGGAGCCTTTCTGTCTCTTTCAGTGCCCTCGTCTTTGCCTTGTCTTTGCCTCCGCTATAGGTATGCCTTTCCCGTCACTTCCCCTTCCCCCTGGCTGTTGCTCACCTCCTGCCATTTAAGGGCCCCTGTATGTCATCCTCTCTGACCCCCGCACAGACATAATTGATCAACCTCTCCGCTGCACCCTAGCATGTCCCTTTATTCACGTTGGTGGGGACTGTCACATGCCCAGAATAGGGTCAGTGATAAGCCTCAGCTTATGGCCCACTCTTGAAAGCAGATCCATGCAAAGCCCTCTTTCTAGTTCGGAGGCTTTGTTTGTTTATAAGAACGATTTATAAACTCACCACCCAATAGGAAGACAAGGGACATCACAGTAACGTCTATGTGTCCACCTGGACCTCCCCAACTAAGGGGACCACCAACCCGACTCACTTGCTTTTGTGTGTCGTTTTACCTGCTCTACATATAATTCTACAACATGCTTTCTTGTCATGCCTTGGGGGATTTGCTTTTTCGATGAAATTCTATCTGTCTCAGTATCATCTGTACTGATGGGGGTCGCTGAGTTTGTTCATGAGTGGCATGTGCCACCACTCACTAATTTATGCTCCTGTTTGGCATTCAGGTGGTTTCCTGGGTTTGTGCTTCTGAATGACACTTGCCAACATTCTGCTCCCTCCCCCTCAGGGCTGTTCTTTAGAGCATATCCCTGAGAGCAGGACCGCTTCCTCACAGGGTTGTGTGTATCAATTGCAGGTCATGGCCAATCACCTCAAAGTGCTGGCACCAGTTTCATCCCACTAGCAAGCTGGGAGAGTTCTAGTTGCTCCATATCCTCACCAATGTTTGATATGGTCACATTTTAAATTTGTGATGAGGAATTTGGTGGGAAATGGTTCCCACTACACTAAATATACCGGTTTGTCCTGTTTCACTGCCCTCTTAGACTGTGAGGGACTCACAGTGGCAGGACCCTGCCTTACATGTTGCTAAAAGCCCCAGAGCCTGGCACAAAGTCTGGCATATAGTAGGTTCTCAATAAGATGGGACTTGATGAATGAACTAATAAATGAGAACTTTGCAAGGTCTTTAATTACCCATTCAGCTCTTCAGCCTGACCATTTCCCTGCTGGCGGGCACAGCAGTTCAGTATCATTACCATGTGTCTCATGGAGGCAGGAAGACGACAGGGATGGGCCTAGAGTTCCCAGCCACAGCACAGAGCAAGCATGGCCCCAGCCCCTCGCCCCAGCTTCTGTCCCCAGACTCACTTGAACAGGACCCCGACGGGTCTCTGGTAATGCTGGTGATAGGCAACCCAGGGCGGGATGCAATACCGTTCTGGGGTGGAACCCTCGAATTTAAAGAGAAGGGCCACATCTTCAGGGTCAATGATAAAAACGGACTCCATGTTGCCAAGCTTCTCCCTGGAGGGAAAGAGAAGGGCTGTGGCGTAAGGAATCGAGGAGAGCCTCGGAGACCCTGTGCAACCAGGACAGGAGCTCGGCTCATCTGTAACCACATCATGGCTGAGAGTGCAGAGCAGAGAGCCCTGGAAGTGGATCCCATTTCCACGGGGTTCTTGCTGTCTCTCACCCGCTCTGAGTCTCAGTTTCCTCTTTTATAAAATGGAGATGAATACAGTACCTTTCTCACAGGGCTGCTGAAGAATAAGATGAAGTCTGTGAATATGACTCCTGTTAGGCATTCTCTAAGTGACAGTTTTATGCTCCTCTTATTATCCATTGGCTGCTGTCCTGCCACAGCCTGTCCTCCAGGACCAGCCTCGCCCCCACCCATCTTCCACGGACCATCAAGTCCTCATCCCAAGTCCATCCCATGCTTATTCTTCCTGAGTGTTCCGACCCTCCTCACTCCCTCACCCACTGCATAGCTCAGAAACATGGGACCCTCGTGTCACCACTGAAGTGACCCTGTACTGGAATGACTCCACGTAGCTTACTAGATAGGTCACACATGGGCCAGTCAATCATAGGCCGGGCAAAGCACTTTGTCTCTATTAAAACAACACCGGCCCTGGCCAGGTAGCTCAGTTGGTTAGAACATCATCCTAACACACCAAGGTTACAGGTTTGATTCCCCATCAGGGCACATACAAGAATCAACCAATGAATGCATAAATAAGTGGAACAACAAATCAATGTTTCTCTCTATCTCCCTTCCTCTCTCTCTACAATCAATATAAATTTTAAAAATTAAAAAAAAAAACACACACACAAACAGCCCTAGCTGGTTTGCTCAGTGAATAGAGCGTTGGCCTGCAAACCGAAGGATCCTGGATTCAATTCCTGCCAAGGGCACGTACCTTAGTTGCAGGCTCCTCCCTGGCCTGGGCCCTGGTCAGGGTGCGTGCATTCTACAAGCTACTCCACGTAGCTTACAGTCAATCAAGGAAGCAACCAATCAATGTGTTTCTCTCACATCGATATTTCTCTCCGTCTTTCCCTCTCTCTCCCACTCTCTCTAAAACCAATGGGAAAATGTCCTCAGGTGAGGATTTAAAAAATAAAATAAAAGTAAACGCTGACCCAAGTACAGATTGTTGACATAAGAAATGTCTAAACCTGCGGGGAATTTTAGAAGATTTTACGTGGCCCAAACTGAGGACGCCTACAGGGAAGCAAGATCTGAAATGCTCCAGAGATCTACAGTTTTGCAGTATCTTTTATGCATTTGAAATGAAGGAGGGAACATAGGAAGATTATATGAAAGTGGGAGAAGACAAGGCAGGGATTGGATAACAGGATGGTTAACAAGATTGATGTGTTCTCTCTAGAGTGGTCAGCTTTAGAGGAGGGATCGGAGAGAGGCATTTCGAAGGTGTGCTAACCTAGATGCACAGAAACAATGGGCAGGGCATGCTAAGGCAGAGATAACCCTTTTACTAAAGAAGTAAAATGTCTGGGATGTCACTACCCACCCACACCTGCCCAGTTAGGAATCTATGGTCAATGAGGTTACTTTCCCTAGAATCCTTTTTTATCCTCAAGATGTACCTCACAAAGAACTCTGCCAGCAGTCTCTTATAAAATACAACTGTTGTTTCTCTCACATCACCGTCTCTCTCTCTCTCTCCCTTCTTCTCTAAAATCAATAAAAATATAACCTCAGTGAGGATTAAAAAATAGGAAGGAAGGAAGGAAGGAAGGAAGGAAGGAAGGAAGGAAGGGAGGGAGGGAGGGAGGGAGGGGGGAAGGGAGGGAGGATGGGATGGAGGGAGGGGAGAGAAGGAGGAAGGAAGGAAAGAAAGAAGGAAGGGAGGGAGGGAGGGAGGGAGAAAATACAAGGACTTGGGGCAATTAATAACCAGAACTGTGAGCCGAGGTTTTTTCCCCCGGGGTCGTGCCTTGCGACGCAGATGAATGAGCTCCGTGGACGAGAAGATTTAAACTGAAGTGTGGAAAATTTATTACAAGCAGATTCAGACTCCCCTCATGGGAAAGGGGGCCTTATAATGGGCTGCCCGTATAGCCTTGTAGTCCAGGGGTGTGTGTGTGTGTGTGTGTGTGTGTGTGTGTGTGTGTGTGTGTGTGTTACAAGCCTGCTCTATGTCCACCTGTGTCACCACCTGATTGATTCCCTCACTGTTCTTGCCAGCAGACCTGAACTTTGTTGCTGCAGGCTCTGCCTAGGTTCCCATGCCTCCACTTTGAGTCCAGAAACATTTTGTTATTCCTGCTCGGTTGGTTCCTGTGATTAGGCTGCTCAAACTGCGTGTCTGCCCTGCCTGTGTCCCACCTGCCTCTGTGTCCCACTGAACCCCTGCCCTGCCTGCTTGTAAAGTTAACTTCTCTCAAAACCACAGAAAATTCCACTTGTCACTTGCATCTGTCTTTTGTGTGTGTGGTGTGTGTGCATCTGCCTTTTGTGTGTGGGGGGGATCTGCCTTTTGCATAAGAAAGTTAATTCAAGATATATTTAAGGCAAAATATTAGAAATACATACTAGTACAGGTACAAGCTGAGTTCTCTCTCCCTCCCTTCCACCTCCTCCCTCCCCCGCTTCCTCCCTGCAGTGATGAAAATAGTGGGAGGAAGACGGGCGGGGGCGGGGGGGGGGGGGGGAAGAGGGGGTTCAGGAATTCAGCTTTAACTGCTGACCTATAAACCCTGGGCCTACCTTCCCAAGTCTCCCAGAAACCCCCTCAGTGTTTTCCAACTACCGTTTGTCCTCACACCACCGGCTCCATAGTCCCGCCCTGGCTCAGCAAAGGCCTTGAGCTGCTAGTATTATTATCAGTTCTGCTTCTGGGAATCTAGCCCAAGGCAATGACCTGACAGGGACAGTGATGCCTAATGGGTGAGGAGGTTCATCACGGCATCTGTGTAATAGCAAAACTCCCAGAGTCCACTTTGAAGAACTGACTAAAAAAGTATGGCTTATTCGTACTATGGACTATAATGCTGTCTTTCTAAACTACATTAAAAAGAGAAAAGAGGAGCGAGTCTTTGATATACTTTTGTGGGACAACACCAGACAGTGTATATAACGTTCACATTTCTAATGGTACAGACAGATTATCAAAATTGAGATTGTATCTGATTTCAATTTTTCATTTGTGCTTGTTTATATTTTCCAAACTGTTCTATAAATATGAACTAGCACAGCCTTTGTATTAAGAAAAAACCTATGGGGGGTGGGGGTGGGAGGTAGAAGAGGGTAAAGGGGGCATAAATGGTGATGGAAGGAGACTTGACTTGGGGTGGTGAACACACAATACAATTGTACCCCTGAAACTTATATAATTTTATTAAGCAATGTCACCCCAATAAATTCAATTTTAAAAATAACAAAAAAAAGAAATCTACCAACGTTGTGTTTTAAATCCCTCACGTTTGTTCAGAAGTTCACCGTGCCTGAGCTGTATGTGTGAACAGCAGGGTGGCACAGTGGCTGGCATCAGGCAGCGGCAGCTCCCGCGCTGGCTTTGCCCTGGTGAGCTCTGTGACCTTGGCAAGACTCTTCTCCCTGGGCCTCAGTTTTCCCAACAGTGAAATGGGGATTGTAACGCCCATTTAAAGGACATGCTTCAAGGCTCAGGTAAAAGTGACTCAGAAAACAGAAAGGGGCTTGGTAAAGAGTTCTTCTGGGGCACAGGAAACAGGGGATGGAGAGGGATCACCCAGAAGGGAGTTTGGGGGAGAGGCACTGACGGGCCTGGGAGAGAGAGGCTCAGGAATAACTTTCTCCCAAGCCTGGCACTCAGCCTAGGCCTTCCGGAGACTTCAGAATGGGTTGTGGGAGGGGGGGGGGGGAGTGACCCAGCGGCGTGGGCAGCTGGACCCCTGCACAAACAAGCCTGCCCTCCCACCCGCAGCCAGCCAGCCAGCAACATGCCCTCGGATGCTCTTTCCCTGTCACTCAAAATAAAAGGCATTGTCCCTCCTGATGTTCCCTCCCTCCCAACAATCACCTCCACCACCTCCCAGCCTCCTCAGCGATGCTCCCAGAAAAGCACCCGGGCTGACCTAACGGTGACCCGCCTTAGAAACTGCTAAACCAGACCAAGCAAGGCCTGCCACAGGGGCGCCCTCAGGTACCTGCTCCCCCTTACCCCGCCCCCTGGGAGTGGCAGTACCGAGGCCAAAAGACCAAAGTCCCTCCCTCCAGGTAGAAAGCAAGACAGATGCTTGGGGAGGGGGCCTGGCCAGGCCAAGGGGACGGGACAAAACCAGCGGCTCCACAGACGCACAGGGCTGAGGGGCGAGGCCAGCGCCCAGCAGGACAGGGACCCAGCTGGGTCTCTAAACACCCTAACCTCTGAGCGTCAGTCCCTTCGACAATGGGGGTGGAAAACTTACCTTCCAGGGGTCCTGAGGGTAATGGATGTCGGGGGCAGTTAACCAGTTAACTGAGGCCTGTTCTCTTACCACCCCCACCCACAAAGCTTCAAAGGGTAGGACCTGGGAAGGGTTGAGTCTGGGAATTGAACCCACTGTCTGGGAGCCTTACCCATTCTCCTGCCACCATCCCCAGGCATGGAAGAAGCAAAGTGAGAAGGCAGCCAGGGCAATGGGCAAGCAGTTTGGGAAGGGGGACACAGCAAGGCTGTCCGGGCCCCTCTCCCGCCGGTCCCTCCAGCCCCTCCCTCTACCAGGCTTACCTGTAGATGGGGCCATACTTCTGGAAGTTCTGCACTTGGTGATAGTGGAAATTCTGTGAGCCCTTCTCCCTCCAGAAATGGTATAGGTTTAGCCAGCCGTTGTCACCGGGGGAGGGGATCTCACTGAAAGGACGAGGCACGCGAGTGGAGATTCTGGCTCCCTCTCCAGTGGGCGCCCTGGGACTCCCCGGCCCCTCCGGGGGGGCGCTCAGAAGGGGCTGGCAGCCTCTGACCAGGACGGAGCGCAAAGGAAGCCCCCGGACCAGCATGCTGTCCCCAAGACGCCCCTGCCCCTCCTCCTGCGGCAGCAGGGCCTGACAGGAGACTCTGGCCCTGGGGCCCAGCTTATATCCGCCAGCTCAAGGTTAAGGGAGAAGCTGACAAAGCAGTGGACTGCCCTCCTCCTCTGCTCGGCCCCTCCCAGAGTGGGGTACCAAGGCTCAGCCTGGATTCCTGCGGCCAGAGCGGCTCTCCGAAGCACCAGAAGACCCTCTGTCCCTGTCCGCAGTGCCAGCCACAGCAGGCCCTGGGGATGGCACAGGTGTGGGCTTTTCCTCCGCTGGGGGCTCCTGCTGACCCCTGCAGTGGGACCCAGCTACTGGCAGACAGCCACCGGCCCTGCCCTCAGCTGGGGCCTGGGAACAGTAATGAGGGGCCTGAGAGGAAGTTGGGGGCACCTTGCAGCTTTGGGGCAGCGTACATCTTATTGTGACCCCCACTATATATATATATATACCATATATGATTATAAACTGTTCTGTATAGCTCCCTGATTTTGCTTTATTTAAATTCTTTTTCTGTTAGAGGCCTGATGCACGAAATTTGGACAAGAGTAGGGCTTCGCAGCCCCTGCGCCTGCCGGCTGCCTCCATCCCTCGCAGCCACAGTGGCCGCAGCCCCGGCTTCACAGAAGGTCGTCTGGAAGGTTGTCCGAATTATCGGTCCACTGTTCAGCCATTCGGTCCATTTACATATTACACTTTTATGATTATAGATAGTTCCCTGATTTTTAAAGTTCTACTTTCTCTGCTTGCAAAAAGAAAAAAAATACTATTTTCTGAAAACGTTGTAATTGGCAGGTATTGCTATTATTATTTTTAAAGATACTAATAACTATAAAAGTAAAGTGAATTTGTCTTATTTGTTCATTTCAGAACCTTGAGGAAAAGGACAAACAAGACAAATTACAATCTCCTGAGTCTTGAATGCTGAGTGAAAGAGGCCAGACACAAAAGAGTAAATACTGGTTGTGAATGAAAAAAGGGTTCTATGGAAGTAACCTCACAGGGTGATCTGATCTGAAGTTCTTAACCGGGTAGGTCCTGATGGCTAATCTCACCCCAAGCCTATAACTTCTTTAAAAAGTTCTAGCTTTGCCTTACACAAGCCCTGTCCTTTGTTTTTGTGCAGCTAGGTTAGCACACCTTTGAATTACCTCTATTCAGAGGACAGCCCATGTATATCCAATAATCCAATTCCACCTGGCTTTCTCCCACCTCCATGTAATCTTCCTTACATTCCCTCCTTAATTCCAAATGCACAAAAGAAGCTGTAAACTGTCATTTTGAGAAACATTTTTCTGTCTGTCGAGATCTTGCTTCCAAGTGTATCCTCTGTTTGGCTCAAATAAATTTTTATAGAATTCTCTACAGGTTTGGATGTTTCCTATGTTGATATGTTAGATTCCATTCTGACAAAGTTCAAGAATCGGCCACATGAATGAACGGTGTTCAAAGAGGTTCTCTCATGGGGGGTTGCCTGGGAGAGGACCGGAGAGAACTTTCTGGAGTGCTAGAAATGTTTTCTCTTGATCTGTATGTTTACATATGTAAACATCCACCTGAATATAAATGTGATATTTGCATTTTATGAAATACAAGTTACTGCAGTAAAAATACAAAAAAGAAAAATCATCTTTTTCTAACCAATACTTTTTCAAACTCACTTCCCCAGAATCCCTTGCAAATGGAAATGAGGCAGATGGCTTGGACGCCCCAGTCAGACACCCTCCGTGACATTTCGGTTGCGATGAGGGCAGGCCCCACGTGAAACGCTGCCTGGAACACGTGGCGGCAAAAGGCTGTGGCCTGGGCCAGCTGCAGCATAGAAGGCCTGGGGGCCAATAACTGGCCACCAGCGCAAGCCTGGCTATGATTTAAATAACATTCCTGACACGTGATTTTTTAAAATATATTTTTATTGGTTTCAGAGAGGAAGGGAGAGGGAGAGAGGGATACAAACATCAATGATGAGAGAGAATCATTGACTGGCTGCCTCCTGCACGCCCCACACTGGGATCGAGCCCGAAACCCGGGCATGTGTCCTGACCTGGAATCGCCCATGATCTCCTGGTTTATAGGCTGACACCCAACCAGTGAGTCACGCAAGCTGGGCTGATTTATTTTTAGAGAGAGAAAGGGAAAGACGAGAGAGAGGGGGGCGGGGAGAGAGGGAGAGAGAGAGAGAGAGAGAAGAGGAGAGAGAGAGAGAGAGAGAGAGAGAGAGAGAGAGAGAGAGAGAAACTGATTGTTTGCCTCTTGTGTGTGCAACCAGGAACTGAACCAACAACCTACGTATATGCCCTGACTGGGAATCAAACTCACTAACTTTTAGTGTTCAGGACCACCTACCAACCAACTGAGCCACACTGGCCTGGGCCGGACATACATAACTTTAAAATAATCTATTTTTACATTATGCCCCATAAGCCTGATGATCTTACCCTCCTAGAGATTTTGTGGAACTGCATAATATTCCCTGATAAATCCATTCCCTGAAAATATTAGCTGGAATGAATTCTGTTCTTGATAACTAAGAACTCTGAATGATACAAAAGTAATGTTAATCTAAAAATAAAAGACTTTTCAGAGTAAGAGGCAACAAGCATTTGAGATCAATAAGAATAGCTGAGGCCAAACAGTGTTCTGATTAGGAGACAGGCGATGGCTGTTTTTGAGAAGGGGAGGGGAACAATTACATCAGCAGAAGGAAGGCATTTGTATTGGTGCAGATAACACAGTGATGTTAATTCTAAATAACATTGTTAATTTTCAGTCCAGGAGTCATCAGTCCAGTGGTCAACTGCTCTCTTATCTTTGCAAACAGTCCTTTGGGACGTAACGTCATCCTAGGCCCAGTACAAAGGTTATTTGGCCTGTTTTTACATTCCAAGGTTTGACATATAAGATGTGCAAGGCAGTTCCTCTGGGGCGACAGCTCTGGTTCCATGGCTGCACTTACATGGTTGTTTACAGTAAACAGCCCATTATATTTGTTAAAAGCCCATCACATTCTTACACTTCACATATTGTTTGCACCTAAATTAATGTAGCTAAGTTGGATCATTTTATATCAATCTATTTTTAAATTATACCCCATAAGCTTTAACTCATTAAAGGTACATTCCAGGAACCAGAGAGAAAATCTCATGATAAGGTGGTATTTGGTGGAAATAGTGGGGCAAAATAGTTTTTTATGGAAATTGCCATTGTCATACCTGTGGCCCCACCACCCTGAGATAAATATTAACCCTGTTAAAAATATTCTGGTATAGCCGAAACCGGTTTGGCTCAGTGGATAGAGCGTCGGCCTGCGGCTCAAGGGTCCCAGGTTTGATTCCGGTCAAGGGCATGTACCTTGGTTGCGGGCACATCCCCGGTAGGGGGTGTGCAGGAGGCAGCTGATCGATGTGTCTCTCTCATCGATGTTTCTCTCTATCCCTCTCCCTTCCTCTCTGTGAAAAATCAATAAAATATATTTTTAAAAAATATATTCTGGTATATTTTCTTTCAGTCCTTTTCTAATTTATTCTTTTCTGGTTGTTTTGATTTTTGTGTGTTTTTTTTTCAGAGAGGGAGAGATAGAAACATTAATGATGAGAATCATTAATGATGAGAATCATTAATGATAAGAATCATTGATCTACTGCCTCCATGACTCCCCCCAACTGGGGATGGAGGCCAAAACCCAGGCATGTGCCCTGACCAGGAATCGAACCATGACTTCCTGGTTCATAGGTTGATGCTCAACCACTGAGCCATGCCAGCCAGACTATCCTTTTCTGTTCTCTTCTTTCCTTTTCTGGTTGGTTGAGATTTCATTTATTTATTTATTAGTACCATGTGTAGTTTTGTTGCAGGTGGCAGGAAAGGCACCAGGTGTTAGACCCGGGGGTCAGACCAGACCTGGGTTCAGCAACCTCGGTACTTGAGTTCTGGCTAAGAAGGAATTCAGAGCCAAGACTCAAACTATAAAAGGACATTTACTTATAAAATCACAGAGGTGGGAGAAGTAATTTGTAGAAGAAATGGGCTTAGGAAACAAGTTGTAGAGGTAAAGGAAGGGCCTTGGAGCTTGGGAGCGAGGAGGATAATAGTAACACCTGGGGGAGCGGGGGCGGTCAGGGAGGAGTAAGGGAATGGGTTGTGCTCCCGAGAGGGAGAAGGCACTGGGTCCTCCGTCCTAAGGGTTTTAAGGGTGGAGAGTTTAGGGAGGTCCCAGGGGGAAATCTCAATAGAATATTCAGCAGCTTTCCAGGTGTCCTTTCAGGGTCTAGGTCTCCCCAGATTGATTGGTCAGTGCCAGTGCAGGGGGTCATTATCCAATGCAGCTGGTCCTGAGGTCAGCCATGGGGTCACTTGTCTGGTTTTGCTGCTTTTCTGAATCCGGAGCTGAGATACAACTGAGGCCTCGATGTTCTCTCTAGGGAGGAAAGGCCAGGGGGTCCAAACCACACACGACCAGCAATATGCTAGGGGAGGAAAGGTCACCCTGGGAGCCAGGTCCCACCCTACAATTGTCCTTTGCTAGGCACCCAGGGCTTCCCACCCTGCTGACCCTCTGTACCTGGCATGGTCCTTGCTCTGCTCATGTCTGTCTAACTGCCTATCACAGTTTTATCCAAATACTTTGTATAAACGTTTTAAAAATCCAAATAGTACTTGAGTTCTCTCCCTTCTGGGAACATGCCCTGGCTTTCCCTTCCCCCTCTTCTTCCCCTACAGGTATCTCCTGGACCCTAAGAGTCCCTATGAGACTTTCAACATGGGGAGCACTGAGCAGCGGCAGCTCGTCCTGGGCTCACCCCCTGAACCTGTCTCCAAGGCCCCCTTTTCTCTGACTCTCCGGTGAGCTAACAGCAGCCTGCCTAGTCTCTCTCCTGTTGTTTCTTCTATCCTAGGCCCTTTGTTTCACCATCCCCAGCTTCGATAAACGTACTCTCAAAAAAATTTTTTAATCCAAATAGCACTTGTATTAGTCCAGGTTCAACCAGAGAAGCAGTCCTAGTATGAGCTGTTTCAAGGAATTGGCTTATACAATCATGGGGCCGGCTGGGCAAGTCTGAAACCCATAGGCCAGGCGTTCAGGAAGGGCAGGCTGGGACTCTCAGGCACACACTGAAGCTGCAGTCCACACCTGGAATGTCTTCTCCTTCAGGGAAAGCTCAGTTCTGCAATTAAGGCCTTTCAGCTGATTGAATCAGGCCCACCCAGATTGTCTAGGATAATCTCCTTAACTTAAAGTCTACTGATTATGCACATTAATCACATCTAAAAAGTACTTTCACAGCCACACAGATAAGTGTTGGGATAACTGAGGACCATAGCCTACCTAAATTGACATATAAAACCGACCATCACAGCACTTCTAAGCTTATAAGGAAAAATATCAACTGTCTGCTCCAATCCTCCCTACTCCGGGTGCCACTTCCCAGAGGGGAATGAAAACATCTCCTCAAAACAATCAGGTTCCTGTTCCTCCCTATTTCTGGGGACTTCTGCCCGTTCACTTTCCCCATTCCATGCTGCTGGTCTCTGAGCCGGTGAACAGCTGCCATTCACCGACCTCCCTTCACCCTCATCTTGGAAATTTCCTTTTTCTCATTCCTGTTTCCTGGGTCCCATGTCTCTCCTGCTACCAGTGCTTTCCTCAGAAAGAGTGCATGAAAAGTGAAATTTTGAGAACTTGCTTACCTGACAATGTCTTTATTCTGCCTTCACACTTGACTGAGAGGTTAGCTGTATATAGAATTCTAGGTTGGAAATAATTTTCCATTTTTTAAAATAATGTGTGAAAGCATAGCTACATTGTCTTTCATTTCCTGGAGCTGCTGTTGAGAAGTCCACGCCATTCTGATCCCTGAAACTTTGCATTGGTCCTTTTTATTCCCTCCAGTCACTCTTAGACTCTCCCCTTTATTTTGCCTGCTTCGAATAATTTCACAACGCATCTTGCCACATTAGTCCTTGGGCTGGATACTTGGTTAGCCCTTTTAACCTATAAACTCCTGTCCTCAAGTTTCTGGAAATTCCTGAACATTTTCTTGTATAACTTACTTTATAACTTCTCCCTTCCCTTTATCTTTTCTCTATTTCTGGAACTCCTATTATTTATATGTGAACCTCCTGGATTTATCTTTCATTTGCTTTTGCTTTTCTTTCCCATATTACATTTGTCTTTTCAGCTTCCAGTCCCTCTGTTGCAATTTTTTTTTAAATATATTTTATTGATTTTTTACAGAGAGGAAGGGAGAGGGATAGAGAGTTAGAAACATCGATGAGAGAGAAACATCGACCAGCTGCCTCCTGCACACCCCGCACCGGGGATGTGCCCGCAACCAATGTACATGCCCTTGACCGGAATCGAACCTGGGACCTTTCAGTCCACAGACCGACGCTCTATCCACTGAGCCAAACCGGTTTCGGTCCTCTGTTGCAATTTTTATGTCCACTATCTTTTTTTAAATTTCCTAGGGACTTTTCCTGTATCTGGGTATAGACAAAATATAGACATGATAGCTTGTCAAAACTCCCTGAAGATATAAATCATAGGGTTGTTTTCTAGTTGTTTGTTAGGAGATTATTTTTCAGTTTTCTTTTGCCCTCTGTATTGTCCCTGTTTCCTCTTTCTTTTTTTAATCTTTATTGTTGAGGTATTACAGATGTCCTCCTTTCCCCCCATTGCCCCCTCCACCTGGTTCCTGCCCCACCCCATGCCTTTACCACCCTACTGTCTGTGTCCATAGGTAAGATCTTCGGTTAATCTCTTCCAGCCCCTCTCCCTTCTCCCCTCTGAGATTTGTCAGTCTGCTCCATGCTTCCATGCCTCTGATTCTGTTCTATTCATCAGTTTATTTTGTTCATTAGATTTCTTATTACATTTATTTTGATTTTTAGATTTAATTGTTAATGGATATGTATTTGTTGCCATATTATTGTTCATATTTTTTTATCTCTTTTTCTTCTTCTAAATAATACCCTTCAACATTTCATATAATGCTGGTTTGGTGGTGATGAACTTCTTTAGCTTTTTCTTGTTTGTCTTTATCTAACCCTCAATTCTAAATAAGAGGTTTGCTGAGTAGAGTAATCTTGGTTGTAGGTCCTTACTATTCATCATTTTGAATATTTTTCGCCACTCCCTTCTGGCCTTCAAAGTTTCTGTTGAGAAATCAGCTGACAGTTGTATGGGCACTGCCTTGTAGGTAACTAATTGCTTTTCCCTTGCTGCTCTTAAGATGCTCTCTTTGTCTTTAACCCTTGGCATTTTAATTATGATGTGTGTTGATGTGGGCCTCATTGGGTTCATCTTGTTTGGGACTCTCTGCACTTCCTAGACTTGTAAGTCTATTTCTTTTACCAGGTAGGGGAAGTTTTCTGTCATTATTTCTTCATATAGGTTTTCAATTTCTTGCTCTCTCTTTCTCTCCTCTCCTCTCCTTCTGGCACCCCCATAATTTGGATGTTGGTATGCTTCAAGTTGTCCCAGAGGCTCCTTACACTAGCTTCATATTTTTGGATTCTTTTTTCTTGTTGCTCTTCTGATTGTGTGTTTTTTGCTTCCTCATATTCCAAATCATTGACTTGATTCTCAGAATCCTCTACTCCACTGTTGAATCCCTGTAAATTATGCTTTATTTCAGTTAGTGTATGCTTAATTTCTGACTGGTTCTTTTTCATGTCATTAAAATTCTCACTAAGATCCTTGAAAGTCTCACTAAGTCCCTTGAAGCTCTCATGAAGATCCTTGAGTAACCTTACAACTATGGCTTTGAACTCTGTATCCAGTAGTTTGCTTGCTTCCATTCTTTCATTTGTGACGTGTTTCTTTGTCTCTGCATTTTGGCTGCTTCCCTGTGTTTGTTTCTATGTATTAGGTAGAGCTACTATGTCTCCTGGAATTGGTAGAGTGGCCTTGTATAATAGGTATCCTGTAGGGCCCGGTAGCTCAATCTCTCTAGTCACCTGAGATGGGCACTCTAGGTGCACCCTGTGTGGGCTATGTGCACAGTCTTGTAGTTGAGCCTTGATTGCTGTTGGCATCTCTGGGAGGAGTTGACCTCCAGACCAATTGGCTGTGATGACCAGCTGCAACTACAGTGGGAGAGCTGCTATGCAGGAGACGAGGCCCAGCTGTAAAGCAAGGTGGGCTGGTGCTAGTGCTGAGTCTTGGGCCTTTTATTGATAGGATTGGGGCACAGATCTTGGGCCTTTTATTGATAGATTTGGGGCACACTGTTACCAGCTGCAGCTTGTTTGAGAGATTTTAGAAAAGTCTGAAGCCTGAGCCAGGACAGGCCATTCATATGGAAAAGCTGCTGCAAACAGCTTGGGCAGGGCTGCAAACTGGATGGGGTGGAGTCTCAGAGAATCCCTAGGGTGGAGCAAATAGTGTGCTCCAGGCTGATTGAGACTCAGCTATGGCTGCCAGTCAGCCCTGTGACAGGGGAGGTCCCAGCACAGAAACAATGACCCTTGAGAGCAACTCTGTCTGGGAGAAAGCCACCCCTGGGTTCCTGTCCCAATACCAGACAGTCCATTTCCTCCCCCTTTGGGTCTGAGTCCCCCAGAGCCAATTGTGCTGAAGCTCAGAGGTATCAAATTCAAGTACGTTTGTGCCCTGGCCTTTTAAAAGGAACAACTGGGTCTCCAGCAGCCTCCGTGTCACTCAGCCACAATCCCTGCTGATTTTTACAGCCTGTAGTTACAGGGACTTCTCTTCCCAGCTCTGGAACCCTGATCTGGAGGGTCTGCTGTGAGGCTGGGACCCCTTGATTCTCATAGGTGGCCCTTGCAGGGACGATCTCCCTCCCAATTAGAAAAGTGGCATATCCCTACCCAGTTTGGCTCAGTGGATAGAGTGTTGGCCAGGAGACTAAAGGGTCCTGGGTTCAATTCCGGTCAAGGGCACGTACCTCGGTTGTAGGCTCCTGGCCCTGGTTAGGGCATGTGGGAGGCAACCAATCGATGTGTCTCTCTCACATCAGTGTTTCTCTCTGTCTCTCCCTCTCCCTTCCACTCCCTCTAAAAATCAATGGAAAAATAACATCCAATGAGGATTGAAAAAAAAAAAATAAACTGCATACATGGGTGCTGGACCAGCCTGGCCCGCGCCTCTGCCCCTCCTACCAGTCTCAATGTACTTTCTTCTTTACTTCTCTAGTTGTAGGACTTCCATTCAGCCAGCTTTCAGGTGGTTCTGAATGATGGTGTTCTGCATTTTAGTTGTAATTTTGATGTGGTTGTGGGAGGCGGCAAATACTGGCATTTACCTACACCGCCATCTTGGTTCCTCCGTCCCTGTTTCCTCTGAGTCTTATTTTCTGTTTGTTTTAGTCTCTGTCTTTTATATTAGAAGTTTCCTCAAATATCTACTGATTTTCGGCAGTTCATTAGGAGTCTTGTCTGAACTCCAAATTTAAGTTAGGACCCAAAAGCCTGGCCAGTTTGGAGCATGTCAGTGGGGTTTGCCCAGCTGTGGCTTTGGGGAAGGGCCATAAGGTAAGACTCTGACAGATTACCAGTGTCAATAGCTATGTGACTTCAGTTAAGCTGATCATTTTCCTAAAGAAGACTCTTCTACATTTTCAGTATAGGGCCTCTCGTTTGTCTCACTATGGCTGATGTCCTCAGGCCCAGATCCTTCTTGGCTCAATGAATCTGGAGAGCAAACCTCATCATGTTGATCCAGAAGCCCTCCAGGTGTTCTGAACCCACAGCTATGGTCATCATGTTCACATAATTTTGTGTGCTGCTGAATTTTTTACCTTAATTATCATAAGCATTTTTCATTTATTATTAAATGTTCCTGAAGTATCTCTTGGAAAAGTTGCATCACATTCCATGAGGGAGGTTATCTGTGCCTTATTCTTTCAAGTTCAAAATTCTGAAGTTCAGAGGTCAATTTGGATGGGTAGGTGAGGCCAGCCCAATTGAGGTAACAACCATGGGACAGGTGTATATATTTATTCCCACACCTACAGCATTCCACATCTCTGTTCCAGGCACTGGGCTAGGTGATGGGAGAGAGGGGAGGTCCTCAGGACACACTGGCCTTGTCCTTGGTGGTACAGTGTGGGGAGGTGGCAAGAAAGCCATGGATCAGGGGAGGCTGGTAGGATTCCAGACTCCACAGACAGGGAGGTAGCGGTATTCGAGGGTTGAGGCTTGGTGGCTCCCTCGGTGGGAGTGAGAGATGAGAATCCTGCTCAGGGACAAAGAAAATGCACTTGAAGAAGGCAGGAGAGAACCAGGAGAGAGCCAAGAGGCCTGAGTTTCAGGGGAGAGCAGCTGAGGTTGTCAAACCGACCGAGGCCAATTCAAGTGTCCAGGTCAGTCAGTGTGGGCATTTTTCACTCCTGTACATTTGTATCCTGAATATTGAGATGCTTTGCAGAGGGCTAGATCAGGGCATGATTTGCCTAAGTTAAGAATGACCCTCCATAGCCTGCTGGTTTCCGCCTCCCCAAGGCAACAGGTAAAGGACCAGTTCCAGAAAACATGTGAGAAAGGAGTGGGAGGCAATACCTGAAGGAGACTGACACAGCTCAGAATCCACCCTATCAGGTATGACTGTGGCTCTGCCTTACACTAGCTGGTGACGTTGAGAAATGTTCCCATCTTCTCTGAGAGTGAATATCCACCTCTTTCAAATGAGTTACCTGACAGGGCCACTGGGAGTTGGAGAACACTGTCGTCTGAACCCTCCACATCGGCCTCACACTCTGTGAATCAAGGTGTGGACTCTCCCTTGGAGGACTACAGTGATGCAGGGAAGGAGCCTGGAGTACCTGGATGGGGCAGACAGGTTGAGTCAAGGTGCCTTTTACTTTCCTTCTTTGGGGCAAAATAAGGAAACCTATGCAGAGAGAGCCGCAGAGGGAAGGGGAGGGGCCAGGAGGAGGCAAAGCCAGAGCCCAGGTGGAAGGGGACTGAAGGAGCGGGGCAAGGCCAGTGGGGACAGGAAGGAGACTGGCTCCAGAGAAAGTTCCTCCTGGGTAACACCATGTCAGGGAATGATGAGCAGGGATTGGGATGAGCAAGGGGAGAAACAGACTGCAAGACAGGAAATGATTCCCTAGGCAGTGTCTCTCTACCTGGGTCCCTGCCCTCACTTCATTGCACCCCTCCAAGAGTGAAGAATGCAGCCCCCAATGAGTAGGAGACAGCCTTGTCCAGCTGCCTGAAGCTCACCCCACAGACCACCTGCATCCCTATATCATTCTGGCCTCCTGGCGCAAGGCTCCAGAATCCTCCACAGCCCCTTGAACATGTTGCCAGTTGGGAGCAAACCAGACCAGGGAGGTGTGGTCGTAAGAGGCCCAGATAGGAGAGCCTGGGACCACCTCCCAAGCATCTGGATTTGGGAACATCAAGGAGATTCTGCTTCTCAACTTCTGCACCTGGGAGAGGTGGCACAGTATGGTAGAAAGAGCAACTGTTTAACACACTGTGTCTTGGCAAGATCGCTAAATTTCCATGTCTGCATTGAATGGCGCATTGCAGGGCACTTTACATGCATTATTTTACTTAATCTTCACACACACCTTGTGAAGTAAGTTCATATACTTCCCTTGTTTTACAGATGAGGAAACTAAGATGTAGACAAGTGGGGCATTTGCCCGAAGTCACAGTACTAACCAGTGACAGAGTTGGTATTCAAATCCAGGTGGACCTTCTCCCAGAGCTGGGCTCTTGACCCCTCACCATGCTGCCGAGAAGTGGGCCTGAGAACACTAAATGCGGGCATTGACAATGACACCTGCAAACTGTAAAGTGATGACTGAACCAGGTTACACAGGCTGAGAGACCTAGAAAGGCCTTTAGGTATCATTTCTTTGGTCTCCCATTAAACAGATGGCAGACTAAAGTCAAGAAAGGAGCAGAGCCTGGGGCGGGAGGCAGGGGTGCGCTAGAATAGGTCAATGGGGCATATGTAATACTTTCAACAATAAAGACTTAAAGAGAAAAAGAAAAAGAAAGGTACAAGGCCCAGCTAGTGTGGCTCAGTGGTTGAGCATCACCCCATGAACCAGGAGGTCATGGTTTGATTCCTGATCAGGAACATGCCTGAGTTGCGGGCTTGATCCTTAGGAGGTGTGCAGGAGGCAGCCGATCAGTGATTCTCTCTCATCATTGAAGTTTCTATCTCTCTCTCTCCCTCTCTGAAATCAATAAAAAAAATTTTTTTTTAAAAAAAAAGAAAGGAACAGAGACCTACATTGAGTCACTAGAGCAAAGTAGGAGCAGAGGCAGGCCTGAACCAGGCCCCAACCCCCCAAAGACCCATAGGGGTCCAAGTGAAGAGTGGCCATTTGGAGAAGTGTGGCTGGTTCCTCCCTATCCTGGCCTGCGTGACTTCCACAGAGCAGGAGCCTGGCTGAGGACAGAGGAAAGCCAGAGGAGGAAGTGAAGGTGATGAGAAGACCTTCATTCCCCAGGCCTTGGAAGAACTTGAAGAAACAAAGGAATTTTACCTTGAACCCCAATCTTCGTCATCTCTTCCCAGCTGACACTGATCTGGGTCATGGCTCAGTATGGCTGACTCAGAAGGAGCCCGGGGTCCCTTGAGCTGAGATCTGCAGTCAGACTATTCTGGACTCACTCCAAGATCATGACAAATCAGGTCACCACCCAACCAAGGATATCAATTCCTCCCTGCCCACACACTGGCTCTCTGATCTGCTTCTACAACCCCTCCCACCATACACCCCCAGATCTAGGCCAGCTGAGATCATTCTCCACACACAACCCTCCTTGAACCCACCACTTTCCCAGAAAACAGGATCCATCATAATATAATTTCAACAAAACTACGGCCCTCTTGATAAAAGTGTGTACGTCAAAAAGCACACACATGCCTTGTAGAACATCTCTTGACAACAATCTACACTATACCTTATGTTTTACATTGGACAATATGACTCCTTTTTTTTTCTCCCCAAAATCTTACCTGCTGTCAAATAAAGGTATAGACAGAAAGTAGAGTGGCAGTAGCTTTGGGTTGAAGGGATGATATCTAAAGGGTATGGAGGTTCTTTTTGGGGTGATAAACATGAAAATGTACAAAAATTAATTGTAGTGATATTTATACAACTCTGTGAATATACTGAAAACCATTGAATTGTACACTTTAAATGGGTGAATTGTGTAGCATGTGAATTGTATCTCAATAAAGCTGCTACCCCACCCTCACGCACACACATGCACACATGCATGTGCACAGAGGTGCTGGCATCCTCCTGCCCCTTCCATGGTGTTATCAGCCAATAGATGACCCATGACAGTGAAAGCTGTCACTACACACAGCCACTGAGCCAGGATTCCAATGGTGTTGAACCACTTCCAACACAAATTTAAAGCAGCTGTTTTTTTGTTTTGTTTTGTTTTAATGTATTTTATTGATTTCTTACAGAGAGGAAGGGAGAGGGATAGAGAGCTAGAAACATCGATGAGAGAGAAACATCGACCAGCTGCCTCCTGCACACCCCCTACTGGGGATGTGCCTGCAACCAAGGTACATGCCCTTGACCAGAATCGAACCTGGGACCCTTTCAGTCCGCAGGCCGACGCTCTATCCACTGAGCCAAACCGGTTTCGGCTAAAGCAGCTGTTTCTTAGCAAAAAATAAAATAATTATTTGCACTTATCAAGAGTGGCTGCTGTTCTCGCTAGGAGAGTGACCGCTGCCCTCCCAGGCATGGCTTTCTGATAAAGAGGGTTGGAGGGAGCCTGTTTTGCCTCACTGATGACCTCGAGCCTGGAATGACATCAGCCAGGGAAGGCCATTTCTCACAGGCAGCACCAAGGCAATGAGGAATCCACAAAGAAAAACGGTCAACTTGTTTTTCTTCATAGAATCTCAGAACCAAGGTGAAATTTGTAAATTCATCACTTAAAGCCAATTCCTTTGTTTTAAGTGGTTCCACATTTCTCCTGGGAAGAGCCCTGCTTAGTGTGGCATGAAAGACCTGTGGTCCTCTTCTTGGCAGCACCCCAGCTTCGGTCCAGCCCCACCCCTCCTCCTCAGCCATGTACAGGGCACTGACCACCAATGTACAGCTGGCCTCATCCCACTCACTGGCCAGTCACTGGCTGAAGGATGGGCCTGCGACTAGTGTGTGCCAATGAGATGTGAGGAAGGATTTGCCTAAGGCTCTGGGACAAGTAAGGAGCTTCTCTGCTTTTCGGAAAGAGCTTCTAGAAGCACATGTTCTCTCTGGGTGAGGCTGCAGATTTGTATTACTGCTTAACAAATCACCAAACCTTAGTGGCTTAAAGCAACAAATGTTACGTTGGCATTTCTGTGGGCCAGGAATCCAGGAACAGCATTGTGGGGTGGCTCTAGTTCAGGCTTTCTCTGTGAGGGGCTGCTGTCACCTGAGGTTTGCCCAGAGCTGAGAATCAGCTTCCACTCTCACTGGACTAAGCCAGCCCTGCTTTCAGCTGATGTTGTCAGGGGACTCAGGGCTCCCTGGTTACTGGTCGGAGACCTGTTTTCCACCTCACGGGCATCTCCCCGGGCTGCTTGAGCGTCCTCACAACATGGCAGCTGGCTTCCCCCAGAGCCCATGATCTGGATGGGAGCAAGCAAGAAGCTGCATTCTATTTTGTGCCCCCAGACTCTGAAGTGACTCGCTGCCACTTTCGCTTTTTTCTGTTTGTCAGGAAGCTAGGCACTAAGTCCCTCCCACACTCAAGAAGAAGGGAATTAGGCTCCACTTTTTAAAGGAAGTATCCAGGAATTCATGGATATATTTTAATCTGCACTGATGAAGCCTGCAGCCCTAGAGATTTCTGGCAGCCATTTAGCAATTATAAAGAGGAGTCAGTTTTTAGAAAGATGTGAAGAAACAAGGCCCTTGATGTTACTGGAAAGATGCTGGATTAAACCAGTCCTAAATTGGGCCTTTGAGACTTTCCAGTTACATGAGCCAATGAGTCCTCTTTATAGTTTCTGCCAGTTTGTGTTGGGATTTCCGCTGCTTGGAATCAAATGTCTCCTGATCCCTTCATATGAATGAAGAAACCGGCATAGAGTCACATGGTGAGATCACCACAACATATCACAAGGGCAATCCCAACCATTTCCGGAGGGGGTCCAGGCACTGCCCACCCACTCATTGGGCTGCTCTGCACGGAGGGGCCAGTGGGCTCTTACCCGAGGGACAATCAGCCTAGGAGTGCCCTCCATCTGATGAGGCGACTCAGCTTAAAAGAAACTCCAGGATAGTCACACATCTGACATTTCTCATTTTGTTTCCCAGACAGAATGCCCATATACTAGACTTTTAGATCAAAACCAAACCCCGGAGACACATTAGTTGGGTCTCAGCAACAGGACCAGGTCTGTGCACTCAGGTCTTGTTGGATCCTACACCCTCCAAACTCCAAAAGGCCATTCCAGATTTGCCTCCCTACGCTTTCAACCTCCAACTCAGACAGTTAAACCCCTGTGTGTAGTGGGAAAATAGTAAACAATATTAAGAGACTGAAGAATATGTGGTTGTGTTTCATATTCACTCCTTGTCAGCTGTGGGACCCGGGGCTCAGCTTTCAGATCTGCTCACAGAAACTTTCGTATCCACCTCACCAAACTATTGCTGGAAGTAATGAAATCATATATGATGTACAAATGTATGTTACAATTTTTCCTCCCTTTCTCTCTGTCCTACCAGTGCCCAAACTGAAACTTTCACACTCTCAAAAGTGATAGGAAATTAGGTTTCACCCTCACCAAGCCCTTCTGTTCTGAAAGGGACTCTAAGTTCTCCGATGGGTGAGGCTGTACTCGTGAGCAGGCACGTTGAACCCTTCCTGGCCCTCTCAGGAGGGGTGGCCAGTGCTGACAAAGCCTGTGCCCACTCCCCACCCCGCCTCCTGCATTCGGTAACGATCCTGCAGTTCTCAGGGTAGAATTTGTACACTGAGATCCATCTAAAATGTTGTCGATGACTGAGAAGGTGATACTGACTGGGATCTGATCTGGATAAACAGAAAATGCAAATCACAGCCTACACAAGATAAGAGCCTATTCTCTCTCATGTAAAGGGGGCCAAAACTAGGCAGTCTAGGGCTATTGACTCAGTCCTGTGGAAAACCGGGGCTCCGTGTTCCTGCTTCATGCATGCTAGCACTTGATTTACACACCCCAGCCCACATCCCCAAACTGCTGTGAAAGCCCTCACCCTGCTGCTGGCCAGAAGGAGGAGGAAGAGCTAAAGGAAGCCAAGGGGGCCTCTTGCTGAGTCAACTGCAGTGAAGCAGCCTTCCTCTGGGTCCCACACAAGTCCAACCACATCTCAGTGGCCAGCACGGAATTGCATGATTGCACCTAACAATAAGGAGGCTTGCAAATATAGTTTCTACTTGGTGGCAACAGGCCCAGCTAGCAGCCTTGGTCACAGTAAGTTAGGACAAGTAAGGAGAGAATGAGAAGGAAGTCTGGTTCTTCCATCCAAGAATAAGGCTAAGAATCTCACCCTGTCTAACATCTGGGTCTACTGTTCAAATCACTGCAGGATTTGCAGGGGACAGTCTTGTGCCTGGAACCTCGGAACCCCCCAGCATCTGACACAGTGCCTGGTACAGACAAATAACCAGAACTTTCATTTTTCTGGACGACGCCTCCTGCAATAATTCTGTCTCACGATAACCCCCTCTTCCCTGGGAAAGACTAAAACACAGAGGTGGGTCCCGAGTCATCCTCCCTCTCGACACAAATGGCAGTTCTACTTGAGTGTCAACTGATCCAGACCGGGCCATTTGCAGTCCCTTCTAGGATCTTCTAGTGTTCATGTGAGGAAAGAGCACCAGTCCTTCTCTGGTGGTCAAGTGGTAAGGTGTGAGGCTGTGTCCTGTCCACCTGGAGGGAAGGATGCAACAGAGAGAAAGAAGCCAGAGAACCTTACGAGAAGAGCTCTGAGCACAAGGTCATGGCTAGGGCCTTGCTCCTGTTCCAAGAGGCCCAGCTACAGCTCTGTTCTTCTGGTCCCCCTGCTCCCCCATCTAAATCAAACCCCTCCCATCGACATCACCCAACTCCAGCTAGGTTTCTGTCACTTGCCATAAAGAACTGTAACTATCCCAGTTACCTGTTTCTCTCCGATAGAAAAGAGCTTCTGTGTCTATAATACATTTAATTGGAGAACAGTATTTGTCAGAAGTCTTTCAGTAGCAAGTAGCAGAAATCCAGCTCAAAATGGCTTAAGCAAAAATAAATACATAGGCAGGCTGGAGTGGCTCCGTTGATTGGGCAATGTCCTGTGCACTGAAGGGTTGCCAGTTCAATTCTCTCTCACACCCTCGCTCTCTCTCGCTCTCTCTCTTTCCCTGCCTCTCTAAGCATGTCCTCAGGTGAGGATTAAATAATAATAATTACAATTATTATTACTATTATTATAAATAAATCCATTGACATCAATTCTAAAAGTCAGGGCAGAAACTGGTGATTTAATGGTGCTTCAGGGCTCGCATGCTCTCTCTGCAACTCTCCCCCTCTCTGGATTCTTGTTTCTCCCATATTGCTGTGCCCTCCTGCGCCACCTGCATGTGGCAAGAAAGATGCCAGGGCAGCTCACACTCCCAGAAATAGAGGGAGCCCCTCTTCAACGACCACAGATCTATGATTGGCTACCCTGCGTCACATGTCCACCCTTCAGTCCATTCATAGTGTACAGCAAGCATGTCAAACTCAAAGGCTGACATGGCCCAAATAAACAAGGTTGAAGTTTATGTGGGCTGCAAAAAACAAAACCTTCAAATTTCATAGAAATGTAGGTTTATTTCGATAGAGACATGCTGAATACAAAGGGCTGAAATAAATGAGTCATCATTAACATATAATAATAGAACATTTTAAATAAAAATTAATATTTTTTCTTGAACATTAACTTACCAGACACGGAGTAACTGCACAAATTAATAAGCGTAACACAAATAAACCTATTTTTCTTGTTCTCCGAAAGCGAAATATTTCCTGTTGCGCACACCAAACAAGTCAGTACAAGACTAATGGCGTGGCCATCGGCTGCTAAAATATTCGCTGCTGGAATTAGTGGAGAGAAATGGTGCGCCTGCACGTAAGGCGTGTGAGGGAAATGAATGCAACACGATTATAGCAAACGTTGTAGTTCATTATTAATAATTATGTGTAACAGGATATTGTGAAAATTAAGTTATGAAATTTTTATTAAAATGTTTCTTGCATACCGTTATATTGGCTGGGGCACAAAAATATGCATTGTGGGCTGCATGCGGCCCGCAGGCCGCAAGTCTGACATGCTTGGTGTACAGAGCCACTATGCTAGGGCATTTAATAGGTAGGCCTGTGTCACCACTCAGCCCGTCAGCCAGGGACCAGCAGCCTGTGTGGTTGATGGGAACCAGACAGGATAGGAAAAGACAGTCTCTAGAAGCAGAGAGGTGCTGGGCAGACCAGAGACATAAAATACACTTTTGCCTTGTGAAACAAGCTAAGGCTTTAGAGCCGAATAGACATGAGTTCAAATTCTGAGTCAACCACTGGTCTTGGGGAAACTAATTGATCCTTAATTTTTCATCTTTAAAATGGGGGTAATCACACCTGCTTTTCAAGATTATTGCCAAATAATAAAACATTTGGAAAATTCCTAGGTTCTCAAAGTAACCCTACCACCCTCTTGTGACTTAACTTAGGGTATGGACACCATACATAAAAATATAATAATAGATTATGTGGGTTGTTTTTTTAATCTTCACCCGAGGATATTTTTCTATTGACTTCTAGAGAAAGTGGGAAGGAGGAGGTGGGGGGCGGGGGGGAGAGAGAAAAACATCGATGTGAGAGAGACACATTGATTGGTTGCCTCCCGCATGGCCTACTGGGGCTGGGAAACCTGTAACCGAGGTACCTGTCCTTGACCAGGAATCGAACCTGCAACCCTTTGGTCCACAGGCCAGCGCTCTAACCACTGAGCAATGGGCTATGGCTCTGTGAGGTTTTTTATTGGCTGTGTCATACTATTACTCCAGGTTGTGTCATATTGCCCTAAGTCAAACTGCACCCCCACCCCTCCCCTACCCAGTTCCTTCCTCAGCGTGGGTTTCTTCTATGTTCTCATCCCACCTGACTCTTAATAGTTTAAAGAGTCTGGGTTGGGGGTGGGAAAGACCTCAGAGATGGTTAGAGAGAAACCAACCCTGGAGACAGGCCTCAAGGTTGTGGCATTGCTCATCTTGAGTAGCAGAATGTGACTCTGAAAACTAAATTACTAAATTAATACTGAATTCCTTTAGCTGTTCACTGTTCCTTTTTATGCTTTCTTCCCCCCCCCCCCCCCAGGGGAGAGGGGACCTGGGAGAGGTTGTGTGGCCATTTGAGGGTCGGGATATCTTACTCCCCGCCCATACCCAGGGTTTCTAAAGACTGAGTGCTCATGCCCTGGAGGAAAGGGGACCCTGCTTTGGAAACTGTTTCTTTTTTTATTTTATTTATTTATTTATTTATTTATTTATTTATTTATATATAATAAATCTTTATTGTTCAGATTATTACAATTGTTTCTCCTTTTTTCCCCCCATATCTCCCCTCCATCTGGTTCCCACCCTCCCTTCTGACCTTACCTCCCCCCCCCCACTATCCTCCTCCATAGGTGTATGATTTTGTCCAGTCTCTTCCCATACCCCCCACACAGACACCCTTTTCCCCCTGAGAATTATCAATCCACTCCCATTCTATGCCCCTGATTCTATTGTGTTCACCAGTTTATTCTGTTCTTCAGATTTTTAATTCACTTGACTTTTAGATTCACTTGTTGATAGGAATGTATTTGTTGTTCATAATTTTTATCTTTACTTTTTTCTTCTTTTTCCTCTTTTTAAATAATACCTTTCAGTATTTCATATAATACTGGTTTGGTGGTGATTAATTCCTTTAGCTTTTTCTTATCTGTGAAGCTCTTTATCTGCCCTTTAATTCTGAATGATAGCTTTGCTGGGTAGAGTAGTCTTGGTTGTAGGTTCTTACTATTCATCACTTTGAATATTTCTTGCCACTCCCATCTGGCCTGCATAGTTTCTGTTGAGAAATCAGCTGATAGTCATATGGGTGCTCCCTTGTAAGTAACTAATTGTTTTTCTCTTGCTGCTTGTAAGATTCTCTCTTTGTCTTTTGCCCTTGGAATTTTAATTATGATGTGTCTTGGTGTGGTCCTCTTTGGATTCCTTTTGTTTGGGGTTCTGTGTGCTTCCTGGACTTGTAAGTCTATTTCTTTCACCAGATGGGGGAAGTTTTTGGTCATTACTTCTCAAATAGGTTTTCAGCGTCTTGCTCTCTCTCTTCTTCTGGCACCCCCATAATTCTGATGTTGGTATGCTTGAAGTTGTCCCAGAGGCTTCTTACACTATCTTCAACTTTCTGAATTCTCTTCT
This sequence comes from Eptesicus fuscus, assembly GCF_027574615.1. Classification (NCBI taxonomy): domain Eukaryota; kingdom Metazoa; phylum Chordata; class Mammalia; order Chiroptera; family Vespertilionidae; genus Eptesicus; species Eptesicus fuscus. The sequence goes on along the minus strand of NC_072477.1, from coordinate 107,417,525 downwards.
CTTCTTGCTTCTCTGGAGGAGTGTCCTTTGCCTCTTTGTATTCCAAATCTTTGACTTGATTCTTGCGTTCCTCTAGTCTGCTGTTGGGTCTCTGTATAATATTTTTTATTTCAGTCAGTGTATGTTTCATTTCTAGTTGGTCCTTTTTCATATCCTCGAGGGTCTCGTTAAATTTATCAGCCTTTTCCATGAAATTCTTGAAAAACCTTATAACCGTGGTTTTGAACTCTATGTCCATTCGTTTGTTCTCCTCCATTTCTTTTGTTTGGGATCTGTTTCCTTGCCTCCTCATTTTCGCTGCTTCCCTGAGTTGGTAGGGTAGCTTTGTGTACTAGGTGTCCTATTGGTTCAACGGGTCAGCCTCCCAGTTACCTGAGGTGGACACTCTTAGTGCACCCCTTTGTGGACTGTGTGTACAGCCTTGTTGTAGTTAAGTCTTGATTGTTATTGGTGTCACTGGAAAGAATTGACCTCCAGGCCAATTGGCTGTGAGGACCTGCTGTGTCTATAACGGAAGAATTGCTGTGCTGGAGACACGTTTATGGGGTGGGACTTGTTCCAGTAGGGCTTTGACACTCACTGAGTCTGCCTCTTGAATGTGTCCCTTATGAGAGTGGTTGAAATCTGGTGTCGTTTCACACCGACCACTAGATACCCTAGATTCTGGATCTCCAATGGAGTGCAGGTCAGCTACTGTCTGAGGCCACCCAGCATGAGCTACAGCAAGAACTAGTTTTCTCCTCTTTGCTTGGGGTTTGGTGGTTTTGGAGCAGTCTGACTGGAGCTGTAGTATATTTGGTTAAGCTTCCACAGAACAGGCCATTTATATGCAAAAGCCACTGTGTGGAGCCTGGGTGGGTTTGTAGAATGGGCGGGGTGGGGCCTCAGGGTGGGGCGGGGTCTCAGGGCGTCACTAGGCTAGGGCGTGGCAAACAGCGATGGCTGCCGTCAGCCGTCTCTGCCTTTCTTCATTTCCCAGTCCCTGCGTCCCAAGCTCCAGTTCAGTAAACACTGATTGCTGGGCGCACCTCTGCAAGAAAGTCACTCTCACTTTCTGACCTGATGGCCGAGAGTCCAGCTTCTCCCCGTAGGTGTCCGGGTCCCCCGTGTGTCCCCAGAAACTGGATTTCAGAGTGATCGGGAGCTTATCTCCCTTCAGGTTGGAAAAAGAGCCGAGAGCCCCATCGCCTGCCACCAGCCCGCTTCATGAGCCTCCGTACCTCAGCCCTTCCACATTAGTTCCCCTTTCTTTTTCCTTCTTAGTTGTAAATCTACCATTCAGCCAGCTTTCCCGTGGTTCTGGGTGGTAGACATTTTGTCTTTTAGTTGTATTTTCGAAATTGTTGTGTGCGGCGGCAGTTTAGTTGTTTAACTATGCTGCCATCTTGGTTCCTCTCTGGAAACTGTTTCTTATCATGAATCCTAGGCCAGAGACAGTGAAATGAAGGGAATATGGGACACAGTTAACAGAACTTTTGGGGCAGAAGTAAAACAGGGTGGTGGAGGGAGAAGAAGGGACCTGGAAGGGGCCTTGAGTCCTCAGTAGAGGAGTGTTCCAAGTTTGGAGGTCCCTGCAAAGGGACCCTCTGAGAGCTGGCCCCAGGCACACTGCCCGCGCCCCCCCCCCCCCCCCCAATCACAGTCTCCTTTGAGAACTTACTCCACTTGGACTGGACACAAGTCCTGGCCCTTACCTTCACTCAGCTACTCTATGGGACTCTCCCTGATCCCATAAGATTCTATGACCTCTTGTTGATGTCAGAAACAGAATTTTTATGAGTTTATTTGAGCCAAACTGATGACATATGCCAGGGAGTAACATCTGAAATGCTCCAGAAAACAACAGTTTTGTAGTTTCTTTTATGCATTTGAAGTTAAGGAGGGAACATAAGGAAGACTATATGAAGGTGAGTGCGAATTGGATTACAGCAGTAATTTTCATCTCATGACATTCATAAACTAATTACTAAAATTTTGCGGCACACCAAAAAAATACTATATTTTTGCAGATCTGACAAAAAAAATAGGTATAATTTTGATTTATTTATACTAGATGGCTATTGTTGTATTAACTGTTGTCATTTTTTCACTTGACAATCTAAGGGAAAAGAGGTCAGTGCCCTTGACTAAACAGTCAGGTACCGCATGTTTTAAAAGTTCCTGTGGCCCATCAGTTGGAAATCACTGGATTGCAGGATAGTTAAGATTGTGGTCTCTAGAGGATGGTCCACTTTGGAAGAAGGGGTCTAAAAGGGTGATTGCATATTAGAAGGAGGGATCTGAAAAGAGGCATTTCAAAGGTGTGTTAACTTAGATGTGCAGAAACAATAGACAGGGCTTGCTTAGGGCAAAGATAGCCTTTTATTAAAGAAGTTATGGGCTTGCGGGGAGAGCACCCAGCATGACCTGCTCACTTAGGAATTTATGATCAGATCACTTTATCCACAGCTCCCTGATTTGGTCATCAATGCATCCTTCAGGTTGATTTATGACCAACGTTTTGGTCAGATATGTGGTCTCACAGACTTTAGGAAGGCTCATTCCTAGGAAGTCTCAGTATCAGCATTGTCTTCTTGAAATGGTGGACCACTGGGATGGGCAATATCGTAACCAAGTTGAAGATGACTTTTCCCAAAAAGGAAGAGCAGGTAGATGGAAGGCAGCCAGGTCTTATGGTCTTCATTGCAAAACAAAACACTCTGGATCATTTTTATCTGTGAACTATCATGACTTGAGTCTTGCCTTTTGTCTCATTTTTCTGTATTTGGTATCTATTATAACATTTACATAAGCCATAATAAAGACTTAAGTTATACATCTTCAGTAACCATAAACAGTTGGACTATATAGAAAAGCCTATAACTATATAGAAAATAGTTATATAAAGAACAAATATAACTATTACAATAACTAATGCCATTAGCAAACAGGTAAAGACAATCAAACAACTGTTTCGGAGTAAAACATCAATCCATTGGTACACAGGCCTTGTTGATGTCTTCAGATAGCAGTCTACCTCTGATGTCAGCATCTTTTCCTCCTCGAGGAATCTTTGATGTCTATTGTAGACTGAGGCAAGTGTCAGAAATAGGGGGAGAGATCTCTTTGTGGTTAGGCACCTGATAAGGTCCCTTCCAAGATGAAGAGATGAGCCGTGAGGATCTGGCACTGTGGTTCCTGCATGAAAACAGAAGCTGCTGGTGCCTGGACCTAAAACACAGTCAAGTTTGCTATAAGAAGACAAGGAATTGAAAGACCAGTAGGAATTCCACAATTTGGAACATTGCTAGCCTATAATGAGTGGATTAATTGATGTAATAAAACAAAACAAACAGCCCGGCCGGCTGGCTCAGTGGTTGAGCATCAATCTATGAACCAGGAGATCATGGTTCGATTCTAGGTCAGAGCACAGGTTTGGGGCTTGATCCCTAGTAGGGGGCCTGTGGGAGGCAGCCAATCAATGATTCTCTCTCATCATTGATGTTTCTATCTCTGTCCCTTCCTCTCTGAAATAAATAAGAATATATATATATTTCTTAAAGGTTTGAAAAAAAATAAAGTTTTGGTACATTAACCTAGATGCACAGAAACAATGGACAGGGCTTTCTTAAGGCAAAGATAAACCTTTTACTAAAGAAGTTATGGCCCTCACCAGTTTGATTCAGTGGATAGAGCACTGGCCTGTGGACTGAAGAGTCCTGGGTTCGATTCTGGTTAAAGGCATATGCCCAGGTTGTGTGCTCAATCCCCAGGAGGCAGCCGATCAAAGATTCTCTTTCATCATTGATGTTTCTATCTCTCTCTCCCTCTCCCTTCCTCTCTGAAATTAATGATATATATTAAAAAAAAGGAAGTTATAGCCCTAGCTGGTTTGGCTCAGTGGATAGAACATCAGCCTGAGGACTGAAGGGTATGGAGTTCGATTCCAGTCAAGGGCACATGCCCAGGTTGCAGGCTCAATCCCCAGTAGGGGGCATTCAGAAGGTGGCCAATCAATGATTCTCTCTCATCATTGATATTTCTATCTCTCTCTCTCTCTCTCCTCTCCCTTCCTCTCTAAAATCAATAAAAATATTTAATATTCTTTATTAAAGTTCTGGTTTCTTACCAGAACTCTGTTTTAAAAAAAAAAGTTATATGCCTGCGGGGAGACTACCCACTATGACCTGCCCAGTTAGGAATTTATGATCAGGTCACCCTTTCCATAGAACTTTTTTTCTTCCATACCCTATAAGTCCAGAGGAGCCCCTGCACCCCAACTTGAAGGGTGTTTGAGTAGCCTAGAGCACTCCCTGCTGGGGTGTGGGAAGGAGACACCACCCGCCCTTCTCCCCATCATCACCATTATCCCCACTATCCCCTGAGGCCTATCTGTTTCCCACTCCAGCAACCTCACAGTCTCCAGGCTCCTGCCTCACCCAGAGACAAAGGGCTGCTTTAGGATCTCTTCACCTTACATCAGTGAAAACATATTAAAATATTTAAAATATGCTGTAAAAATTTTGAAAGGATATTTATAATTTTGCTCTTGAAACTTAGTGCCGAAAATGGTACCATGTATTAGATTGGTGGAGTCAGACCAGACCTTGGTTAAGCAACCATGGTACTTGAGTTCTTGCTAAGAAAGATTTCAGGCTTCCTGTCAAGATGGCAGCATAGGTAAATGTAGCACTCTCTGCCTCCCACAACCACATCAAAATTTACAACTAAAATACACAACAACCATCATTCAGAACCACCTAAAATCTAGCTGAATGGAAGTCCTACAAGCACAGAATAAAAAAAGAAGCACATAGAGATTGGTAGGAGAGGTGGAGACACGGAGCAGAATCACAGAACCAGCTGGTCCCACATCCATGTGTGGCAGTATCAAATTAAGAGGAATATCTTGGCCGTGGAGGTTTCCCTGAGGAGCGAAGGGTCCCTGCCCCACACCAGGACTCCCAGCCCAGAGTTACAGGAAGAGAAGTCCCCACAACTTCTGGCTGTAAAAACCAGAGGGGCTTGTGGCAGAGGGACATGGAGGCTGCAGGAATCCCAAGCAGTTAAAAGTCGGGTGCACAGACTTACTCAGACTCACGCCCTCTGAGCTCCATTGCTAGAGCAGCAGCTTGAAAGGAACGTGGGACATTAAGGGAGGAACTAATTTGCCTGGAACCAGGGCAAGGGCTGGAGGGGCAGCTTTCTCCCAGTCGAAAGTGCTGGCAGAGGCCAGTGATCCTTTGCTGAGCCCTCTCCACCACAGAGCTGATAGGCTGCACCACATCTGAATCTCAATCAACCTGGCTCACACTTTTAACCTGGCCCTGGTGACGCCCTGAAGCCCTTCCCCTCTCTAGCAGGGCTCATCCAAGCCATTTCCAGTGGCTTTTTCATACAACTGGTCTCTCTTGCCTCATGCTTCAGACTTTTCTAAAATCTCTCAAACAAACAGGAGCTGGTTTCAGCATGCCCCATACCTCTCAATAAGTGGCCCCAGGCCTGCACTCGCAGCAGCCTGCCAAGGTTCACAGCTTTGCCTCCCCTGGGCACCTCCAAGCCCAACACAAGTAACAGCCATCTGCAATAGGACAGTGCACACAGCTCACACAGAGGCACACCTGGCGTGCCCAGTTCAGGTGACTGGGGAGGCTGAGCCACTGGGCGTCTCAGGACACCTTCTACAGAAGGCCACTCTACAAAGTCCAGGAGACATAACAGATCTCCCTAATACATAGAAACAAACACAGAGAAGCAGCCAAAATGCAGAGACAAAAATGTCTCAAATGAAAGAACAGGAGAAATCTCCAAAAAAAGAACTAAATGAAAAAGAAGCAAGAAAACAACCAGATACAGTGTTCAAGACAATGGTTATAAGAATGTGCAAGGAACTTACTGAGAACTTCAAGGAACTTAGTGAGAACATCAACAACATAAAAAAGAACCAGCCATAAATGAAGGCTACACTGTGGACAAAAAGGGGCCACATGCTAACCTGACTAGATCAGGGAAGGCCTATGTGGTGGCCTTGTAAATTCAGAGACCTAAAGTAACCACAGAGGACAGTCTGAAATTAAAACTTTTTTAGGGGGGCAATGGGGGTAAAAAAGAGGGACATCTGTAATAAATTCAACAATAAAAGTTTTTTAAAACAAAAAAACTTTTTTAAACTAAAAAGTAGTTTATGGTAGGTAGTCATGTCTTAGGCCAGTATCTTCCCTGACAAAGGTCGATCTTTACCTTAACTGAGTGGGTCTATTTTCTTTTAGCATCTACAGTAACATATCACTGGAATGTCAAAGTAATTTTCCTTTTTTTCTAGATCCCTCAAAGCATAAGCACTGCTCTGCAGAGGTCACAAATCCCTAAGTAAAAGAAGTATGTGTCTATCATTTTTTTAATATATTTTATTGATTTTTTACAGAGAGGAAGGGAGAGGGATAGAGCGTTAGAAACATCGATGAGAGAGAAACATTGGATCAGCTGCCTCCTGCACACCCCCCACTGGGGATGTGCCTGCAACCAAGGTACATGACCTTGACTGGAATTGAACCCCAGACCCTTCAGTCCACAGACCGACGCTCTATCCACTGAGCCAAACTAGTTAGGGCTATCATTTTATTTTTTATCCAATCCCAGAGGTTTCCCCACTTGGCTTTCTCCTGTCTCCCTAATCTATAACCAACAGATTTTATGTAACCCACTTATGTCTCCTCTTTTGATTGTAATGTATAAAACAAGGTGCAAAACTGCCATTCTCCAGAGCATTATCTCAATCAGTTGAGACTCTGCTTCCCAGTATTTGTCCACAGTTTGGCTCAACTACACTCACAAAAATTCTTCACAGGCTTGAATGCTTCTTACATTATCACACTAACTGAAATAAAGAATAATTTACAGGGGATTAATATTAGAGTAGAGGACACTGAGAATCAAATCAAGAATTTGGAATATAAGAAAGCAAAAAAAAAAACACACACCTAATCAGAACAGCAAAAAGAAAAAAAAAAATCCAAAAATATGAAGATAGTGTAAGGAGCCTGTGGGACAACTTCAAGCATACCAACATTCGCATTATGGGGGTGCCAGAGGAGAAGAGAGAAAGCAAGAAATTGAAAACCTATTTGAAGAAATAATGATAGAAAATGTCCCTTACCTGGTAAAAGAAATAGACATACAAGTCCAGGAAGCACATAGTCCCAAACAAGAGGAACCCAAAGAGGCCCACAGAAAAATACATCATAATTAAAATGCCAAAAGTTAAAGACAAAGAAGAATCTTTAAAGCAGCAAGAGAAAAGCAGTTAATTACCTACAAGGGAGCACCCATATGACTATCAGCTGATTTCTCAACAGAAACTTTGCAAGCCAGAAGGGAGTGGCAAGAAATATTCAAAGTAATGAATAGTAAGGACCTACAACCAAGATTACTCTATCCAGCAAAGCTCTCATTTAGAATTGAAGGTCAGATAAAGATAAAGAGCTTCACAGACAAGAAAAAGTTAAAGGAGTTCATTACCACTAAACCAGTATTACATGACATGTTAAAGCGTCTTTTTGAAGAAGAAGAAGAAGAAGAAGAAGAAAAAGAAGAAGAAGAAGAAGAAGAAGAAGAAGAAGAAGAAGAAGAAGAAGAAAATATGAACAATAAAATGGCAATAAATACATATCTATCAACAATTGACTCTAAAAATCAAAATAAACGAACAAGAAATCTAATGAACAAAATAAACTGATGAATAAAATAGAACCAGAGGCATGGAAACGTGGAACAGACTGACAAATCTCAGAGGGAAGGGGGGAGGAGTCAGGAATGATTAACCAAAGAACTTATATGCATACATGCATTACCCATGGACACAGATAATAAAAAAGTTGGTGAAGGCCTGGGGCAGGGCATGATCTGGTGGACAGAGATAATGGGGAAGGGGGGAGTTGGGGGGAACATCTGTAACACTCTCAATAATAAAGAGTTAAAAAAGAATTCAGTGCCAAGAGAAAGTTTACTTAGAAAGTCACAGTGAGCCATAGAAGAAATGGGCTTCGGAAATAAGTTAGAGGCAAAAGTGTCCTTGGAGCTTAGGAGAGAGAAAGGTAAAGATAAGGGCCAGGCGGACAGAAGAGGGGGGAGAGCAAAGGCTAGGTATGGTCCAGAAGAAAGAGTGCACTGGGGCCTCCATCTTAAGGGCTTTTAAGAGTAGGAATTTTAGGGGAGGTCCCAAGGGAGGATCTTAATAGCATATTCCTCAGCTTTCCAGGTGTGTCAATTCAGGGTGGTGGTCTCCACTGACTGGTCAGTGCCAGGGCAGTGGGTCATTAATCAATGCAGCTGGTCCTGAGGTCAGCCTTGCTGTCTGTTGTCTGGTTTTGCTACTTTTCTGGGCCTGGAACTGAAACATAACTGAGGCCTCGATGTTACCTCTAGGGCAGTGATGGGCAATCTTTTGAGCTCGGTGTGTCAAACTTCGCCCAAAAACTGAGCATAACTCGGGTAGTGTGTCACTTTGAGGAAAAAACATTATTTCGCAAATGTTTCATCCTCAGGAGCAGCAAATGTTTTATCCTCAGGAGCAGCAAATGTTTTATCCTCGGCATGCGGCCGCCTCAGCGGCCGCGTGTCATCAGAAATGGCTACGCGTGTCAGTGCTGACACGCGTGTCATAGGTTCGCCATCACTGCTCTAGGGGTTAATGCTAAGGGAGTGGTCACACAAGGGCCTACATAGGAGTCCCATGAGGCCACTCTTCCTCTCCCTGCCACCTTGTTCCTCCTTCAAGGAGGTAGACCACGTGACTAGCAACATGCCAGGGGAGTATCTGACTGCATTTCCAGTGATATGAAAAGTCAGGGGATCTAACCATCTGCCCAGTGATATGCTAGGAGAGAAAAGGTTACTCTTGAGAGATCAGACAGAGGGCAGAAACCAGGACTCCGGGCTTTGTTAGAGGAGAAGGACCTGCCGGGCTGTCTCGCAAGGGGAGAACAGCAACACGTGCAGAGGTGAACACGCCTTTTGAGGGGAGGAATGGGAAGGAATGGGGGCTTAGTGTACTCGGCACGTGCTGATTGGTGGCTTAATGTATGGTCCATATTGATAGAGCCAAATTACCGTGCTGCCCCTCCCTGTAGACTGCAAGAATGTAACAGTTGCATGTACCTGCCAATAGGAATGTAGAGAGATGGACTCAGTCCACTTTAGGCAAGCTGCCCAGTGTGCCCCTGTGTAACTGGACCCCTCACCCTACCCCTGACCAATCATGGGGGTCATAAACACTCTCCCTGCCCACTGCTTGAGACCCCTTTTAAAGCCTTTGTGTAACTGGACCCCTCACCCTACCCCTGACCAATCATAAACACTCTCCCTGCCCACTGCTTGAGACCCCCTTAAAGCCTTTGTGTTGGCGAGAGAAGTTCTCTTTGTCCCCGGTGAGCGCTGGAGATGAGAGCTCGTGCTAGCACGAATAAAGGTTCTCTTGCAGTTACAGCGGGTCTTGGCTCCTTCCTGGGGGGTTTTTGGGGATTCTGAACACTGGGCATTACACATATAAGGTACATAGTTAGTCACTCAGATACTTAGGGACAAGGGCTTAGGGTATTTGGCAGGTGTTGATTGGTGGTTCAATGTATAGTCCATATAAGGTGCCTGGTATGTCCAGGCCACAGGTGCATGTCATACTCCACCCATCAGTTGGGGGAAGGGAGGGTCTATCAACTCTGGGATTGAGGTCCTTGTTTTCCCAGTTTTGTCCATTGCTAGGTGCCTCGGTTTCCACCCTGGTGACCTTCTGTACCTGGCCCATCATCCTTCCTCTGCTCATGTCTGTCTAACTCAAAACCATTTGGCTAATTAATTCTGGAATTCTTGTAAAATGAGAAAAACCTAGCCCGTACATTTTTTTAAATGTAATGAAATTTTTATGAATAGTAAATTTAACAATTAATGAAGTTGATATGTTACAATTGGACATTTGATTAACAATCTATTTATTTCAATTTTGCAGTGTTTTTATTTTAGAGCCTGCAATTTTTTTTTCCAGTTGTCAAATTTTCAAGTGGGCCCCTGTGGAGGCCCTAAGCCATGGACTCCTCCAGTGAGCAGCACATAAGCACCCTGGGCCTGTGGACGAAAAGGGGCCATGTGCTAACATGGCTAATTTAGGGGAGGCCTGCGTGGCGGCCTTGCAATTCATAGACCTAAAATAACCACAAAGGATGGTCTGAAATTAAAACCTTTTAGTTAAAGAGCAGTTTATAGTGAGTAGTCATGTCCGAGGCCAGGATCTCCCATGACAAAGATCAACTTCGATCTTTACTGAGACAATTGTTTTTTTGCATCTAAGATAACATACCTGTGGAATGTCAGGGTAGCTTGTAACTTCCCCTTTTCCGGACCCCTCAGGGCACAACAAATGGCACCCCTGCAGAAACCACAAATTCACTCATTGTGATTGTTATTGTGTTAATTGTTGACTGTTAACTTCCCTATACCCACCTATGTAAAAGAAGCATGTGTCTATCATTTTACTTTTTATCCAATCCCAGAGGTTTCCCCAGCTTTGCTTTCTCCTACCTCCCTAATCTATCACCAATGGATTTCATATAACCCACTTACGTCTCCTCCTTTGATGATAATTTATAAAAATAGGTGAAAAACCACCATTCTCCGGAGCATTATCCCAATACTTTGAGATTCTGCTTCCCCAACAATTGGGCTTAAATAAACCTACAAAAATTCTTTACAGGTTTGAATAATTTATGTTAACAGCCAATAGGTCTTCCCTATCCTCCTCACAAAATATACACCCCTGTACACACTGTGAACGAAAGGAGCCACATGCTAACCTGACAAGCTCAGGGGAGGCCTGCGTGGCCGTCTTGCAAACTCAGAGACCTGGAATAACCACAAAGGATGGTTTGAAAATTAAATATTTAACTACAAACAGGTTATAGTGGGCAGTCATGTCCTAGGCCGATATCTTCCCTGACAAAGATCAACTTAGATCTTTCCTGAGCCCATTTGTCTTTTTGCCTCTAAGATAACATATCTGTGAGATGTCTGGGTAACTTGTAACTTCCTTCTTTTGCTGGAGCCCCTGGGGCACAACCAAATGTGGTGGGCGCCAGGACAGATGCCTCAAATTCCTTCATTATCATGTTAATTGTTCCTGTACCCACCTAAGTATGTGTCCATCATTTTACTTTTTATCCAATCCCAGGGGTTTCCCACCGTTTGACTTTATCCCACCTCCTTAATCCGTCACCAATGAATTTCATGTAGCCGACCTATGTCCCTCCTTTGATGGCAATGTATAAATACAGATGTAACCCGCCATTTCTTCGGAGCATTATCTCAATTCATTGAGGTTCTGCTTCCCGGCATATGTCGACATTTTGGCTCAAATAAACTCACTAAAATTCTTTACAGGTTTCAATGGTTTTTTTCGTTAACATTACACACACACACACACAAATATACACTCGCACATAAAGACATACTGAGGAAAAACATCACCTTGACTGGACTGTGGAGCCAGTCTAGCTCCAGAGGAGGAAGACTGTGTGTAATAGAATGAAATGCTCCTTTTTCTGATGGCCTTAAGGCTGTTACTTCCTGCTATAGATATGCTAATCAACTAGACGAATTCTGCTTCAGGCTTGAGTAGCTCCTAGTCAGAGGTGGGGAAATAGGCACAAAGTAATGACTTTTTTCAAAACTTTACTCAGGTCAGTTGGGGGTCCACAGACAGGGACAAAAGGATTTAGAAATGTTGAGCTCACCCTTGGATCCCTTTCCACACCTGCCTGGATGACTACAGCCCTCACCCACTCTTGCCTCTCCCCTCCTCCCTGCCCTTGACAATAAGACACCTGAATCCTCGACTCTTCAGATGGATTTGTGGGAGCTGTGAGGCGCCCCCATCATCTTCATCTGGGCCTTCTCAATAAGCCTTTCCTTACTCCAAACTCTATCGTATTGCATAGTGGCCTTTCTCTTGAAGCACCGGGCACACGAATCCTGTGCCTGTAACAGGCGGGGCCCGCTAGAAGCAGGGGTGGAAGCCAAGTTAGGTCAGGTCGGAAGGGGCTTCCTTTCTCCGGAGGCTGGAGCTGCTAAGGGCACAGGCTGAGCTCCCAGCTGTGGAGGTTGCAGGGCCGGGGAGAGTGCGGAGGGCCCGTCACTCTGGTTTTCAGTGAGCCAGGGCCGCGGCCTGGCCCTCTCTGGGGCCCGGGGCCTCTGCTCCCAGCAGCTGGACCCTGGGCTGGAGGGCGGGGAGCTCCTCTGTGGGTCGGGGTGGGCCTGACAAGGAGGGTGTGGAACGTTGGCACAGACAGACCGCAGGCAGAGGGGGGGGGGGCAAGAGGGAGAGAAGACGGGGAGGGGGAGCAGGTGGCTGGGAAGAAACGGGAATGCGGCCCGGAAAGGCCGGAGGGCTGGCTGGGTGGCCGTCCTGGGGGGGGAAACAGGTCTCCGGGGCGGCCGGGAGAGCAGCGGCAGCGGGGTCAGGGCCCCAGGAGCGGGTGGCGGGCACTGGCCGGGGTTCGGTTACCCGGCCCCTGGGCAGGGCAGGGGGTCTGGAGAGCCGCCTGGGCCCGGATGGTGCTCTCCTCTCCCGCTCCCGCCTCCCGCTGGATGGCCGAGGCGCCCGGCATTCCCGCCCCGGCCGCCGGCCCGCCCCACAGCCTCCGCCGGGCGGAGCCGCAGCTCCCGGTCGCCCCGCCGGGCCGGGTGCGGGGGGGGGGGGGGGGCTCCCGAGGCGGCGGCCGGGGCGGGGGCCGAGTCTGGGCCTGCCGAGGAGTGTGGGGCGGAGACGGGGCTGCCGGCCCAGCCCCTGCCCGGAATGGCTTATCAAACCTAGAGTCTGTCCTGGCAGCGAGGCTCACGGCCCCAGGGCGGACCCCATTGACCCCCATTTACCAGATGGGGGGCCTGAGCCCCGCGAGCGTGGGAAGGGTAGAGGACAGGGCTGAGGCCCGAGCCCGCGCCGCTCAGGGGACGTCGGCTCTGCCCGTGGCGGGGACGCGAGTGAAGGGGCCGCTTCCAGAAAGGGCGCCCCTGGGAGCGGGCACTGCCGGGGTACACGCTCGCCCCCGGCGCCGGGTCTGTCCCCCCAGTGCCGGCCAGGGGGGCGGGCGCGGGGCCCGGACCCGGGAGAAGCCGCGCTGGGGGGCGCGGCCAGAAGGTGCCCGCACTCCGGGACGGCGTAGGGGCGGGGGCGGGGCCTAGCGGCTCCGCATGGACCTGAGGGAGCTCTTGGATTGGCTGGGGCTGAGGGGGCGTGGCCGGGGGCGGGGCTGAGAGCCCTGAGGACCGGAAAGAGCGCGGGGCCAGAGGGACGGAGTCGGCGCAGTGGAGGTTCCTTCCTTGGCTCCCCGGCCTGAGCTGGGGCAGATCCCGGCTCCCAGCTGCCCCCGGCTCCCAGCTGCCCCCGGCTCCCAGCTGCCCCCGGCTCTGGGAGAAGCACCGGGCGGTGGTCGGCGGGCGCCGGAGTGCTGCCGGAGAGGAAGCACCGGCCCCCTCAGCTTCCCCAGGCCCGAGGCCCGGACTCTGCCTGCCCACCCGAGGCTTCTCCAATCTGCCACCCCTTCTTGGGGGTGAGTTCCTCAGGGGGACTTGGCCCTCTGAGCGCAGGAAGTTGGAAGAACAGGGGTGACAGCAGTGGGCGGGACATGCTCCATTACAAGCCAAGCAGCCCCAAAGTGCTGGTCGGTGGCAGCTTACACACACGCTCCAGCAGGAGCGGCCTCGAGCCACAGCGCTGTGCCGCAGTAAGGAGCGGGTTGTGTAAGGGTGCGCTTGCGCAGTACGCAGAGGGCTGCTGCTGCGTCGTTGCCCTCAGGCACGCCTGGGGCAAAGGGGCTCTTAACGGTAACACTGCTGTGTCCTCGCCTGCACGCATGTGCGTTTGGTGAGTAGGCCTTGAACCTCTGACTACTCTGCTCAGGGCCCCCACACCTCCTCTCACCAAAAACCTGTCCCCTTGTTAGAAAGAAGGTGAGCCCCCAAACCAGGGATCCTGGCAGAACACGAAGGATACTCGGGAGCCAGACAGCAAGGCAAATATCTTTACTCCTGCAGAAGGGTATGCAGCCAGCACAGGGTCTGGGAGCACATGCACACCAAGAAGGCAGTCCGCTTGGGTTTTTATCCCTGATGCATGCTGTCTGTCTCTAACTTTTTTATATATATATAAATATATATATATATATAGATATATATATATATATATATTATTGATTTCAGAGAGGGAGAGAGAGATAGAAACATCAATGATGACAGAATCATTGATTGGCTGCCTCCTGCATGCCCCACTGGGTATCAGGCCCACAACACGAGCATGTGCCCTTGACTGGAATTGAACCTGGGACCCTTCAGTCTGCAGGCTGATGCTCTATCCACTGAGCAAAACTGGCTAGGGCTGTTCCTCACTCTTGATTGGTCAGAGTTTAGGCTCACATTCTTGCACGATTGGCTAATTTAAAGGAAAAAGGGAAGAGTTGACTTTTGCAGTTTTAATATGACCGGTGCCTAAACCTTCTTTGACAGAAAAGATTACTTGTTTATTCTCACACCCTCTACCTTCATCTTTCCTTTTTTAAAAATCTCTTCCAGAGTCCAATGTTACATCACACTTACCTTTGTACAACCAGTGCTCAGCACAAAGACCCCAGCTTTTCACAGTGTCTGGAGAGCAGGGGAGGCGGGCTAGGGGCCACATGGCTGCCTACATGCCATGAGTGCAGTGTTCATTCCCCAGAAATGTACCAGCACCTGCCATGTGCCAGACACTGTGATGGGTACCAGAGATAACTGGGAGCAAAACAGAAATGGTCACTGCTGTTACCCAGTTTTCACAACAAACTGGAGGATAAGGAGGGAGGGAGAGACAGAATTTGAGACAACTAACATGTTATTCTTACGCTGGAGATGTGAGTGAGCAACCTTTGGCTTAAACAGTGGGGGTAAAGAGGTTTGCAGAAATGTGTTAGGGTTAAAGGTAAAATGGTCGATTAACATGAATATCAAAAAGAAAACTTGCCCCCTTGTCTTTCCTCTATAACAGGGTGCTGCTTCAAGAAAACCAACATGTGGCCCGTGAACTGAGGGGTCCCAGATTTGATTCCAGTCAAGGGCACATGCCTGGGTTGCAGGCTCAATCCCCAGTAGGGGTCATGCAGGAGGCAGCCGATCAATGATTCTCTCTCATCGTTGAGGTTTCTATCTCTCTCTACCTCTCCCTTCCTCGCTGAAATCAATTAAAATATATTTTTAAAAAAGAAAAGAAAACCGACTTGCAGCCCAGGCTGGTGGCTCAGTTGGTTGGAATGTCATCCCATGCACCAAAAGGTGGTAGGTTTGATTCCTGTCAGGGCACACACCAAGGTTAGGGGTTCGATTTCCAGTTGGGGCCTATATGGGAGGCAACCAATCAATGCTTTTCTCTTACATCAATCTCTCTCTCTCTCTCTCTCTCTCTCTCTCTCTCTCTCTCTCTCTCTCTCTCAAAAAATCAATAAAACATCCCAGCCATTGTGGCTCAGTGGTTGAGCATCAACCCATGAACCAGGAGGTCATGGTTCAATTCCCAGTCAGGGCACATGCCTGGGTTGTGGTCTCAATCCCCAGTAGGCATAATGCAGGAAGCAGCCAATCAATGATTCTTTCTCATCATTGATGTTTATATCCCTCTCTCTCTCTAAAATTAAAAAAAAAAATCAATGAAACATATCCTCAGATGAGGATTTTTAGAAAAGGAAAGAAAACCAACATGCAAATGCCAATCCACAGGTGAGTTCTATTTGGGAAGAAGGGAAATAAATTAGTTGTTTGACTCTATCCAACAATCAACCGTAAGGTTTCCTTACAAGGCAAACTTCCTTTGAAATCTAGCCAGTTTGGCTCAGTGGATAGAGCTTCAGCCTGTGGACTGAAGGGTCCCAGGTTCTGTTCCAGTCAAGGGCACGTACCTCCATTGCAGGCTCCTCCCCGGCCCAGGCCCTGGTCGGGCGAGTGCAGGAGGCAACCAATTGATGCATTTCTCTCACATTGATATTTCTCTCTGTCTTTCCCTCTCTTTTCCACTCTCTCTGAAAATCAATGAAAAAATATCCTCGGGTGATGATTTAAATAAATAAATACTCTGGGCACATCAAGTTAACTGTTCCCTCAGGACAGTGCAGCCAAGACCACTAGAGGGCAGCAGAGAAGTGGAAATGCAAGAAGAACCTTGGTTAATTCCCACCCGCCCAGAGGGTGTGAGGAACCTAATAAAAAAATGCCAATAATAGTTCACATTTATTGAGTGGTCCAAATCTGAGCTTCCCTGAACATATACCCTGCATTCCTCGAAGAGATGTGGCCAGGGGGAGGTGGCACCAGCCCACCCCATCAGCACCTGCAACTGGACCCAGCCCTCCAATGCCCTTAGGTACCTACCACCATGCTGTGCCCTTCCAACTGCTTTGGCCTCTTGGGCTCAGATGTGTGAAGTAGGCTGCAACCCACCCTCTCCCTCGTCCAGTAGGCAGCCCCACCTAACCCCACCATTAGCCTGGCTCTGACCTCCTCTCTGAAGTCAAAAGGGGTTAATCGTGCCCTAGCTGGGCTGAGTGACCCTCCCTCCCCCCGAGTGCACGAATTTTGTAGCTCAGTTGGTTAATGTCATCCTGATATGCCAAGATTACAGGTTCAATCCCCAGTCAGGGCACATGCAAGAATCAATCTCCCCTCAACACACACACACACACACTTTCTTTCTCTGTAAAATCAATGAAGAAAAAAGAAGGGACTAATCCGGAGTGGCGATTGCTGCTGAGAGGTTGGGGTCCAATGAGGATTCAGAGGACACTGGTGAGCATCCTGTCCAGGTAAACCTTGAAAGGAGTTTTAGGCCAGAGCCCAGCCTTGTCTTGCTTTTCTTCCCAATTTAATAACCACTTACGCAGCTGCTGCTCCTGTGCAGGCACTATGCTGCTAGCACAGGTTGCAAGGAGACTGAAATTGCTCATGTGTCAATGTGTGTGCGTATGTGTGTGTGTGTTTCTATGTCAGATTTCTCAACCTTGACACTATTGATGTTTTAGCCTGGACAGTCTTTTGTGGGGGCTTATATTGTGCATTATAGATGTTGAAAAACATTCATGACCTTTACCCACTAGATGCCAGGCAATAAATGTCTCCAGACGCCGAAACTGGTTTGGCTCAGTGGATAGAGCATCGGCCTGCGGACTCAAGGGTCCCAGGTTCGATTCCGGTCAAGGGCATGTACCTTGGTTGCGGGCACATCCCCAGTAGGGGGTGTGCAAGAGGCAGCTGATCGATGTTTCTCTCTCATCGATGTTTCTAACTCTCTATCCCTCTCTCTTCCTCTCTGTAAAAAATCAATAAAATATATTAAAAATAAATAAATAAATAAATGTCTCCAGATATTGCCAAATGTTCCCTTCATTGAGAACCATTGTAAAAGCTGCCGGAACACCCTGGGCTAGATGAACAGTAAGTTCATCAGTGTGCCCCTCTGGAAAGTGAATGGGTAGAGTGAGTGGCTTTGTGTGTGTGACTGCTAAATGAGGCCTTGGGTAGAAAGTGCTCAGACTCCCTCTCCTTTCTCGAGGCAATGCCTGTGTTCTTTCTTTCCAGCAGCCCTTTGCTGAGCACTGCTGTGTGCCAAGCTCAGCTGTAAGAGTCAAGGTCAGCAATGAATTTAGCAGTGAACTGAAAAATGTTTAACAATCAACTCCACTTCTGTGGCATCAGTATTTCTACTATGGCAAGTATCAAGCCACCAATGCGATGTCTCTTAAGACTGACTTGGACTCTAGCTGGTTTGGCTCAGTGGATAGAGCACTGGGTAGAAAGTTTTATTCTGGCCAAGGGCACATCCCCAGACTGCAGGCTCAATCCGCCACAGTAGGATTGGCAGGAGGCAGCCAATCAATGATTCTCTCTCATCATTGATTTTCTATCTTTCTATCTCTCTCTCTTCCTCTCTGAAATCAATAAAATCTAATCTAATAATAGACAAATATGCAAATTGACCACACCTTCGCTACACCTAAGCCATGCCCATCAACCAAGCCACGCCCACCAACCAATCAGGAAGAGTATGCAAATTACCCCAACAAGAATGGCGGCTAATTTGCATATCAAGACAGCATCAAAAGAAGCCAAGAGCTGCAGAAGGGAGTAAAGCTTCGAAGAAGCAAGCAAGCCGGGGGGCGGGGGGAGAAGGGAGGAGCGAAGTCAGGGCCGGGGCGAAGGGAAAAGTAGGCGGGCTGGCGGAGAAGGAGGGGCAGGTGACAAGGGTGGAGCGGAGGCGGGGCGGGGGGCGAAGGGAAAAGCAGGCGGGCTGGAGGAGAAGGCGGGGCAGGCGACAAGGGAGGAACGGAGGCGGGGTAGAGTGCAGCAGGAAATCCTATTGCAGGATTTTTCCTGCAACGGGAATGCTAGTCCTATCTAATAAAAGAGTAATATGCAAATTAACCAAACACTCTGGTACACCCACAAGCCACGCCCACCAGCCAATCAGGAGCAAGTATGCAAATTAACCCAGCCAAGATGGCTGCGGCCACGGAGAGAGCAGGAGGCTTGGGTTTTCCCAGCAATGGAGGAAGCCAAGCTTTCCGCTCACCCTGGCCAGCCCAGGCCTCCACTCAAGGCTACAAAGTTTCAATTATAGAAGATAAATAAATCCCAGATACCAGGGCCTCCGCTTGGGTCACTGGGGGGCGTGGCCAGCCTGCAAACCACCACAGGGCCCTCACCCAGGCAGCCCCACGCCCCAAGGGAATCCCCACCCTGATCCAGGACACCCTTCAGGGCAAACCAGCCGGGCCCCACCCGTGCACCAGTCCTCTATCCTAATAAAAAAGTAATATGCAAATTGACCATCACTCCAACACACAAGATGGCTGCCCCCATGTGGACACAAGATGGCCTCCACAAGATGGCCAGCAGGGGAGGGCAGTTCGGGGGGACCCAGGCCTGCAGGGGAGTGCAGTTAGGGGTGACCAGGCCTGCAGGGGAGTGCAGTTAGGGGCAAACAGGCTGGCAGGGGAGCAGTTAGGCATCAATCAGGCTGGCAGGGGAGTGGTTAGGGGGTGATCAGACTGGCAGGCAGAAGCGGTTAGGGGCAATCAGGAAGGCAGCCAGGCAAGCAGTTGGGAGCCAGCAGTCCTGGATTGTGAGAGGGATGTCCGACTGCCCGTTTAGGCCCGATCCCTACCTACTGGGATCGGGCCTAAACAGGCAGTCAGACATCTCTCGAGGGGTCCCAGATTGGAGAGGGTGCAGGTTGGGCTGAGGGACACACACCCCCGTGCACGAATTTTGTGCACCGGGCCTCTAGTATCCTATATAATAGAAGCATAGTATGCTAAGTGTCTGGTCGTCCAGTCAACCATTCAACCAATCAAAGCATAATATGCTAATGATATGCTAAGGCCACTCAACTGCTCGCTATGACGTACACTGACCACCAGGGGTCAGACACTTCTACCGGTAGGTTAGCTTGCTGCTGGGATCTGGCCAATTGGGACTGAGTGTGACGGGCTGGACACACCGTGAAGCCCTCCTGCAGTCCCTCCCCAGCTGGCCAACCTTCTGTGTCCCTCTCCAGCTCCGATTGTGCACTGGTGGGGTCCCTCGGCCTGGCCTGCACCCCCTCACAATCTGGGCTGAGTGACCCTCCCTCCCCCCGAGTGCACGAATTTTGTGCACCAGGCCTCTAGTATCTATACTAATAAAAGAGAAACATACAAATTACCGTCACTCCGCTATGCCCAACAGCCAATCAGAGTGAGTATGCAAATTAACCTGAAAAGATGGTGGCAGCCCCACCCCCCAGCCACTCCTGGCCTGTGGGAGTCAGAGAAGTTGGGCGCCAGCACCTGAGGCTGGCTGCAGCCAGGGAGACCAAGAAGCCACCTGCCCCATGATCCCAGGCCGCAGCCAGCCGCAGTAGCCTCATGTCCGCCTGCCCTATGTCCGCCTGCCCC
This sequence comes from Eptesicus fuscus, assembly GCF_027574615.1. Lineage (NCBI taxonomy): Eukaryota > Metazoa > Chordata > Mammalia > Chiroptera > Vespertilionidae > Eptesicus > Eptesicus fuscus. Next base: position 107,397,552 of record NC_072477.1, on the reverse strand, counting down.
ACGTCTGCCTGCCCCACGTCCGCCTGCCCCAAGTCCACCTGCCCCACGTCCGCATGCCCCACGTCCTGGGAGAGACAGAGAAACTGGGCCCCAGCGCCTGAGGCTGGCTGCAGCCCGGAAGACAAAGAAGCCGCCTGCCCCATGATCCCAGGCCACAGCCAGCCGGAGAAGTCATCCACACTGCATCCCAGGGAAGATGGAGAAGCCGCCCACCTGCGGTCCAGGCACCAGCACCTGCGGCTGGCTACAGCCTGGTAGATGGAGAAGCCGCCCACCCCCTAGTCCTGGGCACCAGTACCTGTGGCTGGCTGTGTCCTGGGAGACAGAGAAGCCGCCCACCCCAAGGTCCCGGGCACCAGCACTTGAGGCTGCAGCCCAGGCAAAGCCACCTGCCCACCATACCCTGAGGCTGCAGCCAGCCTGGGTGCCTATGGCTGACCAGAGGGAGGGAAGCCCGGATCCCGGGTGCCTGTGGTCGGCTGGAGGAGGGAATCCTGGGTCCTGGGTGCAGGGCCAAGGCAGACGTGGTTAGGGGGAAGCAAGCCAGCAGAGGAGCAGTTAGGGACAATCAGGCTGGCAGGCAGAAGCAGTTAGGGACAATCAGGCAGGCAGGTGAGCAGTTAGGAGCCAGCAGTTCTGAATTGTGAGAGGGATGTTCAACTGCCGGTTATCCCCTGATGGGTCCCAGATTGGAGAGGGTGCAGGCCGGGCTGAGGGACACCTCCCCACCCACCCCACCCACCCGTGCACCGGGCCACTAGTCCTATCTAATAAAAGAGTAATATGCAAATTGACCATCACTCCAACACAAAAGATGGCTGCCCCCATGTGGACACAAGATGGCAGCCACAAAGATGGCCAGCAGGGGAGGACAGTTGGGAGGGACCAGGCCTGCAAGGGAGGGCAGTTGTGGGCGATCAGGTCAGCAGGGGAGGGCAGTTGGGAGGGACCAGGCCTGCAAGGGAAGGCTGTTGGGGGCGATCAGGCCTACAAGGGAGGGCAGATAGAGGTGACCAGGCCGGCAGAGGAGGGAAGTTGGGGGTGACCAGGCCTGCAGGGAAGGGCAGTTAGGGGGTGGTCAGGCTGGCAGGCAGAAGCAGTTAGGGGCAATCAGGAAGGCAGGCAGGTGAGCAGTTGGGAGCCAGCAGTCCTGGATTGTGAGAGGGATGTCCGACTGCCCGTTTAGGCCCGACCCTACTGGGATCGGGCCTAAATGGGCAGTCAGACATCCCACGAGGGGTCCCAGATTGCAGAGGGTGCAGGCTGGGCTGAGGGACACACACTGCCCGTGCACGAATTTCGTGCACCGGGCCTCTAGTATATATATAAAAGACTGAGTTGGTTTGCACCATTATATAGTATGTGGTTAGGGGCAAGGCAGGTACATCAGTTACCACCAGATCTGATAGACATAAATAACCTTATGAACATAGATAACAAAATAATTAGGAAGTGATGTGTTTTTAGTGTCCATTGCCATTTTTAACAAAAAGTATTTAATTGTAAATTTATGTAATTTAATTGTTAACAATGACTGCATTTAACAACCAGTTCACAAAATTCCTGCAAATTTAATCATCAGCTCTCACATGCCAGTACAAGCCAACTTCAGCTCCCCACTGGTAACTGAATGTGGTCCATGACCTCAAGATTACACTCTCCAAGGAAGACAGGCCTATTCATTGTGAGGTCATTGGTGGGGGACAGAGGGATGGCGGACCTGAGGGTCAGGGCAGGTTTCCTGGAGGAGGTGGTGTCACACAGAGACCAAGGGAAGAATGAGAGTGTCCCAGACAGTAGGTGGGGAATGTGCCAGGCTGAATGTGCCAGGCTGAGGAAAGGCCAGGAGAAGAGAAAGCACTTAGCAGAGACCAAATGAAAAATAAGGGATTCAGTCTGGATTCCAGTGCAGATTCTGCTGTCACTCGAGGCACTCTGTCCTTCTCAAGGTTTCTCCCTTGTCAAACTGAGTCTCCAAGCCTGTTGATGCTCTAGAGCAGTGGTCTTAGGCTCTACAGCAGCGGTTCTCAACCTGTGGGTCGCGACTTACAGGTTGAGAACCGCTAGCAGGGTTGCCTAAGACCATCGGAAAACACAGATATTTACATTACGATTCATAACAGTAGCAAAATTACAGTTATGAAGTAGCAACAAAAATAATTTTATGGTTGGGGGTCACCACAACATGAGGAACTGAATTAAAGGGTCGCGGCATTAGGAAGGTTGAGAACCACTACAGAGCCTCAAACTCCAGCACCTCCTTGTCCTTCTCCCAAGTGTATTTAAACCCCATCTCTCTTTCCCAAGGCCCTCAGCCCTGCCCCACTCAGGCCACTATCCTCTGTCACCTAGACCCCTACTGTGCCCCCTAGCTGGTCTTCCCACTCCTAGGGTTGCGTGTGAACAGCATGGTTACTGAGAAATTCAGAATGGCCAATAGTAGATGAGGGAAGGGGGATAAAATGAGGCAGAAAGAGGCACGGGGGCCAGGTCCCTGAGACCTTCAGTGTTCAACTAAGGCTTGTGACCTTGCTCTGATCAATTTTATATCTTAAATGGTGCCCAGGGCATGTCCTACCTTCTCTTCTGCAGAAGCTGAGAGCCTGTCCTGCCCCCTGGGTGCTGGAGGTATGGCTTCAGCCCCCACCAACCATCATGTGTACTTTTGTACCAGCAGGTAAAGGAGCTGTCCTCTCCTCTCACCAGACTACAGTCCTCTCTCACTGCAGGGGGCCAGGACTGGACAACAAGGGTCTGACCTGAATTTCAACCCAGCCAGTGAGTGCCAGTCGTGCTGGCATGGCCCTGCATGCAGTGGCCGGGGGAAGAGTGGCCTCAGGGACCAGTCACTGAAGCCTTCCAGAATTACTGCCCTTCTCCTGACACAGGCCCACCACCTACAAGCTCTTTCACAAACATATTATTAGCTTGTTTAATCCTCATAACAGCTCTGGGAGTTGGGTGTCATTATTCATTTCACTGTGGGCAAACTGAATTTTATGGTCCCATTAGGTGCCCATCAGGAGTCTGCTCAGAACCAGCAGGGCCAGCCAGGCCCAGAACAGAATAGAGGCCAAGTGTTAAGGGCCTGTGGGCAGGAGAGGGGTCACAGAGAGGTGGGGGAGACAGGGGAGGCATGGGTGTGCCTTTAGTGAGAGCTCCAAGAGTGGGGCCTGCCAGACACTGAGGGGAGAGAGGTTGGGCAGGGTCAGGAGAACAGGGATAGGATGAGAAAGAGGTTGAGAGAGGGCTTTAAAGCTGAGATCTGTTCTTTCAAAAGCAGCCAGAGGTGACCTCTGAAAATGGTTCGATATTCACATAACCCAGAAAACCTCACAAAATCATGCAAACCTCACAAAATGAGCCCTGGCCAGTGTGCTCAATGGTTGGAGTGTCAGCCCATGAACTGAAGGGTCACAGGTCAATTTCTGATCAAGGGCACATATTTGAGTTACAGGTTCGATCCCCAACCTCAGTTGGGTGCATGCAGGAGGCAACCAATCAATGTGTCTCTCTCATATCAATGTTTTTCTCCCTCTCACCCACCCTTCTCTCCCTTCCACTCTCTCTAAAAGTATCCTTGGGTGAGTATTAACAAACAAATGAAAAAAGAGAGAGAGAGAGAAAGAGAAATTCAAATCTTCGTGTTCACTTTAAGAACACTCATGGAACTGCCCAGGCCACATGCATATCAAAAAGCCACCAAGTACCTGAATGATGTCACTTTACAGAAGCGATATGTGCCATTTCGTTGTTACCGTGGTGCAGTTGGTAGGTGTGCCCAGGCCAAACATGGGGCTGGACACAGGGGGAGTGGCCCAAATAGAGGGCTGGATTTCTGCTGCACACGCTTAAAAATGCAGAGAGTGATGCTGAACTTCAGGGTTTAGATGTAGATTCTCTGGTCATTGAGCACATCCAGGTGAACAGAGCTCCCAGGATGCAGCGCAGAACTTACGGAGCTCATGGGCAGGTGAACCCATACACGAGCTCTCCCGGCCACATTGAGATGATCCTCACTGCAAAGGAGCAGACTGTTCCTAAACCAGAGCAGGAGGTTGCACAGAAGAAAAAGATATCCCAGAAGAAACTGAAGAAAAAATTATGGCCCTGGAGTAAATTCAGCATAAAGTAAATACTAATAAAAGTAAAAGTGGGAGAAAAAATCTGAGGTCTGGAGGAAGTCTCCCTGAGTCACCCTGTTTATTGTACAGATGGGGAAACTGAGGCCCGGGCAGGAACAGAAATTTGCCCAAGATCACTCAGTCTGCCAGAGGCCAAGCTGGGACAGAGGAGAGATCCAACCCCTCTCCCAGCAGCTTGACCTCCACTCTCATTGTGTCCTGAACCTGACACGGGCCTGATGGGGAGGAGGGCCAAGCAGAGGCTGGGTCTCAGGGTGCCCCCAGCCTGGCCTTGGGGAGAAACAAGGACCCAGCCCCTGTGGGAGCCCCAGCGGCTCACAACGGACTGACTGATGTTGGGCACAGGATGAGACTTCTATTCCCCCGAGCTTCTCTGGGTGGGCACATGGGGCAGTGCTGTCCCAGGAGTGAGAGCTCTCACCAGTAAGACTCCCTAAGTCCTACCCAAGGCCTCAGGGCAGGTGTGAGGGTGGGGATACCCAAGGTCTGGGGGAAAGGCAGAAGTGATTTCCAGTGGGAGGGGGGCTGGGGGGAGCACACAGGGCTGA